>NW_027493919.1:0-340621 GCF_021521415.1 Bidens hawaiensis
TATGTTGGTGAGCAATTTCATAGTTTGAGTATATATAATATGAGCGAAATCCACAAAACGTATATGAGATTATAAATAAAAGTATCAATCGTGGCATATAAAACATATGTAAATGAGGATCATTTCTACTCGGTAACAACCGACATACTCGGATAGTGGCCCTATTCTACTAGCACAAGGCTAAGTAGTTAGGGGAGCGTATGATCATACTTAATGAGGCTCAACAACAACATAAAAATAAACACTCGCGCACCGTAAAGCATATGAGACATATAACACACAAAAGGGCAAGTATTCCAAGTATCATATACCCTAAAGTTTATGGTTTGAGAAAAGTGTATAATAAATCATTCTTGTTTGAGTAAGTATGCATGTTACCCCCAAAAGATAAAAGTGAAAACGGGGGATGAAATGTACTCACCTCAATTGACAAATCGAGAAATACTAAATGGTCGAAATGTAGAAAGCTTGCGAACGAAACGAACGAATCCAACTTGAAAGCTAAATGAAAACGAATAAATAAAATATATTAATGAACTTGAACTTTAGTTGAAACTACATTGAAACATTAAACAAGAAGGTTCGGTTATTAGTCGGGTTACCGGTAAATTTGTTAACGATTAGGGACTCGTACTTAAATGATAATTAATATGAAAATAATATTATTTTATTGGGCTTTTAAATAACTAAACCAATATTAAATAGCAACGAGACGGGTTTTAAATCAAGAGTTGGATTTTATAAGAATGAATTGATATTAAAGTTTATAATAATATTATTAATGATAATAATAATTCTAAAAAGATATGTTAGATATATATATATATATATATATATGATAATAATAATAACAATAATTATTTTCTACAATACTAATAATAGTAGTTACAGAATAAAGGTCTTGGTATTAATTAAAGTGTCGTTAATAGAAATAATAATAACAATTAATATTGATAATAATATTGATAATAATATTAATGATAAATAAGTATAATAGTAAGTTATATGTAATAATACTAATAATAATTTTTACGTAGCGATATTAGTATTAATAGCAACAATAACTTTTATTGTATGAAAAATACTACCAAAACCGGCTAGGACGAGACCCGAACCCGAGACCTCTCGTTCAACAACTTATGTGCAAACCAACCGAACCAAAATAATAAGACCCAAGAACTTATTATATCCATTTCCCGGGTGTTCATCTTTTACCCAAAACAAACCAACTCAATACCCAAATCAACCCGTTTCAAATTATATAATCCAACAAAATAACCGATTTTTTAACGGTTTAAATCTGACAATCTCTATACGAAAATAACAATACCAAAACTCGAATTAACTTTACCTATTATATCTTTGCGAGTCGTCGGAGATGAAGGCTGCCGGATATGAAGAAACGGATGGTCGCCGGGGCCAAAATCTGGCCGTCGGACAAACGTATAAGAGAGAGAGAGAGAACGGTGAGAGGGAGAGGGAGAGAGAGAGAGAGATGATGCGAGAGAGAGAGAGTAGAGAGAGACCACGCGAGGTAAAGAGAGAGCAGAGAGAGATAGAGAGACACTGAGAGTGAGGGAGACACGGCGGGCCGCCGGAGAGCCGAGGCTGGCCGGAAAAACGAGGCAGAGTGGGAGGGGGTTAAGCGGCTACTGGAAAACGTAACCAAAGAGGGAAAGAAGGAGGTTGCGGCTGGGTTGGTGCGTCAGAAGGGTGGTGGCCGGAGGCGGTGGTGCTCGCCGGAGGCGGCGGCGGCGGCCGGCCGGAAACAGAGAAGAAGATGGGGGCGATGATGATAATAATGTTAGGGTTAGGTTATCTTTTCCTTTTTATATGCATAACATATTTTCAAAACTGGCCCCTCAAGTTTCAATCGTTGTTTAACACGAGTTTAAAGGTTTCCAAAGTTTATAACGAGTTTACGAAAATCCGTTTGAACTTCTTATGTTTTTCTTAACAACACTATATCATCGGTTTATTTAAGATTGAGGTCTAAACTCTAAAGTATTATCATTTAATAATTTAAATAAAGTTCTAAAAAAATGTTGTGTCGGTTTTTACAAAATAAAAGTTTACAACACGAAAACAATTCGAGGCCCGAATTTGACGAATGTCACAACTAATATCCTTGGTGTTGCCTTATTTAACATTTTGCATGAATACAAAGCAGAGGAACATGAAAACTTGTGTAACTACCTTCATTCAATGTTTCCATTATGGCTTGGTGCTCATGGGCACAACCTAGGCCCGTCCTTTAGATCATCACCCTTTAAACGGATAACTCCACCTAACATTCCGAAACAAGGTGGGGGTTTAGGTGACTGTGGGGTTTGGGTTTGTAGGTTTTTGGAGAAATCACCAAAAGGCTTTCCATTATCCCACCAATTGGAAGATAAGGCGAACACAACAATGGAATATCGTTGAAAGATGGAGACCATTTATCTCACCTATATAGGTGATCAACGAACCAGCAAAAAGGCTGAGGATGGTGGTGGTGGTAAATCAGACAACATGGCTAAGGATGTTGGACCAGTTACCACAAACAACGAAAATGGGGTTAAAGGTGAGAGTGTTGAAAAGGTGGGCCTAGGGAATACGAATGTTCGTAGGCATGTGCATACAGCTGAAGACGGTGGGCACATGCAGTTGCCTGTAGACGGTGGGCCAGTAAATAAGGGTGAAGATGGTGGCCCGGAGAAGATGAGTGAAGATGATGGGGTGGTGAACACGGTCAAAGACGGTGGCCCGGAGAAGATGGGTGAAGATGTTGGGGTGGTGAACATGGTCGAAGACGGTGGACCAGAGATGATGGGTGAAGACGGTGGGGTCACGAAGAACGATCAATGAAAGGGTCGCTAAACACGGGTGACAACCTTAGCCTGGAAAAACTGGGTGAAGACGGTGGGTTGATAAAGAACAATGAACAAGAAGTGGTGGTGCAAAAAGGGTTTGAGAATACGGGTGAGGATGGTGATGTTAAAATGTGTGAAGATGTGATGGTTAACATGGATAGTAGAATAGTGACGACAACTGAAGTTGGTAGCATGGTGACGGTCGGTCTCGGTGATACCTCGGGAAAGACCACTAAACACGGTGACGACGCCAAAACATGTGAAGTTGTTGCATCAACTGTACAAGGTAAAATTCCATCAAAGACCGACAAAAACATAAAAGAGAGGAAGAATCAAAAGTGAGCAACTGTGAGACGATATATACCGAAGGTCACAAAGGATAACGGGCCACAAAAAAAAATCCAACCGCTAAAAACGGCCAAGAGCTCCAGCTCGAGGTCGTGATGTTCTAACTTTCTTTAATGCATTCGTCATTACATATGGGGACATTTGGTTTTTTATGTCAATTTTAAATGTACATTAACATATGTAAGGTAATCAAGTACATATGAATTGTTTCAGTTTTTGGTGATTTTAAGTTCGAATTGTTTAATTAGTTTTTAATCTGCATAACCCACAATGTTTTTGTATTCCACATATATATATATATACAACAAATACTAAACAAAAAACACTATTACGAGTCTGATTTTTTTACAGCAACATTTAAAACGGATCGATATTCTTTAGCAATTTCGTGCGCCAAAGACCGCACACACAAATTTTTAATCAAAGGATCCCGTTAACCCTAACCCCACCCACCAGCATTTGCTTCTTGCTAAATTCCGAGACCATAAATTCCAACAACTATAAAGAATAATCAGGAAGTAACTTGGTTTGCTAGCACGACGTGAATTTACTATTTGGGAAACAAAAGGATAATACATTGAATAGAAAGGTGGGGAGGATGTGAATATATAGATAGACTAGGTTATTGACCCGTGGGCACCACGGATGAAAAAATATAAATCATGTAACATCTACACGTTTCTAGCATCAACTGATATATAAATCACGTAAAACATAACATTCAACTAACATAACATCCATTATACAATTATAAATTAGTAAATAGTTCCTTATAAACCACATTTGTAATTTGATTTGTAAGTTTACATTCCTTGTCTAATATAAACATTTTAACACCATATCTACTCTTCACTCGTGATAAAGCCACATATAGTTGACCATGTGTAGACACCGGTTCTCGCAGGTTTATGCCAACTCTTGCTAGTGATTGGCCTTGACTTTTATTGCAAAACAATAAAAGTGTCTTCGTTTCAATATGAATGGAAGTTTTTATCTGAATGAGTTAGACCACCACGAGTTATATAAGTGCGAAACCCAATGTTAGTACATGAAATAACCTTTACTTCGATAAAACGCCTCCCTAAGTTAATTACTTGTAATCTGGTTTCGTTGCATAAACCGTACTTTTGATCAATATTCCTTAGTAACATTATTGGCACACCAACTTTTAGAACCAATCTATGATTACGCATACCAGACATCTTTAAACCATTTAGAAAATCCAGTGAGTGTAATGCTAGATCGAAACCAAGACCAACACTATCGGACTTGTCTATGCTATCAGAACTGAGATATTTAACTTCTTCTCCGGGAAACAAAGATAAAAATTTGTCATTAATATCTTGTACAACCTCATTTAAAGGTTTAATTATAGTCCTTTCTTGAAAATATGAAATATCATTAAATTTTTCCAATAATATTGCTGGATATACAAAATCATTAAGATCAGAAATATGATCGGATGAATCACCAATCAAAAGATCATATGGTATATCTATAATGTCGTTGTTGTATTTATAAATAATGAAATGCAAATGTTGTATTTATAAATAAATGATAATTTTATATGAATTATAAGACATCATAACTTGTTTGAATCAAATACAAAGACTAACAAAGATAAATGAAAAATTAAAATATTTTATAACTTATATCATGAGTACAATAATAAGCAAACAAAGAAATTAGTCTCCAAATCAACAAAACATTTTTACAATTTTGATTCAACAAAACTTATATCTCAATGTTGATTCAAAAGATGAACTTTATCTAATACATTTATTACACATCAATAACCGTAATGTTTATTACTCTAAGATAGTACCCGTGTTTATATATACATCAATTTAAATATTTGTTGCACATCAATGTTAAAAGATGAACAATATCTAAGACATTTATTTTTATAAGTATATTTTAAATTTATGTTACAAAGCAAACTGTTATGACAATCTAAAATACAAATTTAGTCTTTCATAATACTATAATTAATTGATCTTCAAAATAAAGTCTTAATCAATATTAAATAACATATTAAATTCCATTCAAGTATAGTTGGCATATAGTTGATTCACAATATATCATTTAGAAAATTAGGCAAAGCTTTCTCATCTATCTTTTTATAACTCCTTTGTGGATAAATTGTGTTAAATAGTTATTGAATACATATGATAATAATTTAATATTGTTTTAATAGATTGTTCTCTATAGCTGTATTGTTTTACCCATTTAGACAAATTGCATCTACTCAGGAGATTAAACTTTTCTCCATATTTCGTACATGCTAATTTGGTGGTGATGAAAATAGAAATTTAATTTTGTTAAATCTTAAACATAGAAATAATTAAAAATTGTTTTTTCAACATAGGAATAATATGAATAAACTAAGAAAACATTTCATGTTCACTAATGGTTATTACGGAGAAAAATGTATAAATTAAAGAGAAAACGTGTTTTATTTTTAACAACCAATATTTGTTTGAGAATTATGTTAAAATTATTTTATGCATTATTTTTAGGTATTTAAAAATATAAGATTTAATGTAAATTAATGTTTTTCAACTTAAGAATTGATTTGAAGTCAAAACTTATATTAGGTCAAAAAAGTATTATAATTTTGTACAATAAAAATAGTTATTTAAATACGAGTTAAAACATAAATTAGTAGATGATGTATATGAATATGGTTGATGCTTATTAAAGAAACTTTATAATTAAATTTACTTAAACGAATATAGGTTGAAAGTTACAAATAATTTTTATTTCTAGTTGGGAATAAGGTATTGATAGATTTTGATACCATAATTAAAAGTGTAACAGTTACTAAATAAATAATTAATTAATACGAATCAATTTTTAAAGTAACTGTATTTAATATAACGATAATTTTGGTAATACGATTATTATTGATATAAAACGAATATTGATTTTTGACTCTTAACAATTATGGTTTTTATTTTATAAAATATTGTAACAATAGAAAGTGAGTTAATTTGATAATAATGATGGAATAACAAAATGCTCAAGGTATAGAAATTCAGGAAGTCAATTGATGCTACTTTTAGGTATATGCATCTTGACATTTAGACATAATTATAAAATTGTCAAATAAAAAATGTAAACTTTTCTAAGATTGGAAAGTATCAAAATCTTTTAAATGTCAATGAGAATTGATCAAATAATGTTTGTTGAGTTTGAGATACGACTGTAAATAGATTATATTGCTAGAATTTGACAAATTATAATTGTAGTGTTTGTTAATAAGATTTGAAATGAAGAAAAAATACATGCTTTATATATGAACAAATACACATAATTATATAAAAACTGTAATAAAAAAATATACAAATTATTATAAAAGAATTGTTATATTAGTTTTTGTATCATAAACATTCAATAACTTTTTTTGTTAGATCTATCAAATCAAATTCTAGAGTTCACTTTTATGAATAAAAAAAATTATTAGTAAACTTCAAAAAAAATATTTAGTACAGTTGTATTGTAATAAATAAACTTCAAAAAAATGAATTTTTTTATTTTTGTAATATTAGAATGGGGGTTTATTTTATACATTAATTTTGAGATTCAATTTGCAACAGTTTGTAAATTCCGTATTTAATCGGTTATGGAAAATATGTGGGTTTTCTTAAAGGTTTGAATTTTTAGATAGGTGAATAAAAAGGAAGGTATAAATATAATTAATTAAAAATCATAAAATTAGGGATTTTGAATTAGCTTGAAATATGGATGAAAATTAAGAGGTCTTTGATTACAAATTTTGAAATTTTGAAATATTTGAATTTAATGTTGTTAAATTATATTATTATATTATAATTACCATATTTCAACATACAACATAAAGATAGTAATGTACGAAAATATGTAACTAATTTATTTTTTATTTATTACCATTAATAAAATTAATCATCAATTGAATATTTGCATAATTGATATAAGTTTTAGATTTATGATAATTTTAGAATCCCTATAATAACTGTTTCTTGTATAATAAATTTTATTTTTTATTTATTACCATCCCTAAAATTAGAATCATTATTATATTATTAGATCCTTAATCAAATTGTTGATTTGATGATTATGTTAAAGTCATTCATACCACATATATATCATAATTGATTATAATTTTGAAATTCCGTAATCAAAGTAATCCTTACTCATATGGTTGATTTGTTCCTAATATAGAGAAATTTACTTGCAATTGATTATGGATTTCAAGTTTACTTGCAATTAATTGGTCAAACTCATAAATCTAAAATTAAAACCAAGTTATATCAATTAAACAATTAAACATTAAGCAATAATAATAAAAAATAACAAAATGACATTTGATCGAACACCTGGTGGGCAACCTAAATTAGTGTATGAAATCACAAAAAAAATATATAATTTCATGTGAATCAATGTACACAACATAATACCTGATGCTTTAAGTGAGCGGTAGAAACGTTGATGGTTTGTTAACACAGTCATGGGTAGGCCGAATTGCTGTAGATTAAGCGTCCGGCTGGTGAACAGCATCATCGACGGTGAACGGTCAATTTGCCGGATAAATGAAATGAAGGTAGAGGGTCGGTGGAAGAACAGGATGGAGGCGTGAAAAGGAGATAATTGATTTGAGTTTAGGGTAAAATATGTTGTAATGAATAATGAAAAATGAATAATATAAATTATATAAATTAATATTAATAATCAATAATCATTAAATATAATTTATTGTCTAATATTTTTTTTATCTTAGAATTTTTTTATTCACATCAAAAATAGAGAAGTGGTAGATAAAAAATGGAAAGTTTAAGAATTCACCAATAGAAAGAGGTTATGTTGAGTTAAACTCATTTATTTTAATAGTATAGTTAGATACATTCCTTTGTTTATCCTTTTATAGAAAAATTCAGAGGTGGTATTGACAATATGTTATATTTTAAAGCAATTGCCTTTTAAAGCAAATACGGATCTGTCGTTCGACAAACAAAATAAGCCCGTCCGACAAACTAAATAAATTTGTCTGACATCGTCCGACGTAATAACCTCTTTTAAATTGTCGTCTGGCCGTGTATAATAGAAACCGTCGGGAGACTACCTTTTACGTTTTCAACATTTACAATTAAAATGTACTTGTAGGGTTTAACACGGGTCTACTCATCTCCATTTATTTGCATACCATGAGATTTCAAAGAAGAAATCGTGTTGAGGTGTTCAATGACGGAGATGGATTCATGGGTTTGTACTATCTATGCAACATAATATCTACCATAAGCAGTAATGAGTACATCTTATCTTACAAGACTCTTGTTGCAAGTGACGGAAGTGGCCCTCTTATAGAGATTATATCGATTTGACAACATACGTCCGGTGCCACTGGATATACAGGTTCACGATTTCAGTAACGGAGATGAGGTGGATGCACATGACAATGACGTGCAGTGGATTGGTAAGATTATTGGCAGAGACGAATCCAATTACTTGGTAGACTTCAAATACACTGGTCAACAAATTGCATACCCAAAAGAACGTTTGAGACTTCATCGGAACTGGAATTCAACCGATGGTGTTTGGTATTATTCCAAGAATTAATATTATTGTTTCTTTTAAAATGTAACGTGTTCATGTTATCTTGGGTGTTATTGTCGGTATTTGTACTTCGTCCCTTGCAAGTTCTTTTATCAATGAAATGTTAGCATTTATGTTTTATTTATATTTATTCTTTACGTAAACCTTTACGTAAACAAATAAGTTATGACGATATTTTATACAAAATCAACGTTGGTCTGATAAACATTTTATTCATCAAAGTTATAAATTATAAACATCAAAATAGAATATTATTAAAGGCCTAATTAACAAATGTATAATTATAATCTTAACAAAATAAATATCCAAATCAACAACACAAAAACAATTTAAAGAAATAAAAATACTTTATTCACAACGGGAAAATAATAGTCGGATCCGATTGTTCAGACATTGTTCCGTCGGAGCCGACTATCTTTTCCTCCGACGGTTCGTTTTGCTAATCGGTCGGCCGAAAACTTAAAACATCGGATTCGACAGAGAAGCCTGCTACGTGGTGCGTCAGGATAGGTTGGAAAATCCATCGGATCAAGAACGATTTCCGTCGGATCATATGGAATAGTTAGGCTAATTTTTAAATTTGGTGGTATTGGGATACCGGAACTGCTTGATCAAAACTCAAAAGGGCCTAATTTGGGAATTTAAGCCTAAAATTAAAGAGAGAAAAGCAAAACAAACGGCGTGCTTGGGATTCTTTATTTACACCTTATATAAAGAGTTTTTTCATAAGTTACAAAATCCTAACTTATGAAAACTCTTTTTTCCTTCTTTAAAAGGTTTAATAAGTTAAATTACCCAAACACTATTAAATCTATAAAAGTGAATAAGTTATAAGGAGGTAAAAATAAGGAAACCCAAACACCCCCAGAAAAGTCACTAACACCATTTTACAGCCATTAGAACAGCCGCTTGCGCCAGCAAGGTTCTTCCTTGCTATCACCTTTAGTTTTCCGTTCGAATATGTTCACTAAGATCTAACGATTTCACAAATCAAGCTACAAGGGAAATGGGGTGCTGCTCGATTTTGACCTGAGACGGCCGGGTGGGTGCTAAACAATTTTGACAGGCGGAAAAAAGGATTTTACTTTTGGCTAAGGGTAATTATTATATTCCATGTATGACAGATGCATGGTCTGATTGGTTAAAACAGTATGTACAAAATTATGGAGTTTTCATTTCAACTCTTACCTACTAAAATAATGATCAAATTCATTTGTCTTAAATTGATTTATATATCAAAATATAAGTTTTTGATAAATTTTAATTCTTTCTAAACCCAACATGAAAACTACTGTATTCATCCTTCAAGACAAAGCAAACTGCAATTTACAAATATTCCACTAATATTAAATATTTTTTACAAATCATACAAAAATGAATATATAAAGTAAATTTCAAGACACTTTCCAATATAAGCCGTTGCCTTTATAAAAAAAATCATAATATATTAATGTCGATCGGTCAATCGTGGACTGCAGATAATTCAAAGGGTTTGATTAATCTAATGGCCACCTCACCTGAATGCACAGCATCACTCATATGACATTGCTTACGTAGTTGGGCTGCTCGTTGGCCTATTTATAGTCACTCTCAAAGTACCATCATTTCAATCCACAACCCTCAACAACAATGGCCACCTCACCTGAATCTGAGCATCCGATCAAGTCCTATGGTTATGGTGCTCGCGACACCAATGGATCCCTATCCCCTCTCACATTCTCCAGAAGGTATTCTTCATGCTTTTGTTGCTCGGTCTATTATATAATTCATAATGGCGGATACTGACACCTTGCTCGCGGTGTGCGCATAATATATGTATATATACACTAGTTTTTATCCCCCTTATTACGGGTGTTGTTTTATATTGTTTGTTCTAATATTTATTTATTTTTTGAATTTATATTTTTTATTGTATGAAAGTTAATAATATACTTATGGTTTGATGATAAATTGTTTCACAAATAAATGAGATGTTATAACCTGGTTTTAAAGCTATATGGTTCTTATGAGACCTAAGACCCGTTTATTTTTTTTTACTATAAAATTGGTTTTTTAATTATAAATAATATTTATGAAAGTTAATAATATACTTATGGTTTGATGAGACCCAAGACCCGTTTGTTTTTTTTACTATAAAATTGGTTTTTTAATTATAAATAATATTTATGAAAGTTAATAATATACTTATGGTTTGATGAGACCCAAGACCCGTTTGTTTTTTTTACTATAAAATTGGTTTTTTAATTTAAATAATATATATATCTTTTTTAAAATAAATAAGATATTAATTTTTAGTATATCCTATTTTATAGGATTTTTATATCAATAATTTGGTGTGAATAATTTTTAATTTAATGAGATGTTATAACTCGTTTAAGGAATATCTGGGTTTGGTAAGACCCATACCCATGAATTCGGGTCAAATGCATGAGAAGCCTCCATTTAAAAATGTAAGGCTCCGAACCCGGTGACCCTACTTTAGCGTCGGATTTACTCATAAACACAGTTCTTCAAATCAGAGTTTATTAAAACTTTTCGCGGAATATAAAACATCAATCATTTGTTACAAAACATTAAATCTTTTCTTTTATACCATAACACAAAACTTTATATTTAAAACATCTTTACTTCTTTCTTCAGATGCCAGCCGTTCAATCTATGCCGTGTGTCATCCTCATGCTAACTCTATAATCAGCTCACCTGCGTGCATACTAAAAGTCAGCTACGCTGAGTGAGTTCTAGTTAATCGAACGCCATACAATACATACACATACATACATATCTGTAGATACATATCCATACTTCACTAGTTACCCTTCTGTTCTACATACATACTTGCTACCATACATACATACATATCTACAATCACTAACCTCAGTCTACCGAGAGTACGTTCATAGTTCACCGTCTATACCTGTACTCAAGGTCGTGAACACGTACAAGGTTCGCAGTCCTTACCTATGTTCACCATTTATGGTACGTACAAGGATCGCGGTCCTTCCCTATACCATAGTACATCCACAACACGTACAAGGTTCACAGTCCTTCCCTATGTTGCAACCTAATTCATAGCACGTACGAGGTTCGCAGTCCTCCCCTATGCTACAAATCAGCACGTATAAGGTTCACAGTCCTTTCCTATGCTGAAATACATCCACAACACGTACAAGGTTCGCAGTCCTTCCCTATGTTGCAACCTAATTCATAGCACGTACGAGGTTCGCAGTCCTCCCCTATGCTACAAATACAGCACGTATAAGGTTCACAGTCCTTTCCTATGCTGACGCCTATCTACACTACGTATAAGGTTCGCAGTCCTTATCTACGTTTACATATATCATCTACTTCACGTATAAGGCTCGCAGTCCTTAACTACGCCATCACCAGCCGAGTCTATGTCCGACAGAAGCTAGAGGGATTTGCCATCCTAACTTACTATGTCGAACGTAGAACTCACATGCCATTCGTGTACCTATATACACATACTTACATTATAACATAAGAACACTCTAGGCATTCCTTACCTCATTCATTTAACAACCATACCCCTTGTCGTTACGTGCAATATCCGAAGATCGTTCACGCCCCGACAAGTATTCATTTGAAATATTCATACATCTTCGATATATAATATTCGTACCTTTATTTTTAACCTGACAGTACGCGCAATATCCGAAGATCGTTCGCGTACCGACAAACAATCATTCATATCTATCACACATATCACATATGACATACACTTATCACTTAGGATAAATGTATTAACAACACATCGAGTATGCACACAGCCCCGAAAAAATAACAAGGAATGGGCTAGAAACTCACCTGAACACGGTTACGTTCACCGTTAATCGTAATCCCTTTCTTCAGCTGTGCACGGCTGACTGTATAACAAGTACACGTATCAAACAACTATCACTACTCATATCATCTTTCCAGTCTTAACTACTACCCACAACGAACGGGGGTCCGGGGGCAGCGCCCCTGGCAACGGGGTCTAGGGGCGGCAGCCCCTAGCAGGGTCCAAGGGGCAGAGCCCCTGGCTGGGGTCGAGCTGCTAGGTCAGCTTGGAAAAATTTTATTTACATTAACTGTCTTAACACATTTTCCATTAGGTTTTTAATTTATTTTCTAAGCGAACTTAACTTTAGGCGAAGTTAAACCTTAAGCGAACTTAGCTTTAGGCGAAGTTAAACCTTAGGCGAACTTAGCTTTAGGCGAAGTTAAACCTTAGGCGAACTTAGCTTTAGGCGAAGTTAAACCTTAGGCGAACTTAGCTTTAGGCGAAGTTAAACCTTAGGCGAACTTAGCTTTAGGCGAAGTTCATCAGGCGAACTTAGCTTGCAGGCGAAGTTCATCAGGCGAACTTAGCTTGCAGGCGAAGTTGTCGTCTGCAGGTTCTGTTCGCTCTTAAATCCTTCGTTCCTTAACCAAATAACTCGATTTAGGTACCCATGGAATCGTCTGACCAGCGCCTACAAACCCCAACTATCAAATCGACCTAACATCGATGTTTAGAGGGTGCGATTTAGGCATATAGGTTACGGGTCCTTTTTATCAATCGATTAACCCATCAAATCATAACCATTTTCAGTAAGTTTAGCTTTGTTGGATTCGTTTTTACCATACAAACTCAGATCTACCATTTCTCAAATCAAACCGAACCTATACGAACGATTTCTAACCATAAACGTACCTTGAACGAGTCGAACTTACGAACACGAGCTGGTCTTGTTGCTTTGGTTCGTCACGACGATCTAGCACCAACTAACGTTTACTCTCTCTCGGATCCTGCTCGTTTATGGTGTGTGTGTTTTTGAATGTGTAGAGATTAGAATGGAAAGAGATGAGGTTTAGGGTTTTATGGTGGTTTAGGGGATATTTATATCCCTTAAAGCCCATGGACCTAAGGCCCATTCTCATTTAACCCATCTCAAATAATCTAACACTAGCCCGACTCATACCAACTCCTACTCTATTATTTATTTCCCGAACCCGAGTCAACTTTCCCTCTATTATTAAGTAATATAATTAATATCATTTTGGAAATTTCGGGATGTTACAAAAAATCAAGCAAATCTTGTGACTCCAAAAAAAGGGGGAGCGACCACATTGCGACACGTGGGATTTTTATGTTTTCGTTTATATATATTATAGATAGGGTAGGGGTTAAAATAAGAAGTGGAGTTTGTCTAAGAAGTGTAAGAATTAATCTGATGCGTTAGATATGTTGATCTGAAGGTAGATATGGAAAGTGTGTTTATTGTGTGGTGTTTTATTTTGGTTGCGGTTTGTTTATTGTGCGGTATGTTTTATTAAATATAATGGTGAAAACACACTTTCTACACTTTTTAGGAAAAATCCACTTCTTTTTATAACCTTGCTATATATATATATATATATGTGTGTGTGTGTGTGTGTGGGGGGGGGGGGCTTGGGGGAAGTGAAATTGCACTAATTTTGATATTATTTTACTAATTTCGTGAAAATAACGTTAAAAGTAACATAAGGTTAATCATGCGTCATGTGGTGGCGTTGATAGCCGAAAGAAGACAAGGGTACATGCAACAATCGGTTGATGTCATGATGGTTGACTGCTATGTGTCTTATGTCCAAGGCTTGATTCAAAAATATTATCGAGTCTGGTTCTCACTAGAATTGACATCTCTATTCCTACGGGGTATAGGTATTGTTGTCTACATCTTACCCATCTTAGACCCTATCATAGCTTTGTTATTGATGAAATTTACTGAGTACGATGATAATGGTGATGACATATAATTAGGCTGGGTCGAAAGTCACAAGAACAAGAATATTTTTCCTACTATTTTTATGGTCGACGATGCAGTTTGGGTCGGGTCAAACAATAATAACTCTAAATTAAATCATTCAAATTACCGTTCTTACACATAAAAAATCATTTTTTTCAAGGTTGCAAAAGTTGCAAGGCGGACCCTAGACGGCCCACTCGGATGTTGGGTGTACTCGAATAGAACTAAGATATTTAATTTTTTGGTTATTATATGTATATATAATGTCAAATATCATAAATTTACTATTATTTATAAGGATGTTGGTGAATATTAATATAAATAAGAGAAATACATTTTTAAATTCCAAATAATTCTAAAATTGCTAATTATTAATGAAAAAATGGTATTCGTTCCTTAATATTGTAGAAATACGAATTATGTTTTATTTGTTTAAGCCAGAATCGGCCCAAGTTAACTGACTAGATCGGATTTTGGCTGAGGTTGACCACCTTTGATTTTACATTGTCTTTAACTAGGCGGTGTTAAAGAAAGTTGTCTCGGCGCCATACCTTGTAGCAATTACTCGTGGAGTACCCGGCCTTCTAGACCTACTTTTACAGCATTGCTTTTTTTAAACATTCAAAGACAAGATACGTGGGAAAGGATGGGTACATAAATAATCACAACCTAGCATGGCGACGTTTAAGCTCTTAAACTCATCATTTACGAATGCTGAATTAAAACTTTTAGCATGTTCTCTTTCGATGTAAATAACCAAGTTATTTACCAGATTATCATCTGACATCCTTTGAATTCGATATAAAAAAATTGTTTTCAAAACATTAGTTTATGTATCGAGAGAGTAATATGATAAAAACGTATTCCCTATTTTCTTACTTTGGAATTCCAGTTTAGCATCACAAAACTTTTTCACACCAAAGATCTCTTAACAATATTTATGGAGCGAAAAAAAATTCTGTTTTCCTTAGTTTATTTGATCAAAATGCGAAGATGATTCTTGAATATATTCATTCCAAAACTAAAACACGTCAAATCGACATTCAACTACCTAATTCACATACTCAAGATACACATTCCTAATTTATGAATGGAAACCAAATTCGAGCACTAGTTTTTTCAATAATTCCAAATCCTGACCCACCAAAGTCCCAAATAGAAAAAATACCAAACGGTGAAATAAGTGGCCGAACCTGAACTCTGAAGTCTGAATCTTTGTCGATCATCCCTACAAAGTGCCAAACATTAGTTGCATGCTTTTGTTTTTTTCGATTTCACATCCGCGTGACCTAGCAACGAAAGCGCCCAAGGCTGTTCCAACTTCGACAATTAATCAGATGTTAGGGGTTCGGTTTTGGGCTTGATGTTTGCTTCTTTTTGTTTAAAGTCCAATTGGGTTTGGACTTATGGGGCTTTATTTCTTAAGCTTTCTTTAAAAGTTTTAAGGTTGGCCTGGACTAGAATAATTTGGATGGACCAGACTCAGTACACTTAATTTTTATTTTTTCGAAAAAATACACTACTCAATGAAAACGATGGGACCGCGACCCTATCTGGCTCGTGAAAATATTCACCCGATTATATGATAGCTTTTTCAAAATATTTACAGGGTTACCGGCGAGAAAGATGTGAGGTTGAAAGTTCTTTACTGCGGAATGTGTCACTCTGATCTTCACTTTGTCAAGAATGAATGGGGGATCACGAAGTACCCGGTTGTCCCAGGGTACGATTTGTCTTCCATTTTGATTTTGAATGATCATGAAACATGAGACTTTTTCTAACACTAGTGAGTTTTGATATTTATTCATTTATTTAAATCCTGTCTTTAATAGTAATTTGATCGTATAATACAGGCATGAGATCGTTGGTGTGGTGACAGAAGTAGGCAGCAACGTGGACAGATTCAAAATTGGGGATAAAGTTGGAGTTGGATACTTGGTGGGATCATGCAGATCATGCGAAAACTGTGCTATTGGCTATGAACAGTATTGTCCGAAGCAGATTAATACTCATGGATGTACCAATTTCGATGGTACGCTAACATACGGTGGGTACGCCGATCACATGGTTGCAGATGAGCATTTTGTTCTTCGTTGGCCTGAGAATTTGCCACTTGATTCCGGTGCACCTTTGTTGTGCGCCGGAATCACAATCTACAGCCCACTCAGGTACTATGGGCTAGACAAGCCTGGTCAAAAAGTTGGCGTGGTTGGGCTTGGTGGGCTCGGTCATGTTGCTGTGAAGATGGCTAAGGCTTTTGGTGCTGAAGTTACTGTTTTCAGCACCACTGCCGCTAAGGCGAAAGAAGCAACTCAAGGACTTAAAGCTGACCATTTTATAATCAGCAAAGATGAACAACAAATGCAGGTAACTGGTTAACAATTCTTGATTCGTTAGCCAAGTTTTGGGTTTTGATTAATTGTGTTAATAGGCTGTTATGGGTACACTCGATGGGATAATTGATACGGTGTCTGCAAATCATCCGATTGCACCATTGCTTAGTGCACTTAAACCACATGGAAAGCTTGTTCTTGTGGGAATACCTGATAAACCGTTTGAAGTAGCAGCATTTTCTTTGATCGGGGGTAACGCTTTTGACGATTGAATCCTGTTTATGCAAGCTTATGAAACTGGGTAAAATATTGCTGGAATAAATTGTATTTGCATTTTTTTCAGGAAGGAAGCTTGTTGCGGGTAGTTATAGTGGTGGGATTAAAGAGACTCAAGAGATGCTTGATTTTGCAGCAGAGCATGGGGTAACTGCGGATATGGAGAAAATACCGATAGACTATGTGAACACAGCCATGGAGAGGTTGTTGAAATCTGATGTGAGGTATCGGTTTGTGATCGATGTGGCGAATTCGATCAAGGCTGAATAGGTTGATTGTTGAAGCAATTGATGAATGTTGTATTTATACTGATAGTGTTATGTATTATGTTATAAGTGAAATTATGAGGTTATGGTTGTACACTTGTATGTAGAGGTGTTCAAAAAAACCGGTTACGGAACCGGTTTGGCCGGTTCAACCGGAAACCGGTTTTTTAAAAACCGGTTTTTTTAAAAACCGGTTTGACCGGTTTACGTAACCGGTTTACGTATCGGTTATACGTTTTGGAGCCAAAACCGGTTTTATAACCGGTTATAAAAAAAACCGGTTTTTTTAAATAACCGGTTATTAAAAAACCGGTTAACCGGTTTTTAAAATAACCGGTTTATTACCGTTATAAAAAAAACCGGTTAACCGGTTTTTTAATAACCGGTTAACCGGTTAAACCGGTTTTCGAACGTTACCAAACGGCTTTATAGCCGTTTTTTTTTTTTTTTGACCGTTTTTTAGCCGTTTTTTTTTTGTTTTTTTACCATTTTACCCCCACAAACATCTATATATAGTTTAGGTTGGGTATTGGTTAGATCACACTTGATTATACAACTCCAAACGCTCTAAACGTTTATTTCATACGCGATTATACAACTCCAAACGCTCTTCTTTCGTAGTCGTTTATTTCATACTCGAGTATACCACTCTTAATTCGTAGTCGATTATCATGGCCTCCCAAAGTGCTGCTTCATCGGTCAACATGGGTGCCTCGAACACGGGAGAAACCGTCGTTCGGGTCATCCCCACGAAACGAAACCAAGATATTTGGCAACATTTCGACCTATGCGAAATGTCTAACGGAACCCAAAAAGCTAGATGCAAACATTGTTTGAAGTTTTATAACAAAGAAGCAAACTCCAGTTTAAGAGCTCATGTAGAAAAGCCCTCTTGCAAGGTCTTGAAGGACGAATCCGGAAGTAGTTCGCAGCCGGAGATGACGAATCAATGAACGGTGTTTACGTACGACCTTGAAGCAGTACGTCAACAGTTTGGCAACTTTGTGATTCAACAATCACTTCCTTTCAACCACTTCGACAACCCTCAATTCACGGAGATGATGCAAAAGTATGTTCAACCACGCTACCAACACGTAAGTCGTTCGACCCTTAGAAGAGATTGTCTTAAAGCATGGAAAAACGCTAAGTCCGAACTAATTTCATACTTTTCAAACTTACAAACTGGTGTGAACTTAACAACGGATGTGTGGTCGGTACCTAATGGTTCGCCCGACTCATACATTTGTGTGACGGCTCATTGGGTTGACCCCCGGTCGTGGCAAATGATGAAACGAACCGTTGCGTTTCAATTGTTTGATTACCCGCACACGGGTAGAAATATTTTTAAACTCTTGGATAAAGTCATTCGACAATACAAGATTGAAGATAAAATCTTTTCAATATCGTTTGATAACGCGTCCAACAATACGGCCGCGGTTGGCCATTTAAAATTAAAGTATAAACCTATCTGTGATGGAGCGTTTTTTCATAGCCGATGCATTGCACATATTATCAACTTGGCCGTGCAAGATGGGTTAAACGTGATCGAAACGCAAAGAAACAATTTTAAAAGAATGTTACGAGATGTTTTTAGCAACAATTCAACATTTTCAAGATACAAAAAATTTTGTGAAGAAGCTAACTGTCAATGGTTGGGGCCTAATTGGGATTGTCCAACAAGATGGAACTCGACTTGTGAAATGTTTGAGAAAGCCATCCAACAAAAACAATCGTTAATTGCGTTTCATCAAATTTTGTCAAATAGGGGTAAATGTGCACCGTACGATCCTAGAAACTGGTTATTGATTGAGATCGTTACGGAGGTTCTTCAAATTTTTAAATCTTGCACAACTAGTTTATCCGGGGTTTACTATCCAACAAGCCCCATTGCTTTACCAAAAATTGCTGTCATGTGCACAAAGTTGACTGAAATTCATTGTAGGGGTGCACCTTATTTTGATATGGGTGCAAAAATGAAAGAAAAATTTAGAAAATATTTTCAACAACTACCCGCTGTTTTGACCTGTGCGGCTGCGTTAAACCCTTGCATCAATGTTGGTGGTGTTGAAGCTTTAATAGAAAAAATTTGTGATGAGCTAGAGTTAAACGACGATCAAAACCCCCATTATAACCAAACTTTAAAGAATGCTTTCAACACCACCTTGGCAAACATGTATGATGTTTACCTTACAAAACACGGGTCGTCTTCCCAAATTCATGACTCGTTAAGAGCTGTTGCCCAATCCCAATCCCAAACCGACCTTGAAATGGGGATGTACTACATGATTTGGGAAGACGCCGGTAAACGTCAAAGGGTAAACACCCCAAGCAGTGAACTTGGAAGGTATGGTGGTACCAACTTTGTGAAACACATGACTCCGGATGAATTTAGAAGTCTTGATTTGCTGGCTTGGTGGAGAGGTAAGGAGGATGAGTTTCCGATCCTCGCCGCCATGGCCAAAGATTTACTAACGGTCCAAGCTTCCACGGTAGCTTCGGAGTCTGCTTTTTCTGTTTCTGGCAGGGTTATATCGATTAGGAGGACTCGACTCACTCCACCAGCTGTAGAGATGTCGATTTGCTACAAGGATTACTTGGACTCTTTAGATAGGGCACAACATCAACGCTCACTCGAGGGGGAAATGGAGTATGAGGCGGCCTTGTATGAAGACGAGGTCAATCAAGGACACACTCAACCAATGACCGATGAAGAAGCCGCGTACGACGATTACCTAAGGAATAGCTCGGGATCGGGTAGCGAAGAAAATGAGTAACAAACATCAACTTGTTAATGTAATCGTGTCTAAGCATTCTTTAATGTTTGTATTTTTGAGTTACGAATATGCGATAACGATTTAATGTTTGTATTTTTAATGTAAAAGCTATAAATGAAAGTTATGTGTTTTTAATCTTCCAAGCAAAGAATGCTAACAACGAAACCCTAAACCCTAAACCCTAAAGCAAAAAAAAAAAAAAAAAAAAAAAAAAAAAAAAAAAAACCGGTTAACCGGTTAGACCGGTTATTAAAAACCGGTTATAAAAAAACCGGTTTAATAACCGGTTCTAACCGGTTTCTAAACCGGTCCAAACCGGTTTGGCCGGTTTGAGTTTTCATTGATAAAAACCGGTTAATAACCGGTCCGGTTATTAACCGAACCGGTTTTTTTCTGGATAAAAAAAACCGGTCCGGTTAATAACCGAACCGGTTTTTTCAAAAAAACCGATTTGTGCACCTCTACTTGTATGCCTTATTTTATGAATTTGGAATGATATTTTTGTTAATAAAAGGAATATCTCATTTAATAGTAAGACTTAAAATATAAAGTCTAATGTAAAATTAACATGAGAAAGTGTTTCCAAATATAAATGTTAACTGAACACAATACAAAAATATATTTAGGTGTCGTTTGCTATGTATTAATGACCGTGGGAGTGAAATGATGTGGGAATGAAAAAAATGGTGTTTGTTGCTCAATGGAATGAAATCATCCATCACACATGGAATCTCATTATATGAAAATCAGTCATTCCAACGCCACTTTTTTTTATTCCATTCTTCATTCACCCTACTTTCTTAACAATACCACCACCTAACAATAACAACCACCACCACTACCATCGCCACCACCACCACATGACCGCCACCTTCGCCGCCACCGCCACCTCCGTTGCCACCACTGCCGCCACCACCATCGTAGTTGTAACCACCACAATGTCACACCCCAATCTACGACGGAAATGTCGGGGTGCGAACCGTTGGTTAACAGCTTACAAGGTACAATCGTGCAATGTTAAATGGTGACAATATCTATTTAATAAATTTAAATAACCAAATATCCAAAGATCAATCAAGTACATCAACTTTTAAGAAATGGCAAAACAATCCCAAATAATAGAAAACAAATTGTCTTGTAAAAACTTTTATAACTTAAAGACATCTCTATGTTTTTCTTCACCTTGATAATCAAGCCAACTGAAAACCTGCGAATGCGTACAAAATACATATATTTGTCAACACGAGTTTGAGTGAGAAAATCACTAGTATTTGATATAATATAACTATAAAAATGCAAAAACTATCTTTTGTGAGTATAAGAAATCAAACCATGAGCAAATATGAGTGTCGGTTAAACCATTGCCTAGCGAATCAGGCTTTGGCTACTACGCCGGTCATATGATCATACTATATGTGATTATGATGGACCTCTCCAAATGCGATCAAATAAAACAAATAAACATATAACAATTAGGAATTTAATTGTTACACACACAAAGATTCACAATTTGCTAATGAGAATACTAGGTATTAGGTAAATAATTTATAGTACGCATAAGTCCCAAAAAGATTTAAAATAAGTAAAATTAGGGGAGTGATTAGCCACCTTATCAAATGAACGAAAGAGACAAATTGATGATAAGAGAATGAAACGTTCAAGCTCTTCGAGATTTATCGATGAGGATTCTTAAGTAAGAATGATAAAATTAAATATAAACTCCATAAGACTTACATTGGATGGTTTCAATGATGTTCGAGTAAGACTTTTATTATTTGAACTATTATTTTATATTATTATTGTTATTGTAAAAATATCATTATTAATTTTACTAATTGCAAAATCTTGATATGAGATAAATATAATATATATATAAGATAATTTAAACAAATAAATTTAATAGACTTATAATAAAAATACTTAGGTAAATATAATACAATATTACTATTTAACTAAATAACTACAATATGTGACCTACTTATTCTAATAAAATAAAATAGTTGTGACACGTGTCAGTTTATGGTTAAACCTCGCAACATTTTTTCCTCCAAAACTAATATCTTAATTGATTCTAATACATGTTCATATTCACTTTCCTTTTACATTTTATTTATATTATATTTATATATTTTATAATTTTATAAAAATAAATATTAACATATTATATTACTATATATTCCAAAATAATTTGTGAAATCCAAAAATTAACAATAAACTATGTTTGTCAAAGATTGAAAAGATATATAATTTCAAATGTTATCATTAACATATTTTACTATGTATATTATTGAAGATTATATAGAAAAACAAAACTCTGACATGCTTTCATTTTACAAAGTAATTTTTTAAATTATTAAATCATAAATCTATGTTTAAAAGTGATTCATTTTTTTAAAAACCAATCATTTATCTATTATTATTATTATTGTAAATTGTCATATAAATTTATACATTATAAATATATGCCTTAAATCTATCAATTTATTTTTTCGGTTAATTTAGTAAATATATACCAATCACTTTCATATATAACAAAGTTTATCATATTTAATTTCTTGGTTTTTTATCAATGATTGTTTCGGGTTTTATGGAAGTTACATTTTTTTATAGTAAAAAATTAGTAAATAGATTGTCTGGTACAAGTTAACTACATTTGGGTCAAAATTTGTTATGGATCAAAATTGAGAAATCCAAGTATTTTTAAAAGTTTGAGAATGCAAATAGATTTATCGTCAAATTTGTTACGGGTTTAAAGTGTTCGACTTAAAATGTCAAACATATGAATGTTAGAATTTTTAACATGATTTGGGTTTCAAATTTTTTTCAACGACATTTTTGGAAAAAATTAAAAGGTTCGGGATTTGGTAAATTGACTATTTTTTCCTCGACTATTAAAATTTAAGAATAAATATTGACACTTACGACATGCCACCCCAGACCTATCAGTATTTCTACATTGTATCAAATTTGAAACATGTGTCAACATTAACTTTTCCTTCAATGGTGATCAGAACGTTGTATGGGAAGCATGTCATGCAAAACTATGCTCAAATGAAGCAAAATATTCACAAAATTTAATGGGTTAACATGTTATTTTTTATGTTGTCAAACTTATCAAAATAATTTTCTAGTTTAGCTCAGAAAAACATAGTTCTTGAAGAAAATCCGTCGTTATAATTTAATGTTCTCATTCCTTTTATGAGTTGTAAATTGATGAATACATCAATAAAGGTAACGCCCCTTCAATATTTAGGCGGAGTGGTCAGAACTACTATTGTATGACTATTGTATGAGAAGTCTTCTTATTGAATTCTTTCAATTATATATATATATATATATATATATATATATATATATATATATATATATATATATATGATACTAACAATGAAAGTTTCAATAAAAGGAGCGTTCTCGGGTATGTTTTTGCACAAACATTTTCTTAAGTTCATTTAAAATAATCATTTTGTTATATAAATAAAATCAATTTATTTACACATAGTATGGATACAAGCATAGATGTAATACAGTTTTTCATATACGTTATGTAATTATTATTTTTAGTTGTTATTTTTAATTTGAAAAATCTCATGTTTTACACGGGTTTAAAACTAGTGTGTGTGTATTGAATTAAATATTTATTTTAAATATCTAACAAACCTTTGCTTAATAAAATTTGATAAAAACAAGTTTATTTTATTTATTATGACCTTTATTTAAAACATAATATATATATATACATATATGTAGTTTTAACAAAAATAAATGAAAAACGTCAATCCAAAAGTGCAGGCTTCATAAAATTATTACTTATTCATCATTAATATTAATTCTACTATTTTTTAATTATTAAAACATAAAAAGATCAAATTACCCAAAAAAAATGGGCCGTGGGACTCGAACCCACGCCCTAGCCGGCTCGCCGTGACTAACAATACTTGCACTAACCAACCGGGCTGGTGTCTAACTCAGTTATAAGATGGAAACAATTTATAACACATATGCCGTTCATCCCTAAATTCAAAACAAAACCCTAGAATTGTGTTTAACTTATATGTTCATTGATTGGTAAAATTGATTTGGGGGTTAACAGTTACTGATTAAAAACGACCTAAAACCAAATTACAATTACCATAAACAATCACGAATTGAGGGTGAACGATGAACACCAACCTTGCAGCCCAACTTAGATTAAAAACAGGGTGTTAGGCTGCTTCTGCGACACAATTGCTTAAGGGGTTTAGGTCGCAAGGTTAAGATGAAGGTGTGTAACAGATTAATTGAATTATTAACATGTTTATATAGCATATTACAAGTGAACTAAGTTGGTTTTGTTATTTGGATATACTAAATCATTTGGTGATCTCAATTCCTAATTAACGTGTCGGTGTAGGTCGAATTAGGTATGTCAACGATTTGCCAAAATTAATTTTGATTATATTAAGAGAATTAAAGAACAAGAAATTGAAGAGGGGGCAGGGTATATGCGACGAGGGATGATGATAAAGATGATATAATATCTTTTGTTAATTTTTGCAAACAACTCTCAAGTTTGGTTGTGGATACATAAGGTGGTTAGAGTTAGTTAAGAGGTTGTCTTTGCACAAGATTAATAGTTATAACCAAATAAATATTAAAAATAAATAAAATAAAACATAATTACTAAAAGTGCGGAATTTATTAATGACGAATGAGTCGGGTAACGGCTATAAGCAGAAAACGAAAAAAACGAAATGTTACACACAACCATTGTCACTGCAGCTGCCTGGCCATCAACGCCACCACCATTGTCGCTGCCTGACCACCTCCACCTCACGACCACCATTGTCGCTGCCATCCTACCATCGCCATCACTACCAATTTTATCACCACTTGACCACCCCCCACCACCACAACCACCGCCCCTGCTGCCTAAACGCCCCTACCATCACCGTCGCCACCATTTTCGTCGCCGGAACTACCACCACCATCACCATTGCAGTTTTTTTGGGTAAAAAAATTTATTTTGAGATATGAGTGTTTTTATTATTTATATATCATTCCAACAATTTTTTGGATATCAAACAACATAAAGTAATAATTCATTTCATTCACATAACTTAACCAAACATGACAAAGGAATGTTAATGATCTATTTCATTCTTTTGTCCATTCCATTAATTCACCTATTTCATTCCCTCTTCATTCCATTACCTTCAACCAAACATACCCTTTTTTTTCATGTTTAGTAGCGGGCACAGCCAACCAAGACAATCCTATTTCCCGCCAATAGGCAATGGTAGCTTGCTTCCAAGCATTGCCTTATAGGACTGTTGTGGTTATGGCCCGAATGAATGTTAAGCACGTGTACAATGCTTCAAGTCAAGGCTCTCGTTGCCTAGAGCCTTGACTTTCCATGTTTTTAGTCAAATGCGTGCTAGCACGCTATAATTAACTACTACTTTTTTCACTAATAGGTTGCCTTCTTCAAGCTTTGCCCCTTCTTAAAAAAGAAAATAAGGTAAAAGGGCTAACGTATCTATAATATATATAAACGAAAGCTTTGAAAGCTCTCTGGTTGATCCCTATATTCTCTCAAGCCACCAGATTGCATTATTTGTAAATGAAAGCTTCTCATGCATTTGACCCGAATTCACGGGTATGGGTCTCACCAACCCAGATATTCCTTAAACGGGTTATAAAATCTCATTAAATTAAAAACTAATCTCACAAGATATTTGATATGAAAATTCTATAAAATAGGGATATATTAAAAATTCATATATGATTCCTTTAAAAAAAATATATATTATTTATAATTAAAAAACAATTTTATAGTAAAAAATTAACGGTTCGTGGGTCTCATCAAACCCAAATATCTTTTAAACCAGGTTATAACATCTCATTTATTTGTGAAACCCTTTCATCGTCAAATTCTAAATATATTATTAAGTTTTGTACAATAAATAATGTTAAAATCCAAAAAATATATAAATATTATAAACGAATAATGTAAAACCCCGTAATACAACTTTTAAAAGCTCTCTGGTTGTTCTCTACATTTTCTAAAGCCACTAGATTGCATTATTTGTAAATGGAGGCTTCTCATGCATTTGACATGAATTCACGGGTATGGGTCTCACCAAACTCATATATTCCTTAAACGGGTTATAAAATCTCATTAAATTAAAAACTAATCTCACAAGATATTTGATATGAAAATTCTATAAAATAGGGATATACTAAAAATTAATATATGATTTCTTTAAAAGAAGATATATATATTATTTATAATAAAAAAAATCAATTTAATAGTAAAAAAATAAGCATGTCATGTATCTCACCAAACCCATATAGCTTTTAAACCGAGTAATAACATCTTATTTATTTGTGAAACTCTTTCATCATCAAATACTAAGTATATTATTAACTTCTTTACAATAAATAAAATTAAAATCCAAATAAAATATACATAATATAAATGAATAATGTAAAATAGCCCGCGTAATACGGGAGATAAAAGCTAGTGTAATGTAAATAATAAACTAGACTTTTAATATATTAAAGTTTTCTATTATTGCTAGTACAACGACCACCAATACGGCAATGACCAGCCAGATGGGCCACGGCTGCATCGACAGATTAATACTATATACACCGCCTATATTTGTTTGCCTGTAATCAATCATTAGGGTGGCCTAATGGGGGTAGGAATGGGGAAAAGTAAACCATCCTTGTTGCTTTTTGCTAGTAGATTTTCTCATCATCATCATCATCGTACTCAGTATATCCCACCAATAGTAGGTTCTGATGAGGGTAAGATGTGGACAACTTTACCTCTACTCCGTAGGAATAGAGAGGCTGCTTTCGGTGAGACCCCTAGCTCGATAGTAGTTTTGCAACAAGCCTTGGACATGAGGCACATAACACTTAACCATCGTGACACCGGCCGATTGGTGCATGTACCCTTGTCCTTCGGCTATCAATGCCATCACATGATGCCTGATTAACCTTCCGTCACTTTCAACGTTATTTTCATGAGATTAGTAAAATAACGTCAAAATTAGTGCAATTTCAAAATTAGTAGATTTTCTATAAAAAACAATAAAGATATTTTTATTGAATGATTAAAAGCATACAAAACAATCAAAGATATACGAAAGTAAATTCGTGTATGTTCTGATTCTAATGAACAAATTTAGTAGTAATGGGAGGAGAACAATCATTCATACAGAGGTGATTCCCAAAATTACGTGCGACTGCGAGGGCAATGACTAGATTGACGTAAAACATTTTTTAACAACGTTTGGAACCACACCACCTGTAACACCCCGACCAAAGGCGGAGGAACATGCCGGGGTGAAACGGATTGCTCAAGAACACAAGACACTATTAAAGTGACAATATTTAATCAACTCATTAATTTCATTCAATCACCAAAGTAACACATATTGTTCATACAATTAACACCAAAACATAAGAAATAAATATTGTTCATTCTTCTAATAACCTAGTGGTATCAAAATAGAATGACGTCTTCAAACTCCAACTCAAGTAATAATCAAACATATAACAATGCATAAAATAACATTTGTCAACACATATGTTGGTGAGCAATTTCATAGTTTTGAGTATATATAATATGAGAGAAATTCACAAACGTATATGAGACTATAAATAAAAGCATCAATCATGGTATATAAAACATATGTAAATGAGGATCCTTTCTATTCGGTAACAACCGACATACTTGGATAATGAGGCCCTGTTCTACTAGCACAAGGCTAAGTAGTTAGGGGAGTGTATGATCATACTTAATGAGGCTCAACAACAACATAAAAATAAACACTCGTGCACGTAAAGCATATGAGACATATAACACACAATAAAGAAAGTATTCTAGTATCATACACCCTAAAGTTTGTGGTTTGAGAAATAAGTATAATAAACCATTTTTGTTTGAATAAGTATGCATGTTACCCCCAAAATATAAAAGTGAAAACGTGGGATGAAATGTACTCACGTTAACTAAGTAACTTGAAAGATTGAATAATGAATAATCGGAGATCGGGTTTAACGAGCAAGACCTAGATTGAATGGGTCTTAAGTTAGTAGGTAGTCATGGAAGGGTTTAAAGTAAAATGTGACAAGTAAAGTAAATAAATGAAGTTTATGGTTTAAAAGTATCAATAGTTGGGAAATTAAAGACATGTTCTAAAAAGTAAGTTTACTCAGAAACCGGGTCTTGGTAATTCATTCATAATTATTACTTAACCTATGTTAAGTAACTTATGTGGGTTATAATGCACTAATGCAAAACCCTTGGGTATATGAATACCAATCTAAGGTTTTTATCGAGTGTTCAGATTTGTTAATTCGGGTCTAGATAATTAACTAAACTCAAAGTTAACTTTCCAAAATGTTTTGAGATAACTCAATAAAATCAAAAGACTTAACCAAGTATATAGTTATATCGTGAAGAACCTTAACGTCCGTTAAGTGAGTATTTGGTTTCACCGGTCCAAGCTTGTTATAAGATCAAGTTGGATTCCGACACACCAAGTAAGTTGATAAAATACTTAAAATTTGTTTTAAGATACATTCTTGAAGAAAAGATGAGTTTCAGTGGCCAAAAACACACTTGTGTGTCTTAAGCAAGTGAACTCGGTTTAGTTCGGTTTTGGTTCGGTCCTTGACTCGGAATGATACCGAGGATGGTTGCCACATACCCAAATACCATAGAACTATAAAAATGATTTTAGAAGTTAAAATATTCAAATCTTACATAAACATGTTTATCTAACTAGTAAACAAAACTATTTAAAACAAAGAGTAGGAAATAAGAGTCCGGTCTTGGTTCGGTCTTGATTCGGTTCTAATCTCGGGATAAGACAGAGACTAGTGACTTCATACCCAACACCATGGAACTCTTTAAACATAAATTAAAACTAAACTACTTACAATATAAACAAGTGCATTAAAGAAAAATAGTATAAACAAGAACTAACAAGAGTTCTCCATGAAGCCTTGCCTTGTAGCACATCACCTCCTGAAGAAGATGAAAGCCGAAGGAAACAAGGGGTGCATATTATATATATGTTACATGAATTAGTAAGTAATAAACAAGAATTAAAGAAGGTTGTTGCTTGATTATTAATAACCTTGAAAGTTAGAGATAGTGTTCTTAGTTTGAGAGAGAAAGAAGATGAATGAGCAAGAGATAATTGAGAGAATGGACTTGTATATATAGGGAAGGAGTCAAACTTGTTTTCTATGTTTTATATCAAGAGTTTCATGTGTTTAAAAAGTTAAACAAGTCAAACAATACAAACAAAACAACAAAAATCCGGATATGGGTGCAACTGGCCCTTGGCGGCGCCTGACCGGCTCTCCCCCTTGGGTCCGTGCAGCGCGGCGCCTTCAGGGAGCTGGTCTTGTTTGGTCCGCGGGTTGTTTCGGGTCGTTTCGAGTCGTTTTTGGGGCTTTTTAAGCGTTTTAAAGGCCGTTTAAAAAGTGTTTTCAAAACCAACAAGTGTAAGATGATTTTGAAACATAAAAGTCCATAAATTTATATTTTCGAAATATTCGGTTTACAAACATGTCGGGTTTTGATACAAATACAAATACAAATACAAACATAACCGAAAACGACGAATGTTACAGTCTTCCTTACTTTAGGAAATTTCGTCCCGAAATTAAGAAGAATCCGTAATAAACAAGTGCGGGTACTTTTCCTTCATCTCGTCTTCTCGTTCCCAAGTAAATTCAGCGCCACGCCGTTATTTCCATCGGACTTTAACTAAACGGATGCGGCTACGTTTAGTTCGTTTCTCATTGCGATCCAAGATTTCCACGGGTTTTTCTATCATTTGCAAGGTTTCATCGATACGTACTTCGTCGAGAGGTATATGGAGATTACCTTCGGCTAAGCACTTTTTGAGGTTTGAGACATGAAAGGTGGGATGAACACCGGCAAGTTCTTACGGTAAATCGAGCTTATAAGCCACTTTTCCAATCCTTTCGAGGATTTTGAATGGGCCTACAAAACGGGGTGCTAGTTTTCCTTTCTTTCCAAAACGGACTACCCCCTTTCAAGGGGATACTTTGAGAAGGACAAAATCGCCTACATTAAACTCAAGAGGTTTTCGCCGTTTGTCGGCATAGCTCTTTTGGCGACTTCTAGAAGTGAGGAGGTTTTTGCGGATTTGATGGATACGATCAGTAGTGTCTTGAACTATCTCGGGACCGATGATTTGGGCTTCACCAATCTCGTTCCAAAAAATCGGAGAACGACACTTACGACCATAAAGAGATTGGAAAGGAGCCATCTCAATGCTAGAATGATAGCTATTATTGTATGAGAATTCAATAAGCGGGAGATGAGAATCCCAATTTCCACCAAAATCAAGAACACAAAATCGAAGCATATCCTCGAGAGTTTGGATTGTACGTTCGGATTGGCCATCGGTTTGAGGATGATAAGCGGTGCTAAGATCGAGATGAGTGCCCAAAGCTTCTTGAAGCAAATTCCAAAAACGGAATGTGAAACGAGCATCACGATCAGAAATGATGGTCAAAGGAATACCATGGCGGCATACAATCTCACGAACATAGATTTGAGCGAGTTGTTCAACGGAGTACTTCTCACGGATTGGGATGAAGTGAGCCGATTTGGTTAATCGATCAACAATGACCCAAATGCTATCATTTTGCTTTTGAGTGGGAGGCAATTTGGTGATAAAGTCCATAGCGATGCCTTCCCATTTCCAAACAGGGATAGGAGGTTGCTCGTGTAAACCAAAAGGTTTTTGATTGATGTGCGTGTGCGCGGATTGTATAAATATGATAGACTGGATATTTAGCTTTTGCACAAGATCGTGTTTTAAATTTATAAAAGTGATTTCTACAAAGACTAAACACACACAGAATAGGCAAGTGTACATATCGTATATGTAGGATAGTATTGGTAAGAACCAAGTATCGATCCGTGGACACAAAGGTTTCTAATAATAAATCATTGTTTTGCTTTAATCGGAGGTTTTAATCATTTTGGAGTTAATTTTGAACTTTTTATAAAATGTAAATACTTATATATAATATATAGGTGACCAAGATAAGAAATTCTAAACGAGTTGTTCAATTATGCGAAGGTTACCATCTAAGATCAAGAATCCACTCCATTTTAGCATTGATAATTAATATGTAGACATGTGATAAACTTGCCGTAGCAATATATGATAGATAGCTCTTTAAACCTTAAGTGAGCATCTTTGGCACTAAGGAGATGATATGCGAATTTTAAAGTCCACCATTTCCTAATGTCATACCATCTCAATGATGTCAATTTAAGTTGGCAAGTAGTTTCGTAAAGTAGAAAGATTAGGATTGACTTCAATTTCTCGAATACCAATTCTAACAACTTCGGGTGGTTGTAGTTCATCACACAACCTCCCCTTGGTTGATTTATGTAGGCTATAATTACGCATTCCGTTAACATATGGTTTCTTTAACTAATTTAATATCCTAAGCAAAGCCATTTTCGGATTACCAAGGTTTAGAAAAATACACCATAAATTATATCTCATCATTTCTAAGTACAATATAAGGATCCATGTTTCGATAATGTATCAAAGTATTTCTATCTTTCAAGAACATGAATCGATCATGAACGATTGCCAATGAGATTGACAACCACCAACTTTGAATTAGTGATTTAAGATGGTGAAACATTTCTCATCAAAAGATAACTGTAATATAACCATGTACTTTACTAGACTTCATCACATGTCTTGATTAATTATCAAGTAAAACAAAGCTTCTTTTGAGGCTTGGTTTTACCTGAAATTATGTTTTATTATGATAAGTTGCCTTTTATGCTATGTTTTTAGATAGAAATTGCAGTTTTTAGAGATTATTTGATGCCGAAAAGATGTATATTTATATATACATCAAACATCCCCACACTTGAACATTGCTTGTCCTCAAGCAATCTTATTATAAATATCCTCTAAAAACAGCAAACTTAGATTATAGCTATCCCTTAAGTGAGCTCCAAGAAGACGAAACAAAATAACCAATCTTTATGTTAGTGATAAATAAGAGAGAACTTTTATTTTTATGAGATTCCGTTTATGCAAAACGTCACGTTCTCACAATGTTCACTCAAACTCGGTTTTATATCTGATCATACCTGTGATGTACGTATGTGAACACTCTTTAGCCAAAATGCAACCTGTGATAAATAAGCTTGTAACAAGTTCTAATCTCCACCTTTTGAAGGGTTGCATAGATCAGAAGGTAAAGGGGATTTCGGTTTAGTGTGAGTGGGGATTGGTATTTTGTGGTGGTTCAAGGGTTAATGGTAAATACAACTTCCACTGATTGTTGGGAGTTTTGAGATGTCTTCAATGGTTAGCTTCTTTTCTCCGAGAGTTTTTTTATATATATATATACCTAATGACTCTTTTAAGGTCAGATCGTCAAGACCAGTTTTATCGAGGATGTGGATCAATTATTCCTCAATCCTGTTCTGAATATAACTTCCAACTCTAATGGATCGTTCGGCTTTGAGCCTAATAGCCCCCACCCTCATTAGTTCGGTATATTCATGCTGAGACTGAGTTTGACTTTTTCTACATCTTCCTTCGTGGGACCAGTTTCCGCAACCTAAACATCGTTCATATCTTTTTGCTCTTCTCTTCATTGCGTTTTTGGAAATTCCACAGAATTGTGGTCTTTGTTCTTTTTGGCGCCACTTTTTCCTCACCTCATTGCTAAAGAGAAAGATTCTCTCCCTAAGTTCTGGAGGCAACCTAGGTTTTGTGAAGTGTATGCAGCAAAGGAAATTGAAATCGAAAGAATGCATTTCCAGTTCTTTAGGGTGTTCCGGTAAAAGACCAGTGTTGTATTTTACCGATGAAAGTGGATAAGGTGATCAGATTTTTGGGTTTTGTAATTTTGGTAATGGGTTTGATCGAATTGTGTAGATATTACCTTCTTCCTTATACAACGTTTCGTGCGGTCTTGAAATGAATAATTGCGACAAGTTATAAATCACACGGAACATATGACTCACTCAAAGCTTCCGAAAAAAATATTTATATGCCATGAGGTTTATCTCATAGTAACAAAGGAATTGGGTATTAACGCCATATTTTGCATAAATTTATTCTCAATATTACAAAACTTCTTCTTACTTTTTCACTTTTATGTAATGATTGGTTATTTGCAAAAAAAAATTTCTTGGTTTTCTCTTTAGGTTTTTAAGTAATCTTTGTTTGCTGCAAAAATATTTGTTTTAGAGAATTTTTATAATTAGTTGGACAAACAATTGGTCAAGCAATTCCCCTCCCCACACTTGAATCTCACATTGTCCTAAATGTGACAAGATTCATGAAAATATAAAAATTCTAATTGAGTGTAATGGGTAAAATATGGAGAATTACTTCCCTACGGGTCAACAAAATTTCGACAGAGCGTCCCTTGTTTTTCGTTCGTTTTCCTGTTTTTGTACCTGTATAATATAAAACTGCAAACATCCACAAACAACCAAGCATAAACTGCTGAAAATTGGGTATGGAATCATCCATCCCTTGCCCTATCGGGCTAAATTAGTACCTAGCAAAATGTCTTTGGCACCCACGGCCATAAAAATATCCAAACCAACATAAAAAACACACAAACAAGTACGACAAAAAGTAAATTGTTCAAAACACACATAATAAGTTCATAAAATACTACCAACCCGTGCCCATGCCCGTGCTACCAGTGCCGCCAGTCATCAGTTACCCGTGTCCGGGTCAAATGGTCCTTGTTTGTGCATATTCAGCTTCCATCTGTGCCTCTAATCTGTCTTGTCGTTCGTCCTCAATCATCATTTCTAACTGACTTTCCGGGTCCCAGATGTCGCCTCGGCTGTCAATGAACCTCCACATTTCTGGTCTTACACTAAAGATTTGAGCTATCTGCAATTTGTAACAGAGTTTGAGGTTAAGAGCAATAGGTTTTGGGCTTTCTGTTCCTTCCCTGTCCACGTGATAAGCTTCGTAAAGCTTGTAAATCCATGCATCGCCGAAGAGTGGGGTACTTGGTCATTCAGCGGTTGCATTTGTCTTGAAGAGTTGACAGAAGAGATAAGTGATGTTGCAAGCAACTTTATTCCTTATACAGTAAAGTGCCCACAGATCCCATAAATTCACCACTCCTTTATTTTTACCGCGTGCTGTTATCATCTTGCTTAGCAGCTGGTGAATAATCAGTGGATCTCGTAAGGCTGTGCTTCTCGAAACATTGACGTGGTTTGTTTCATCCTCGAAACCTAACAATTCCAATGCTCGTGCTTGTGTAACCCCAATCTCATTATCGTCTTCCTTTTCAAATGCTATATTTGCATGGGCCCAGATCTCTTGTTCTGTTTCCTCTTTCGTGTAAATTCCCATATCAATCCCAAGTTGGGTAAAAGACGTTGTGCGCCAGACACCTCCACATCGGAACTCAATTGCATCTTCGTCCCACATATCCAAATTCTTCTTCTTTATGTTAAGGATGCCAAGAATTCCCTTGTTATTTCTGTTACCGCCTCCCCTGTTTGCTCAAAGACCTTCTTCCACGGCCCAGTCGCAAATGTGTTGTATCTGTTCCATTGATTAACTTGGCGTAGGGTGTCTTGGCAAGCATAGAAATTTGGTTCAGGGATTCTTCTGTTTAAGTGGCTTAGCCTTGCATTGGCTTGTCTGTCTCTTGCATCATGTCCGGTGAAGACTAAAAATGCATGAACGCCTTCCCCATACTCGGCCATCTGCAATTTTATGACAAACTGAAAATTTTTCTTCTTACTCTTTCAGACTCTCATCACGACTTGACTCAAATTTTCGGGACGAAAATTCTTTAACATGGGAATGATGTGACAATCGTCAATTTCAGGTTAACTCCGTTAACTCAACTCCGTCAATTCAAACTTTAAGATCGTTGAATCTATAACGTACACTTCATTACATTTAAACTAGGGTTTAAATGACGCGTAACACTTACTACATGTGTAGTCTTTCGGGATTTGCACCGAAACGCAAACGAGTTGACGCAAACGATTGATAAATAAACGATAAACGTAAAAACAATAATTATGTGATTATTATGTGTTAGGATTATGTGCTATGTGATAAAACTATGGTCATGTTAACTTATTGGGCAAGTATGATGGAATGTTCTAGAAAAACAACACTTGGAAAGAAGAGGGACTAGAGTGTAACTTGTATTATTATAAATACATCACTAATAAACAAACCCTAACTTATTATTAACCTACAACCCTAAATCGGCTCTCTCTCCCTCTCTTGATCCACGGCTGCCGTCCACCTTCATCACACACACACACATCAATCAAGAGATTAATCCAAGAACTAGGTGCTAGGAAGGTATACTTGATCATCTCTTACCTCCTTGTTGTGTAATTTTGATGTTTAATGGGTTGTATGTAAACCCTAACTCAGCCGATTATATGTATGTATGTGATCAATATGATAGTTGTTAGTTGGATAATAGATTGATAACTAGATTGATGTTGTTGCATGATTGATTGTTGTTCTTGATTTGAATTAAAACACAAACCCTAATCTTGTATGTATGGTGTGATTTATATGCATGGATAGTAGTTATGGTGTCTAGAGGGTTATATGGATGCATGATAGTTCATAGATTGTTATGATGTTGAGTTTTGATGTGAACAGATTCTGGACAGAATATATATACGATGTTTAACTGACTGTAACGAAGTGTAAACGTGAAAATTGATTGAGATTGTGAGTACTGCAGTAAACTAGGTTGAGTCTAGTTTCTATAAAGTATAAATTCGTAATTTTTGGATAAGTGGAAGTATACTTTTATGATTTTACAAAAACGTGATGCAAAGCTGAGCTGTTAGACCTGCTGTTAGGTTATATTGTAAATTCTATATCTCATGAACTACGAGGCCAATTGGGTTGGTTCCACTTCTGGAAGTTGACTCACTGAGTTAGGAACCAAACCCAAGTGGTCTTGCATTTATTGGATTTTTCGTTTACCGGGAATTGCAAATAACATTCTGTTGTGCATGAATCTGACTGATATGAGTTTACTGTAGTGTTTTGATCATTATGAGCAATCTATATGGAATAAAAATAAGATAAAACATGTTCTGGAAACCTAAGATATGTATGCTTCTGTGGTAATTTTTGGTGAATTAATTGAGACGTTATAATCGGTGAACTAGTGTAATCTTTCAAGTAGAAATTCTGTCACAATGAAACTAGCTGCTGAGTTGTATAGGAATGCATGAAATATGATAGTTTTTATATAATTGTGGTATTTTGACCAAAATACCCTTGCGGGGAATAGTTGCTAGTTTGATTGCCATGAATTGACCAAATTGCCTTTATGGGGAATAATGGTTAGTTAGTCTTTGTTTGTTGACCAAAATGCCCTTACGGGAATAATTGCTTGTAAGTATGTTATTAATACATGACACGAAAGTAATTGCTCACTCGTGTATCGTATCACAATTGTACTTGTTTAAATCACACACGGTTCACAAACGAAACACGAAACATGATACGTGCATAGGTATTATGTGCCGAGTCTAGAGACTCGTTAAACGTTCCGATACTTAGAAAATCTCTTTGTTATTTTAGAACGCTAGAGAGTTTTCTACGACGCGCATCACTCGGTGATCTAATTTGGAATATTCTTCGCAAACAGTGAGTTCACTTACCCCGCTCTTTGAACTGTTTTCAAACGTTTTTCACTTGGGGGAGATAACATACTCCGATAAACGCATTTTTGAGATAAACACATATTTAAGATTTTGTTATAAATTATATATATCACTTGTAGAGGCTAAGCGGCACGTAACCCTTGAAGTCCCACGCATCGAACCGGTTAATATTTGGAATAGCGAGTCACTGTTGAGTAGTACTACTGGGTTTGACAAACCCCACCCGACGCTAAGCTCAACTGGAGGTTGAGTGGGTGTAATTTTTGGCTAACACTTACCATGGTCTGGGTTGACCTGGTGACGGGCACTTGATAAACAGTCAGCTTCGGTCTCGAACCACTTAGTAATACTTGTTGTATAGATTAGCTACCTATCGATATATAATTTGACATAACATTATCTGGTAACACTTAAACGCTGTAACGTGGTTACACACTTAAACGCTGTAACGTGGTTACACACTTAAACGCCGTAACGTGGTTACGCAAAACATTTAAACGCCGTAACGTGGTTACGCAAAACATTTAAACGCCGTAACGTGGTTACGCAAAACTTTTAAACGCCGTAACGTGGTTACGCAAAACACTTAACGAAAACGCTGAACTCAAACGCTAAACGATTTATCTTATATAACTTGTGAACTCACCAACCTCGTGTTGACCCCTTTTAGTATGTTATTCTCAGGTAGCCGAGGCGGGCGCGCGGTTTAGGAGCATGCATTAATTGTTAAACATCTTACTCTGCAAACTTAATTTTAACATTTACATTTGGTTTTAAGTCGTCCTGCGTGACGCAACTTTTGAATTAAGGTTTTACGCTTCCGCACTTATTTTTCATTTGAACGTTTTCTTTGGTTTGGTTATAACTAATGATTCCGATCCTGCCAGTTCACACCCTCTGACGGTAAAACTCCGTTAGTGGATTTTGAGGGTGTGACAGATTGGTATCAGAGCCATTGGTTATAGCGAACTAGAAACTGCATGCATACTAGACTATAACCGCGACGACCCATTAGTTATAATGATACGCACTGCATAGGTTTGTGTAGTCTTGAAATCTTATTCCCTTACCTCCTTTACTCATACGCGCGCATATACACGGCTTACCTGTAGAAATGTCGACGCCACCCTCATCATCATCCGATTCGATGATGCATGCTCACGGGAAGGAACCGCAGTTACTTACTGCCTCGCCACCCCGCGTAGTCCCGGAACTCGCAGCTCCCGCACCGAAGAGGTACCGCCTATCCGGAGGCTTGTATGACAACGACGTTAGCTGGGAGTGGTACCCCAACATGATCAGACGCATGGTCTACCGTGAACAAGTTCCCCCGTTGCCACACCCGAACCACCCTGCTTATCCCAACACCCTACCACCCATAACCGAACCTGTAGAGCGAGTTCTCGCAGCTGTCGTTTCTTGTTTGGAGCGTGATGTGGGTTACATGCGCTACACTAGAGAAAATGTTGCCAGACTGTTTAAAGATGGAACGAGACTCAGGAGGAGATTGCCCGCATGGCAGCGGCAACGAAAGAAATGCAAGAGACTAGTGAGCAACAAACGAAGGTTATGATGAAGATGCAAGCCGAAATGATAGACTTGAAAGAGCAACTCCAAGAAGCAAGGACCCGAACCGAAATAGCGTTAGAGCGTTGCGATATCCTACAAATGCAGATTGCTCAGAACGCAGCCGACCCTGAGGCAGAGCCTGAGGCCGAGCCTGGGGCAGAGCCTGAAGTAGAACCTGAAGAAGATCCCGAAGAGGAGCCTGAGGAAGATCCCGAAGAAGATCCCGAGGAAGATCCCGAAGAAGAACCGGAGGAGGAACCAGCTGAGGAGGAGGCACATTCAGAGGTGTCCTCAGATGACGACATCTAGTGAGGATGACACTTAGATGGAGGGGTTGTCTCCATCCGAACTATTATTTTTCTATAATTTTAAGGATTGATTGGAAATACTTTGTAGCGAATACAATGGTTTTAATCATGAATTTTTAATTAGACTAATAAGTGGCAGTGATGTGTCCGCGGATGGTGGATCCGCCGAGCAAGAGAATAGAGATGTACATTGATGGGTTAGCACCACAGATTCAGGGTATGGTGACGTCTTCCAGACCAGCCACGATCCAACAAGCGATCCGTTTGGCTCACAAACTGACGGATCAGGCTGTGACCCAGGGTGCGTTACCACCGAGGGGTTCGACTGTTAAAGCCCGTGACAACCCGAGTAATGACCACGCCAGCAACAGTAACAACAACAACAACTCCAACAACAACGGTAGCGGGCAGGTTTCGAGCGGATATGCTGGGAAGTATCCAAAGTGCAACAGGTGCAACTATCATCATGTTGGCCAGTGTGACCGTGTCAAGTGTCAAAGATGCGGAAAGATAGGTCACCAAGCGAAGGAATGTAGAGGAGACCTTGCGGCGAAGGGTGCTCCTAAGCCACCGATGACGACTAAGGGATGTTTTGAATGTGGACAGGAAGGTCATTTCCGGAAGGATTGCCCCAAGCTGAAACATAATGACAACAATGGGGGCAATGGAAGTGGCAGTAACGGTGGAGGAAATGGCAAAGGAAGAGCGTTTGTGATTGGATCGGGTCAAGCCCGCAATGATCCGCATGTGGTGTCCGGTAAGTTCCCTGTAAACGATTATTTTGCTTCTATTTTGTTTGACACTGGAGCTGATAGGAGTTTTGTGTCGAAAGCCTTTAGCCAACTTTTAGACCTTACTCCAACCCCGTTAGACGCTAAGTTTCCTGTTGAATTAGCTAATGGTAAAACTGTAGTAACAACTCATATACTTGCGGGATGTAAGTTGAAACTGTCAGGTCATGTTTTTGACATCGACCTTATTCCTTTTACGCTTAGTAGTTTCGATGTCGTTGTCGGCATGGACTGGTTATCCGAGAACCGAGCGGAGATTATATGCCATGATAAAATAGTCCATATTACCACCCCTTCCGGCGAGATCATTTCGGTCCGAGGTGAGAGAAGCGGCATGACCAACAGCATCATCACCCTTATGAAAGCACAGAAGTATCTACGAAAGGGTCATCCGGCAATTTTGGCGCAGATTGTTGAGAAACCCGCGGAGGAGAAACGAATTGAAGACATACCGGTTGTGCGAGACTTTCCGGAAGTTTTCCCGGAGGATTTGCCCGGACTCCCTCCTATTCGTCAAGTCGAATTCCAAATCGAGTTGACACCCGGTGCAGCACCCATAGCACGAGCCCCGTATCGGCTCGCACCGGCGGAACTTCAGGAGTTGTCCACCCAGTTGCAAGATTTGTTGGATAAAGGTTTTATCCGACCTAGCTCATCGCCATGGGGAGCCCCTGTCTTGTTTGTTCGAAAGAAAGACGGGACTTTCCGAATGTGCATCGACTACCGGGAGTTGAACAAGGTGACGGTCAAGAACCGTTATCCTTTACCCCGAATTGATGATTTATTTGACCAGCTTCAGGGATCGAGTTACTACTCGAAGATCGATCTACGATCCGGTTACCACCAGTTGAGAGTGCGCGAAGAAGATATTTCAAAGACGGCTTTCAGAACACGGTATGGTCACTACGAGTTCTCGGTTATGCCTTTTGGCCTAACCAACGCACCAGCCGTATTTATGGATCTCATGAATCGAGTATGCAAGGCGTACCTCGACAAGTTTGTGATTGTTTTCATTGATGATATTCTCGTCTACTCCAAGAACGAGACTGACCACGAAGAGCATTTAAGGATAATCCTGGAACTACTGAAGAAGGAACAACTGTATGCTAAACTCTCGAAATGTGAATTTTGGCTTCGCGAGGTTCACTTTTTAGGACATGTGATCAACGAGAATGGTATCCATGTCGATCCCGGTAAGGTAGAGGCCATCAAAAACTGGGAAGCACCTAAGACTCCGACTGAAGTGCGACAATTCCTAGGACTGGCCGGCTACTATCGGCGTTTCATCGAGGGATTTTCAAAGATTGCTCAACCCCTCACCGCTTTGACTCACAAGGGCACTAAGTACAACTGGGGTGACGCGCAAGAATCCGCTTTCCAACTGTTGAAAACCAAGCTTTGTAGCGCCCCTATTTTAGCCCTCCCCGAGGGAACAGAAAATTTTGAGGTACACTGTGACGCATCTATACAAGGTCTCGGTTGTGTGCTAATGCAACTCGAGAAGGTTATAGCCTACGCCTCTAGACAACTACGGGTTCACGAGAAGAACTACACGACCCATGATTTGGAACTCGGAGCTGTGGTGTTTGCTCTTAAGATATGGAGGCATTACTTGTACGGTACCAAGTTTACCATTTACACCGACCACAAGAGTCTCCAACATATCTACGATCAGAAGGAGCTGAACATGCGACAGCGTCGTTGGGTCGAGCTGCTCAAAGATTATGATTGTGCCATCAAGTACCACCCGGGCAAGGCCAATGTGGTGGCCGACGCCCTCAGCAGAAAAGAAACAGAAAAACCCAGACGAGTAAGAGCATTGCAACTTACGATTCATGCCAGCTTACCCGATCAGATTCGCGATGCGCAACTGGAAGCTTTGAAAGATGATAATCTTCCATCGGAACTCATGCGGGGCATGAGCAAGCAACTTGAAACCAGATCGGACGGGGTCCGATATTTTGAGAACCGGATTTGGGTTCCACGATACGGAGAGTTGAGAACTCTAGTGATGGACGAAGCTCACAAGTCCCGATATTCTATCCACCCTGGCTCAGATAAAATGTATCATGATTTAAAGGCACTTTACTGGTGGCCGAACATGAAAGCCGACATTGCCACCTACGTGAGCAAATGCTTGACTTGTGCCAGAGTCAAGATTGAATACCAGAAACCATCTGGTCTACTGCAACAACCGGAACTCCCAATGTGGAAATGGGAGCACATCTCAATGGATTTTATTACGGGTTTGCCTAAGACACCGACGGGATGCGATACCATCTGGGTGATCGTTGACCGGTTGACTAAATCGGCACATTTCCTAGCGATTAAGGAAACGGACAAAATGGAAAGACTGACTCGAGTATACATGAAAGAAGTGGTGTCTAGACACGGAGTGCCTGTCTCGATCATTTCCGATCGAGATTCTCGTTTTACCTCACACTTTTGGAAGTCGCTGCAAAGCGCACTGGGCACACGTCTTGATATGAGTACCGCATACCATCCTCAGACGGATGGGCAAAGTGAACGGACTATTCAGACCCTGGAGGATATGTTGCGTGCATGCGTTTTAGATTTCGGAAAGAGTTGGGAACCCCACTTACCCTTGGTAGAGTTTTCGTATAATAACAGCTACCACGCAAGTATTAAGGCAGCACCGTTTGAAGCGCTGTACGGACGGAAGTGTCGATCACCACTCTGCTGGGCAGAGGTGGGTGATAGCCAAATCACTGGTCCGGAACTGGTACTCGAAACCTCGGAAAAGATCGTTCAAATCCGAAATCGCATGGCAGCAGCACGAGATCGCCAAAAGAGTTACGCCGACAAGCGCCGAAAACCTCTCGAATTTAAAGTAAACGATCGGGTGTTACTCAAAGTCTCACCTTGGAAAGGTGTGGTTCGCTTTGGTAAGCGAAACAAACTCAACCCACGGTATGTTGGTCCGTACCGGATAACTGAGCGCATTGGTCCGGTGGCGTACCGACTGGACCTACCAACAGAACTCAGTGGCGTACACGATGTATTCCACGTATCAAATTTGAAGAAATGCCTATCTGATGAAACCCAAGTAGTCCCTTTGGAGGAACTGCAAGTTGATGAACAGTTACGGTTCATTGAGGAACCAGTCGAGGTTTTGGATTGGGAAACCAAAACGCTCAAACACAGCAAAATTCCAATCGTTAAAGTTCGTTGGAACTCGAGACGTGGACCGGAGTTCACGTGGGAACGCGAGGATCAAATGATGAAAAAGTATCCCCACCTTTTTGAAGGGCTAACCAAACACCGAAAACCGCGAAACCCGGCAAACCGTCAAACATCACCGAATGTATGAATTAAATTTCGGGACGAAATTTCTTTTTACTAGGGGATGATATGACAAACTGAAAATTTTTCTTCTTACTCTTTCAGACTCTCATCACGACTTGACTCAAATTTTCGGGACGAAAATTCTTTAACATGGGAATGATGTGACAATCGTCAATTTCAGGTTAACTCCGTTAACTCAACTCCGTCAATTCAAACTTTAAGATCGTTGAATCTATAACGTACACTTCATTACATTTAAACTAGGGTTTAAATGACGCGTAACACTTACTACATGTGTAGTCTTTCGGGATTTGCACCGAAACGCAAACGAGTTGACGCAAACGATTGATAAATAAACGATAAACGTAAAAACAATAATTATGTGATTATTATGTGTTAGGATTATGTGCTATGTGATAAAACTATGGTCATGTTAACTTATTGGGCAAGTATGATGGAATGTTCTAGAAAAACAACACTTGGAAAGAAGAGGGACTAGAGTGTAACTTGTATTATTATAAATACATCACTAATAAACAAACCCTAACTTATTATTAACCTACAACCCTAAATCGGCTCTCTCTCCCTCTCTTGATCCACGGCTGCCGTCCACCTTCATCACACACACACACATCAATCAAGAGATTAATCCAAGAACTAGGTGCTAGGAAGGTATACTTGATCATCTCTTACCTCCTTGTTGTGTAATTTTGATGTTTAATGGGTTGTATGTAAACCCTAACTCAGCCGATTATATGTATGTATGTGATCAATATGATAGTTGTTAGTTGGATAATAGATTGATAACTAGATTGATGTTGTTGCATGATTGATTGTTGTTCTTGATTTGAATTAAAACACAAACCCTAATCTTGTATGTATGGTGTGATTTATATGCATGGATAGTAGTTATGGTGTCTAGAGGGTTATATGGATGCATGATAGTTCATAGATTGTTATGATGTTGAGTTTTGATGTGAACAGATTCTGGACAGAATATATATACGATGTTTAACTGACTGTAACGAAGTGTAAACGTGAAAATTGATTGAGATTGTGAGTACTGCAGTAAACTAGGTTGAGTCTAGTTTCTATAAAGTATAAATTCGTAATTTTTGGATAAGTGGAAGTATACTTTTATGATTTTACAAAAACGTGATGCAAAGCTGAGCTGTTAGACCTGCTGTTAGGTTATATTGTAAATTCTATATCTCATGAACTACGAGGCCAATTGGGTTGGTTCCACTTCTGGAAGTTGACTCACTGAGTTAGGAACCAAACCCAAGTGGTCTTGCATTTATTGGATTTTTCGTTTACCGGGAATTGCAAATAACATTCTGTTGTGCATGAATCTGACTGATATGAGTTTACTGTAGTGTTTTGATCATTATGAGCAATCTATATGGAATAAAAATAAGATAAAACATGTTCAGGAAACCTAAGATATGTATGCTTCTGTGGTAATTTTTGGTGAATTAATTGAGACGTTATAATCGGTGAACTAGTGTAATCTTTCAAGTAGAAATTCTGTCACAATGAAACTAGCTGCTGAGTTGTATAGGAATGCATGAAATATGATAGTTTTTATATAATTGTGGTATTTTGACCAAAATACCCTTGCGGGGAATAGTTGCTAGTTTGATTGCCATGAATTGACCAAATTGCCTTTATGGGGAATAATGGTTAGTTAGTCTTTGTTTGTTGACCAAAATGCCCTTACGGGAATAATTGCTTGTAAGTATGTTATTAATACATGACACGAAAGTAATTGCTCACTCGTGTATCGTATCACAATTGTACTTGTTTAAATCACACACGGTTCACAAACGAAACACGAAACATGATACGTGCATAGGTATTATGTGCCGAGTCTAGAGACTCGTTAAACGTTCCGATACTTAGAAAATCTCTTTGTTATTTTAGAACGCTAGAGAGTTTTCTACGACGCGCATCACTCGGTGATCTAATTTGGAATATTCTTCGCAAACAGTGAGTTCACTTACCCCGCTCTTTGAACTGTTTTCAAACGTTTTTCACTTGGGGGAGATAACATACTCCGATAAACGCATTTTTGAGATAAACACATATTTAAGATTTTGTTATAAATTATATATATCACTTGTAGAGGCTAAGCGGCACGTAACCCTTGAAGTCCCACGCATCGAACCGGTTAATATTTGGAATAGCGAGTCACTGTTGAGTAGTACTACTGGGTTTGACAAACCCCACCCGACGCTAAGCTCAACTGGAGGTTGAGTGGGTGTAATTTTTGGCTAACACTTACCATGGTCTGGGTTGACCTGGTGACGGGCACTTGATAAACAGTCAGCTTCGGTCTCGAACCACTTAGTAATACTTGTTGTATAGATTAGCTACCTATCGATATATAATTTGACATAACATTATCTGGTAACACTTAAACGCTGTAACGTGGTTACACACTTAAACGCTGTAACGTGGTTACACACTTAAACGCCGTAACGTGGTTACGCAAAACATTTAAACGCCGTAACGTGGTTACGCAAAACATTTAAACGCCGTAACGTGGTTACGCAAAACATTTAAACGCCGTAACGTGGTTACGCAAAACTTTTAAACGCCGTAACGTGGTTACGCAAAACACTTAACGAAAACGCTGAACTCAAACGCTAAACGATTTATCTTATATAACTTGTGAACTCACCAACCTCGTGTTGACCCCTTTTAGTATGTTATTCTCAGGTAGCCGAGGCGGGCGCGCGGTTTAGGAGCATGCATTAATTGTTAAACATCTTACTCTGCAAACTTAATTTTAACATTTACATTTGGTTTTAAGTCGTCCTGCGTGACGCAACTTTTGAATTAAGGTTTTACGCTTCCGCACTTATTTTTCATTTGAACGTTTTCTTTGGTTTGGTTATAACTAATGATTCCGATCCTGCCAGTTCACACCCTCTGACGGTAAAACTCCGTTAGTGGATTTTGAGGGTGTGACAAATTTACACTTAAATTAGTCAAAACTCATGAAAAATTTTCATTTTGCTGAAACAGAGAGCAAAGCACGGCGGCATGCTTTCAGAAGCACGGCCCCGTGCTGCTGCTTCTGGTTTAGATCCTTTGACTTTTGGTTGACCACGACTCGTGTTGTTTTGGGCACGGCTCGTGTTTTTAATATCGATTTCTAACTTACTCAGACTCGAACCCTCGTCTCTAACCGATTATATCAATTGGATTTAATGGTGTGTCAGGTATTTATGCTAACACCCAAAACCTGATTTTTTTCTTTCAATTAAACCCTAACCATCAAACATTCAACAATCTATTCATCATATACAAGCAAATTAACCCATACCCTCTTCGGGTTTTGACCCGATTTGGTCGATTTGAGCGATTTTAGAGTTAAACTAAACCTAAAATGAAGAATTTGGACAATGTAATTGTTAAATTAACATACCTTAGGTTTAAAATCGAAGATTTGATGAATAAATTCGCAAAATGGTTGAAGGTCGGCGGTTTTCGGTTCAGAATGCAGTGGTATTAGGGTTGGTGGTTGGAGAAAGTTATTTTATTAAGTTTAAAACTTGTAACTGTTCTGGGACCAAAAACACGGCCCCGTGCTTTTGGAGCACGGTACCGTTCTGCTTAGTGCAGACAGTACTGTTTTGTTTATTTTGTTTACTTGTCGAGCTGGTTTGTTTTAACTGGGTTTTTATTTTCTAGTTATTTTAACACTTGGTAATTAAACATCCTAAATTTCATTAAAAACATAAAACTAAAGACATAATTAAAGATAGATGAAATGAAAAGTACAACAACAATTCTCGGGTCCTAACACATAGTACTAGCGGAAACAACATGAAACAAAGTCAGAACTTCAACGGCCACCACTTCCGAACAAGTCTTGGATGTGTGGTGGTGCTCGTTTGGCTTCCAAAAGTTCGTCAAGCTTTTTGTTGAGTGTGACGATTTCTCGGTTGAGAAAGCTAAGTTTGGAAGTCAAATCTTTGTGGTGGCCATCCACAACATGGAAGTTCTCGAACCTAAGCAGGTCGAGTTTGTTAATTAACTAGACTACTCGAGCTTCGGTTTGCATGTTGCTCTCAACTTGATCTCTTACGATGCATTGGAGTCTCATGATTTCTTCCTCAAGGAATGAAGATTCATGTTGTTTTCCCTTCTTCACTGGTCTCCATTCAACTCGTTTTCCTTCCATTTAGGTAGTTTTTGTTTGGTGTGAATGGAATAGTGAATTTATACATGCATTATATAGAGACTGGAAAGTTAAACACGGCACCGTGTTTTTGGAAGCACGGCCCCGTGCTGCTAGAGGAATAAATGTTTCTGAGTCAGAGAATTGTACGGAGTCAGCGCGTATCATGCTGAAGATTCTAGGGTGACCACGGCACCATGCTTAGGAAAACACAGCCCCGTGCTTTTTTTTCACAGTGAATTTCCTTTTAGTTTTCAACATGATTCATGATCCGGAATTTTTAGAGTGACGTTTATTGAGATAAATTGGAAGTTTGGTCATCTAAAATATTACTTTTCATTAAATAAAGATCCTAGAACAATTACGGGATAAGCCCGGGTTTCCTAAGAAAAGAAAATAATCGGGTTAAGCCCGAAGTCCTAACACATTGTTCTTAATGCACTTGTTTACACATGAAAACAAAAGGTTAAGTTTCCTAGATTTCCCCGAAAGGCTCTCCTCCTCCGAATGGTCCTGGTGGTGGAAAATACGTGAAACCGAGAACTTGAAACTGGGGTTGTTGATGTCTCGGGGTTCCATTTTCATGTTTTCCACTTATTCGGTGAGTTGCACGAGACGCATCTCCGCAAGGAGATTCATTTCGGTGAGTTCTATCACGAGTTCTTGAAGTTTCAAGAGAACCTCGGTTTTGGAAACTTGGCGGGCATCGTTTCTCGGATGTCGGGAAAGGGGAATTGCTTCATTCATCTCAGTTGGCATGCTGAATTTTCAGAGGTTTTTAGTTTTGGTTTGTGCAAGGAATGAAACGACACAAGGTGCCTTTTATAACCAAACAGGAAACCAAGCACGCTATCGTGCGTTTGGAAGCACGCCCCCGTGTTTTTGTTCTGACAATTCTGTTACAAACCAGTCTGACTGAGATTTTTGCAGCGTAGATGCCGGCCCACATTTTTCGGCACGAGACCGTGCTTTTGAGAGCACGCCCCCGTGTTTTTATATTAATTTTTTTTTATCATAATGATTATTTACAAGGCCTAGTTTTGAGAAGGTATGGGCCAGACCTTGTTTCCCTAATTTCTTAATTAAAAAGTTTGGACGGTTAATACCTCCAACACTTCCTTAAGTGGACCGTCAATGTATGGTTTTAATCGATGTCCATTTACTTTGAACTTCTGACCGTTTGAATTTGAAATTTTGATTTTCCCATAGTCAAAAACTGATTTAACTATGTATGGACCTGTTCATCGGGATTTCAGTTTTCCTGGGAAAAGACGTAAATGAGCGTTGTATAACAGTACACGATCGCCAGCTTGAAATTTTTTGTTTCCTTTTAAATGAGCGTCGTGTATGCGTTTAGTCTTTTCCTTGTAGGACCATGAATTTTCGTAGGCCATTGTTCTCAGTTCCTCGAGCTCGCGAATTTGATCTTCCCGGTTTGCTCCGGAGGACGTTAGATCGAAATTCACTGCTCTTAGGGCCCAGTAGGCTTTGTGTTTTAATTCTACTGGTAGATGACATGCCTTCCCGTAAACGAGCTTGAAAGGTGTCGTTCCTATGGGAGTTTTGTAGGCCGTCATGAGGGCCCACAATGCATCATCTAACTTTTCTGCCCAATTTTTTCGATTCATCCCCACACTTCTTTTCAAAATTCTCTTAATTCCTCGATTTGAGACCTCTACCTGCCCACTGGTCTGAGGGTGATATGGTGTTGCTAGTCGGTGATGGACCCCATATCATGCTAAGACTTTGTTCATCAGAGCGTTACATAAGTGGGTACCTCTGTCGCTGATTAGGGCTTTTGGAGTACCGAATCTTGAAAATAACTTTTTCAGAAATCGTACAACTACTCGAGCATCGTTAGTGGGAAGATCTTGTGCTTCTACCCATTTTGATACGTAGTCGACTGCTACAAGGATGTATTTATTTCCGAATGAGTTAGGAAACGGCCCCATGAAATCTATTCCCCATACATCAAAGATTTCACAAATTTGAATGCCCTTTTGAGTCATCTCATTTTTCGATGAGATGTTCCCGGCTCTTTGACAAGCATCGCATGCTTGGATCAAAGTATGTGTATCTTTGTATATAGTGGACCAGAAAAATCCTGCATCAAACACTTTCCTGACCGTGGTGGCGGTACCATGGTGTCCTCCTGTTGGTCCTTCATGGCAGTGTTTGAGAATGTCTAAGGCCTCCTTTCCTGCTACGCACCTACGAATGACTTGATCCGCACCTATTCTAAATATGTATGGATCTTCCCAGAAGTAAAACTTGAGATCGGAGAAGAATTTCTTCCGCTGTTGGTGGCTAAGCCCTTTTCTAAGGATCCCACAAGCTAACTAGTTTGCGAAGTCGGCATACCAAGGACTTTTGTCTTTTCCTTCTATGACTCCTTGAATGTGCATGAGGATCTCATGTGGGAAATTATCGTTGATAATTTCTTCATGAAGTTCCTCGGGAGTTGGACATTCTAAACGTGAAAGGTGGTCTGCGGCCACATTTTGTGCTCCCTTCTTGTCCTTAACCTCGATGTCAAATTCTTGGAGTAGTAGGATCCATCGGATGAGTCTAGGTTTGGCATCTTGTTTGTTGAATAGGTACCGTATTGTGGCATGATCGGTGTAAACTATGGTTTTGGAAAGAACTAAGTATGATCTAAATTTTTCAAAGGCAAATACTACTGCTAGTAACTCTTTTTCTGTTGTGGTATAATTTTCGTGTGCATCGTTAAGAGTTTTACTAGCATAGTAGATTGGGTGAAAGTGTTTTTCTTTGCGTTGTCCGAGTACGGATCCAACTGCAAAGTCACTTGCATCGCACATGATTTCGAATGGAACCAATCGGGTGTGGTCATAATTGGTGCGTTGACAAGTTTGTCTTTTAATGTATTGAATGATTCAATACATTCCTCGGAGAAGACGAATGGTGCGTCTTTTTCCAGAAGGTTGGTCATAGGTCTTGAGATTTTTGAGAAGTCTTTTATGAAGCGGCGGGTAGAAACCTGCGTGACCTAGAAAACTTCTAATGGCTTTGACTGAAGTTGGTGGCGGAAGTTTGGATATGGTTTCTATTTTGGCCCTATCAACTTCTAGTCCGTTTTGAGAAATCTTGTGACCTAGAACAATGTCTTCCTTTACCATAAAGTGGCATTTTTCCCAGTTGAGCACTAGATTTACTTCTTCACATCTAGCTAACATTTTGTCTAGGGTTTTCAGACAATGATCAAAGGAGTCTCCAAAGACTGAGAAGTCTTCCATGAAAACTTCCATAGAGTTTTCGATCATTTCATGAAATATGGCCACCATGCGGCGTTGGAAGGTGGCTGGAGCATTACATAGTCCAAATGGCATTCTTCGGTAGGCGAAGGTTCCATACGGACATGTAAAGGTGGTTTTCTTCTGATCTTCAGGAACAATGGGAATCTGAAAGTATCCGGAAAATCCATCAAGAAAACAGTAGAACATTTTCCAGATAATCGTTCGAGCATTTGGTCAATGAAAGGAAGTGGAAAATGATCTTTTCTTGTGGCATCGTTAAGCTTCCGGTAATCAATGCAAACTCGCCAGCCTGTGATGGTCCTCATTGGTATTAGTTCATCCTTCTCGTTCATTACGACCGTCATTCCTCCCTTCTTGGGTACTACCTGAACGGGACTAACCCAAGGTGAATCTGAGATCGGGTAGATTAATCCGGCATCAAGTAGTTTGATTACTTCCTTCTTCACCACATCTTGCATGTTGGGATTGAGACGTCTTTGATGTTGGACCACGGGTTTGTATTCCTCCTCCATGAGGATTTTATGAGTACAGAAAGAAGGACTGATGCCCTTGATATCCATGCTCTTCCATGCGATAGCCTTCTTATGGTTTTTGAGAACCTTAAAAAGTTCGTCTTTCTCTTCTTTGGAAAGGTGAGATAAATAATTACCGGGAGTTAAGAATCTTTTGGTAGTTCTTTTAATTCTAGGGCTGGTGGTTCTTCGATTGATGGTTTTGATTTTTCATTGCTTTCACTGATTTCGTATATCATTTATGATTCTTCTTGGTAGTTATTATTGAAATTTTCGTTCTCTAAAATGGGTTTGTTGAGTGTTTTGTCTAAGACTTGTGTTTCTAAGGGAGTGTTGATGGAGGAATCTCGCATATAGCAACTTACGATGGAGTCTATGATGTCAACACAATATAAGGTGTCATCGTGCTGTTACGGATATTGCATAGATTTTCCTATGTCAAAAGTGATTGCCTCGTCATTGACCCTGAGAGTGAGTTTACCGGTGCAAACATCAATGATAGCCTTTGTGGTGGCTAAAAAGGGTCTTCCTAAAATTAGAGGTACACTTTTGTCTTCCTCCATGTCTAGAATCACAAAATCTACTTGGAAAACAAACTTGTCAATTTTGACAAGCATGTTTTCAACAATGCCCCGAGGATATTTAACGGATCGGTCAGCTAACTGAATGCTCATGCGTGTGGGCTTTGGTTCTCCTATCCCTAGTTTTGCAAAAACCGCATAAGGCATTAAATTAATACTAGCTCCTAGGTCAGCCAGGGCATTGCTAATAGACAAATTTCCTATGAGACAAGGGATAGTAAAGCTCCCTGGATCGGTCATCTTTGTCGGTAGCTTGCTTTGGAGGACAGCTGAACATTCTTCACTTAGGGTGACATGCGAGAGCTCCTCCAGCTTCCTTTTGTTTGTCAGCACTTCTTTGAGAAACTTGGCATATTTTGGCATCTGAGCAATAGCCTCGACAAAAGGGATGTTGATATGGAGTTGCTTAAAGAGTTCTAGAAACTTCCCATACTGGGCTTCCAATCGCTCCTGCTTCAGTCTTCCATGGTATGGAATAGGTGGAACATAGGTTCGGACTGGCTCCTTAGGCTGTACTATGCTTGTTGGGGTCAGCCTTTCCTGGGTTTCATCAGGAGACTTTTTCTCCATAACTGGTTCTGAAGTTGGTGATGCAATAGTGGTTGTGCCGCTCCTGAGTGTAACGGCGTTAGCTGTTGCATTCGGGTTGGTGATTGTGTTTTCTTGGAAGAGTGCCAGGTGGTCTTTCGAATAATTGTCGGACAATTTGTCCGATTTGGGTTTCTAGGTTCTGAAGTGATGCCTATTGACTTTTGAGATTGGCTTCATGTTTTAATAATACTTCGTTGATATCAACAGCTCTTGAGTCGGCTTTCTTTTCTGCTTCATTTGTTTTGGTCATTAGTTGGATTAACATTTCTTCGATCTTAGAGTAGCTTGGGTTTTGATGGCTACTAGAACTTTGATCTTGAAATTGAGATTTAGGCTGGAAGGGTTGATTCATTGGTCTTTTTTCAAATCCGGGTAAAGGTTGAGTGTTGCCTCCGTCTTTCCAGCTGAAATTCGGGTGGTTTCTCCATCCTAGATTGTAGTTGTTGCTGAAAGTGTTGTTCTGTCGAGCAATGAAATCGACTTCTTCCATGGCCATAATGACTTGTTTATAGTCACTTGTCTTATGATTTCCTCCACAAGTGTCACAGGTGAGTCTGGTTTTTGATAGCTCGGCGTGAAGTTGTTCGAATTTTTTAGAAAGGGCTTCAAGCTGTGCTGTGACAAGAGTGTTGGAATCAATGTGGTGTATTCCTTTATGGGTAGGTGTAGATCTTGGTGGGTTGTAAGCAAAACTTTTCTTTGCGGCCTTCGCCAGGACTTCAAATGCTTCGTTAGGTGATTTGGATCCCAGGTCTCCACCAGCGATCTGGTCGATGGCCTGTTTGTTTTTACTGGATTGTGCGTCAAAGAAAGTTTGAACTTGTAACCATACGCTCAGTCCATGATGTGGGCATATTATTAGAAGACTTTTGTATCTTTCCCATGCTGCGTGTAACGATTCGTCATCATCGGTCCGGAATCCGGTAATGCTGGCTCGGTATTTGGCAGTTTTATCGGGCGGAAAAAATTTGAGGAGAAACTGTTCAACCATCTGGTCCCAAGTGGTGATGGAACCAGAGGAAAGAGATTCTATCCATTCTAGGGCTTGGCCCCTTAGAGAGAAAGGAAAGTGTTTAAGCTTGATTTGATTGTCTGAACAGTTTTGGATTTTAAATGTTCCGCAGATTCATAGAAATCGAGATATGTGAGAAAGAGGGTCTTCGTCGAGGAGACCATGAAATTGAACTGAATTTTCCACCATATGAATGGTGCTAGATTTGATTTCGAAATTTTCAGTGATTTCGGGTGGAGCCACTCCATTGCCATAGCCTTCGAGAGTTGGCTTGGCATATTGGCTCATGTTCGTCTCATTGTTCTGGGCCGCCATCATTTCTTTGGTTTGATTTTCTCCTGATGTGGTGGCGTCTACTGATTCGTCTTTGATTGCTTCGGCGGTTTCTGTAGTCCGTTTACGAGTTCGTCAACGAAAGAGTCGTTCCGGTTCAGAAATTGGAGAAACAAGCTTAGGCTCAAAAGTAGAGGACATACATGGGACTAAATCAAAATTAAACACTAAAGTAAAAGTTAGCTAAGGTTAGTCTAAAGTTTAGTCTAAGTTAAACTACGAGTTATGGTACGCTTTTTTAAACTAAACTAAACTAAGGTCTAAATTAATTAAGCTAGAGTAAGGTAAGGTAAATAAAGATAAAAAGTAGGCTAGCCGTAAAATTATATATTTTAATATTTAATAAAAAAATAAAGGTAAACCAAAATAAAATAGAAGTTAAAATTTTGTACAATTATAGACAATGATTAAATTAAAACTTGGATCGTTCTTAGAAACGTACCGTGTCCCCGGCAACGGCGCTAAAAACTTGATGTGCGTGTGCGCGGCTTGTATAAATATGATAGACTGGATATTTAGCTTTTGCACAAGATCGTGTTTTAAATTTATAAAAGTGATTTCTACCGATGTTGGAAAAGTCGCTAGGCGGTCCCTAGGCGGCCGACCCCCTTGGAGGGAGTACTCGGAGTACTCGGGGAGTACTCGGATAGTACTCGGACATGATAAATATAAAGAAAATTAGATTTTGGGTAATATATATATTTCAAATATCATAAGTTTACTAATATTTATAACAAAATAAATGGATATCAATATAAATAAGAGAAATACATTTTTAAACACTAAATTATTCTAAAAAATGTTAATCATTAATTAAAAATAATGATATTCGTTCTTTAATACTATAGAAATACGAATTATGTTGTATTTTTTGAGTCAAAATAGACCCAAGTTAACCGACTAGATGTGATTCAGGCTAATGTTGACCACCTTTGACCAATTTTTAGTAACTAGGCGGAGATAAAGAAACTCCCCTCGGCACCATACCTTGTAGCGAGTACTCGGAGAGTACTCGGCCTTGTAGACCTACTCGGAGAGTACTCGGCCTTGGAGATAAAGAAAAGGTTTTTGATTGATGTGCGTGTGCGCGGATTGTATAAATATGATAGACTGGATATTTAGCTTTTGCACAAGATCGTGTTTTAAATTTATAAAAGTGATTTCTACAAAGACTAAACACACATAAAATAGGCAAGTGTACCTATCGTATATGTAGGATAGTATTGGTAAGAACCAAGTATCGATCCGTGGACACAAAGGTTTCTAATAATAAATCGTTGCTTTGCTTTAATCGGAGGTTTTAATCATTTTGGAGTTAATTTTGAACTTTTTATAAAATGTAAATACTTATATATAATATATAGGTGACCAAGATAAGAAATTCTAAACGAGTTGTTCAATTATGCGAAGGTTACCATCTAAGATTAAGAATCCACTCCATTTTAGCATTGATAATTAATATGTAGACATGTGATAAACTTTCCGTAGCAATATATGATAGATAGCTCCTTAAACCTTAAGTGAGCATCTTTGGCACTAAGGAGATGATATGCGCATTTTAAATTCCACCATTTACTAATGTCATACCATCTCAATGATGTCAATTTAAGTTGGCAAGTAGTTTCGTAAAGTAGAAAGATTAGGATTGACTTCAATTTCTCGAATACCAATTCTAACAACTTCGGGTGGTTGTAGTTCATCACACAACCTCCCCTTGGTTGATTTATGTAGGCTATAATTACACATTCCGTTAACATATGGTTTCTTTAACTAATTTGATATCCTAAGCAAAGCCATTTTCGGATTACCAAGGTTTAGAAAAATACACCATAACTTATATCTCATCATTTCTAAGTACAATATAAGGATCCATGTTTCGATAATGTATCAAAGTATTTCTATCTTTCAAGAACATGAATCGATCATGAACGATTGCCAATGAGATTGACAACCACCAACTTTGAATTAGTGATTTAAGATTGTGAAACATTTCTCATCAAAAGATAATTGTAATATAACCATGTACTTTACTAGACTACATCACATGTCTTGATTAATTATCAAGTAAAACAAAGCTTCTTCATAGATTTTAGATGGTAAAAGGAGTTTAGCTCATAATGAGCATGATGATAAACATTAAGATGATTGATAATAACAAATACATGATTAAACTTGGAACAATCTAACCAAATGTAGATGAATCTTTCTTCTTAATGATGGTAATGATGGTTGATGATGATGATTAGTGGTGATGACCTCCAAACCTTCAAACTCTTCACTAGATCTTCAAAGTGAGTGTTAGTGTGTGTTTTTATAAGTGAAAACTGGAGAGAATTCTTTTCAAGGCACACCAAATGAATGCAACATGAGCCACTATCTGGATGGTGAGGCACGGCCCCGTGCATTTTTATGACATGTGCCAGATTTTTTTTTGTCTTTTCTGTGAGGTGGCAACGGCCCCGTGATTGGTAGGCACGGCCCCGTGTTTTTTGGTGACATGTGCTCAATTGTTCTTTGTCTTTTCTGCATTCTCGTCCACGGCCCCGTGCATGATGAGCACGGCCCCGTGCTTTTTTAGTGACATGTGCTCAATTCTTCTTTGTCTTTTTTGCATTCTCGTCCACGGCCCCGTGCATGATGAGCACGGCCCCGTGCTTTTGTTTCCAGATTTTGTCTTTTCTTGTGTCAAAAGCATGAAGGTGTGTTTCTTGAGGCATGGGGGCGTGTTTCTTTGTTTTCTTGTGTTTTCTTCTGTTTTTTCTTCGTCTTTTTGCTTGTTTCTTCATTTGAGGCTTGGTTTTACCTGAAATTATGTTTTATTATGATAGGTAGCCTTTTATGCTATGTTTTTAGATAGAAATTGCAGTTTTTAGAGATTATTTGATGCCGAAAAGATGTGTATTTATATATACATCATTGATGTTCGGCTTTAACCTTTGAGCAAGTAAGACATTTCGAGACATAAAGTGCTACGTCCTTTTTCATACCCTTGATGCGAGGCAAGGGGGTAACGATTTTTAATGGTGAGTTTATTGAGTTCACGGTAATCGATACACATGCGAAACGAGCCATATTTCTTTTTCACGAAGAGGACGGGAGCACCCCAAGGAGAAGAGCTTGGACAGATAAAGCCCTTATCGGAGAGTTTTTGAAGTTGGTTTGATAACTCTTGCAATTCCGAAGGAGCTAAACGGTAAGGAGCCTTGGCTATGGGAGTCGCGCCGGGCACAAGGTCGATTCGAAATTCAATAGGACGAATGGGTGGAAGACCAGAGACGTCTTCGGGAAAAACGCCGGGAAATTCACAAACAACGGGAATGTCTTGAATTTTCTTTTCTTTTGGATCTTTCACCACCGCTTGGGCTAGGAATGGAACATACTTTTGGCGCAAGTACTTACGAGATTGAGAGCAAGACATGAGGTTGAGTTTCTTGGGGATCGTTTTGCCAAAGACTTTGAGAATTTTTCCATTGACGATCGGGATACGAATGAACTTGTCATAGCAAACGACTTCGGCACGGTGCAAAGCTAACCAATCCATGCCTACTATGATGTCGAAGCTTCCCATTTGCATCGGTATGAGGTCGATCGAGAACTCGTTCTTGCAAAGAGTGAGGATACAACCGCAAATGACCAAATCGATGATGATGGAATTTCCATTGGCGACTTCGACAGAAAAGGGGCGAGAAAGTTTAGTGCGGGATACGCCAAGAATAGATTCAAATTTAAAAGAAACAAAACTCCTATCAGCTCCGGTATCAAATAAAATTGAAGCTAAATGCTCATTTACTAAAAGCGTACTGTTCACCACATCGTTGGCAACTTGAGCTTGGTTGGCGTTCATCATAAAGGCACGCCCTTGGTTGCCGTGGTTGACTTGTTGAGCTGGAGGAGGAGGGAGAGCTTGCATGGCTTGCGGGTATGGTGGAGAAAGAAGGGCTTGCATGGCTTGGATCGGTTGAGCGGGAGGAGCCAAGAGTTGCGGGATTTGGGGTTGGTAAGTTTGAACTTGGTAGGATTGGGTTTGGTAGTAGGGTGTGGGTATGATTTGGGCTTGGTTAACAAGGGAAAGTCGAGGACAAGCATTGCGGAAGTGATTCGGGTCTCCACAATTGAAACAAGCCCTAGGCTGAGAAGGAGGGTTTTGAGCAAAAGGAGCGGGATGATTTGGTCGGATGGGGCAAACCTTGGTGGAGCGGGTTGCCCACGAGAGGCTTCTCGACATTGTTAGTGTGACCATAGCGGTTACACTTGGTGCAGTGGCGACAAGCAGAGTAGGAGGGATGATGACGTTGACAAGTGTTACATAATGGGTGCGGGCCGGAATACAGTTTTCGGTTTTGGAGTGCTTGGGATTGAGATTGAGGTTGTGATGGGTGGGTGACAGCATAGTTTCGGTAGTTTGGTTTGGTTTTCTTTTTGGTGTGATGGGTGGAATTGGAGTAGTTGATGGCTTGAAGTTGTGGGTCGGCTTTAGCTTGAGGGGTTGGTTCGGGCTTACTCTTGTCACTCGTTTTCTTGATGGAGAGGGTACCGTCTTTGACATGGTTTTCAGAAAGAGCACCGGCGAAGGTAATAGCATCATGAAGGGTTTGCGGATTGCGACTCATCACCGAGTCGCGGATTTGCATAGGCAAACCGCCGACATACTTTTCAATAGCCCTTTCGAAGGGAGTGACCAAGTGAGGAACCAAGAGACTAAGCTCGTGAAAGCGGTTGGAGTAGGTGGAGTTGTCACCACTCTCTTGCTTGAGTTCCCAAAATTCGGATTCGAGTTTTTGAAGTTCATGTTTTGGGCAAAACTTTTTCATCATGACTTCTTTGAGTTTGGTCCATGAGTAGGCCATAGCTACATCCGCTCCATGGGTGAAATCTCGCTATTCCACCAAGTGCGGGCGGTATTCTCAAACACACTTTCCATTTTCTCGAACCATTGCAACAAAGTGGTGGCACAGCTCGTACCAAAGAATTGAGATGGGTTTGCACTAGTGAAGTTTTTCAAGGCGAAAGGTATGGGGTTGGGTGTGGTTTGAGTAATGGTGGGTTGGGTGGCTTAGATTTGAGTTATGAGTCCGGGAATCACAGCGGCGATTTCTTTAGCTACCATTGCGGCCATCCGACGACCGGAGCTCGGCTTGCGTAGTTGGCGACGGATTGGAGGCATTCTAAAATAATAAAAAAAGGTATAAGTTTGAGGTAATTGATATAAGTATGAAGGAAAATGAGTAAATGTAGGGTTTTAATAATTGTGAATCCTAGAGTTATGAGGATGAGAATTTTAGTAAAAACTATTTTATACTTGCATCAAAAGATAAAATGTATATATATTTATAAGTTTCAAACTTTTGCCATTCAAAAATTGAAGGTTTTGAGATTTTGAAATTTATATATATAGTCGGGAAAATCGTACATGAGATTTTGAAATTTATGTTGTTGTGACTCAAATAACGATAATAAAATATAATAAAAACGGAGATACAACGAGATGTTAAAAAAACTTGTATTTTTTAACACCAAAAATATAAGGAGGCAACCAGAACGCTTGCATTCGACAACTTAAAGTATTGACATGTATAACACGGTTCGTAGGCCTAGAAAACGCACACTACAATTCATCCATCCCAGGTAAGTACATCACCTTCGATCCTTGGAATCTTTTTGTCAACTGGTCGTTTCATAGTGTTTCGTTTTCCATGATGGCTACAAACCCGATATAAATGCAACCTTTAAGGGATCTTAAATAACGGGATCCAAATTAATTTTGTGATCCATAAAACACAATATAAAACTAATGTTTTTGCGTTTTAAGGTAAGGATACCTTGGAATACTATGAGAGTGTGTGCATGTGTATATTTTTGAAGATTAAATGAATTAAATAAGCAATTAAATGTGTAAGTGTAATGAACAATCAAGTAGGGTAACACATATAAGCAAACACGTATAAAGACCCTAAAGCAAAACTATACTAGGCCGTTACGTCTAACCGCCTATCTTATAGTCTTGGCTCTGATACCAACCTGTAACACCCCGACCAAAGGCGGAGGAACATGCCGGGGTGAAACGGATTGCTCAAGAACACAAGACACTATTAAAGTGACAATATTTAATCAACTCATTAATTTCATTCAATCACCAAAGTGACACATATTGTTCATACAATTAACACCAAAACATAAGAAATAAATATTGTTCATTCTTCTAATAACCTAGTGGTATCAAAATAGAATGACGTCTTCAAACTCCAACTCAAGTAATAATCAAACATGTAACAATGCATAAAATAACATTTGTCAACACATATGTTGGTGAGCAATTTCATAGTTTTGAGTATATATAATATGAGAGGAATTCACAAACGTATATGAGACTATAAATAAAAGCATCAATCATGGTATATAAAACATATGTAAATGAGGATCCTTTCTATTCGGTAACAACCGACATACTTGGATAATGAGGCCCTGTTCTACTAGCACAAGGCTAAGTAGTTAGGGGAGTGTATGATCATACTTAATGAGGCTCAACAACAACATAAAAATAAACACTCGTGCACGTAAAGCATATGAGACATATAACACACAATAAAGAAAGTATTCTAGTATCATACACCCTAAAGTTTGTGGTTTGAGAAATAAGTATAATAAACCATTTTTGTTTGAATAAGTATGCATGTTACCCCCAAAATATAAAAGTGAAAACGGGGGATGAAATGTTCTCACGTTAACTAAGTAACTTGAAAGATTGAATCGTGAATAATCGGAGATCGGGTTTAACGAGCAAGACCTAGATTAAATGGGTCTTAAGTTAGTAGGTAGTCTTGGAAGGGTTTAAAGTAAAATATGACAAGGAAAGTAAATAAATGAAATTTATGGTTTAAAAGTATCAATAGTTGGGAAATTAAAGACATGTTCTAAAAAGTAAGTTTACTCGAAACCGGGTCTTGGTAATTCATTCATAATTATTACTTAACCTATGTTAAGTAACTTATGCGGGTTATAATGCACTAATGCAAAACCCTTGGGTATATGAATACCAAACCAAGGTTTAAATCGAGTGTTTGGATTTGTTAATTTGGGTTTAGATAATTTACTAAACTCAAATTTAACTTTCCAAAATGTTTTGAGATAACTCAATAAAATCAAAAGACTTAACCAAGTATATAGTTCTATCGTGAAGAACCTTAACGTCCGTTAAGTGAGTATTTGGTTTCACCGGTCCAAGCTTGTTATAAGATCAAGTTGGATTCCGACACACCAAGTAAGTTGATAAAATACTTAAAATTTGTTTTAAGATACATTCTTGAAGAAAAGATGAGTTTCGGTGGCCAAAAACACACTTGTGTGTCTTAAGCAAGTGAACTCGGTTTAGTTCGGTTTTGGTTCGGTCCTTGACTCGGAATGATACTGAGGATGGTTGCCACATACCCAAATACCATAGAACTATAAAAATGATTTTAGAAGTTAAAATATTCAAATCTTACATAAACATGTTTATCTAACTAGTAAACAAAACTATTTAAAACAAAGAGTAGGAAATAAGAGTCCGGTCTTGGTTCGGTCTTGATTTGTTCTAATCTCGGTATAAGACAGAGACTAGTGACTTCATACCCAACACCATGGAACTCTTTAAACATAAATTAAAACTAAACTACTTACAATATAAACAAGTGCATTAAAGAAAAATAGTATAAACAAGAACTAACAAGAGTTCTCCATGAAGCCTTGCCTTGTAGCACATCACCTCTTGAAGAAGATGAAAGCCGAAGGAAACAAGGGGTGCATATTATATATATGTTACATGAATTAGTAAGTAATAAACAAGAATTAAAGAAGGTTGTTGCTTGATTATTAATAACCTTGAAAGTTAGAGATAGTGTTCTTAGTTTGAGAGAGAAAGAAGATGAATGAGCAAGAGATAATTGAGAGAATGGACTTGTATATGTAGGGAAGGAGTCAAACTTGTTTTCTATGTTTTATATCAAGAGTTTCATGTGTTTAAAAAGTTAAACAAGTCAAATAATACAAACAAAACAACAAAAATCCGGATATGGGTGCAGCTGGCCATTGGCGGCGCGCGACCGGCTCTCCCCCTTGGGTCCGCGCGGCGCGGCGCCTCTAGGGGGGCTGGTCTTGTTTGGTCCGCGGGTTGTTTCGGGTCGTTTCGAGTCGTTTTTGGGGCGTTTTAAGCGTTTTAAAGTCCGTTTAAAAAGTGTTTTCGAAACCAACAAGTGTGAGATGATTTTGAAACATAAAAGTCCATAAATTTATATTTTCGAAAGATTCGTTTTACAAACGGGTCGGGTTTTGATACAAATACAAATACAAACATAACCGAAAAAGACGAATGTTACCCCACCCGGGTGAGCCTTCTAAGACGGGATGTCAATCGTCCATACTGATTCTGACGCTCCACTCACCCAAGAACACCATCAAAGAGGAATCCTGCAACATGAGAAACCCCATTGAGTCAGGCTTCGAACTTGAGACCTTAAAAATCCCAAACCATTGTACCATATGGCCAACCGCCTTAGCGCTAAACATGATGGCGGCTTCTAGAAGCATGGAGATTGATAAACAGCGGAGATGGTCACCAAGCTGCCATGGGTCGTGAACTTTAGCAATAAACTTGAAGTGAGGTTGAATGGAGGAGAACTTGATAGCCCATTTAATGATTGAATCACATAAAAGCCCGAAGCAAGAAATATGAAAAACAAACATAAACATGGAATTAGATTAGTAAGACGTTTAGAATCATATTGAAAACAATACAATACTTTTAACATTTTCATCTTTCAATAAAGATGGTGTCAGAGGTGGAAAAAAGGGGTAAATAAGGCCATATCTTTGGTGATGGTCAATGGTGTGTTAATGGTCCAATATTAACCCCGCGTCCAGCTGCAAGACAAAAACAAATATTTGTTGCACTCACTAGTTCTAGTACAAGAGATTTTTAAAGATCCTACACACGTTGCTTCATTGTATCTTTAGAGGCAATTTGTCAAGACCCGTGGCACGCAAGTCAAATGACCGAAGTGGCGAAATTGCTTTAAGGCTAGCACTCGCCTTGAAGCAATAAGTAGTAAATAACACAAACCGGAAGCCAGGAACAACAAATTATTATCCGGGTCTTTGTAATGTCTACCATTATGACTAACCTTGCTTTTCTTATATGCTTGTAGAGATGGTGTATCCAAGAAATTGAAAACCCTTATAAATGCCAGAACATTTAAGAACTTATGTATTGGAACCACGACACTTTCGATCATCCAAGAATTGATTATATAATTAGTGGCCTAGGCCTCACAACCGGTAGGACTTGATTTCGAACAACAACAAAAATTTAAATGCAAGCAAAAAACTAGACACACCAAAACAACAAACAACAACCCCTAAGAATTAAGATACAGCCAAAAAAAAAAAACAAAACCCCTACAACCACCCGTATACACCCATTGCAGCGGAAAACCACACCAATCCTCCAAATATAACCCAACCCTTTGTGACCTATTATTAACCCAAAAGAAAACCTGACACCTTTATTTTCTCCACCAAACTATGTAAATGGACCGGAACCCGTACCCTTTTCTATATACTTATTTATTTACTTTTATGAGTTTATCCGTCCTTCTGAATTTGGGCCATTAGTCCAGCCAAGCCCAAAGCCTCTTAATTATAAGAAAAACATATGAAAAGTTACCCTCACACGGTTTGCTGCATAAAACAAAAAGCCCATAACCTGATAATATTAATGGAGCGGCATGATATGTTCAAATTCAAGTTTCGCACTAGTTAGTGTAGTTATACACCCCTAGTCCTCTAGATATAAAGGTATAACATTATCAATGTAAAATTATATAAAAATGACAAATACCCACACATAGAGATAAGTGGTGGAACATGAACTTTTAAATAAGAGAGGCCGAAAATATAGAAATTAATATTAAGTTAATTACATATAAAAAACCAATATTCTTCACAAAACAAATATCATAAATCCTAAAAAAGAAATCATATATTACCACTTTTGAGCCCAAAAATATTATTGGAAATATATGGGCTATATTTAGGAATTCTAAGCCCAAAAACAGGTGCGGAACGCCTCCTCACCCCCTTTAAAGTTTTGCTCCAGATAGAGATAAAGGACTTACTAAAGGTTGTATCGGAGAAGTGACATTTCTTAACATAAATGGTTCGCGTTGTTAAGAGAGGATCGTTTCTTTAGTATTGGGAGGTTAGGTTACAATTGTACAAGCTTTGCTCACATGATTTTTGGGAAGAATTCTTCAATGATTGAAATACATTCATTGAAAATCCATTTCACATATTCTAGTTAACAACTTTTCAAACAATATCAACACACACTAAAACAAAATAATATAATCTTATTGGTTAATTGAATTTAAGCATTAATTTAATTTTGAGTAAACTGTTAATAAAATCATCCATAAGGTTGGTATTTTATTTTTCTTTTAGATGGAGTTAGCGATTTGGATGGAATTATCAAGATTGTAAAACCTAATTCTGAATGGATAAAGAAAAAAAATCTTTTAAATAAAAATGACAAAAATAGCTAAACTTTGTGAATAATTTTAACAGTTTATTTTTAACAATTAATCTGATCTTACAGCATCTATCCAACCTCATGCATAAATGACATTTTTATTTTATAATAAAATCAATATAGTATTGTCTTTACTTTAGTTGGCACCAACATCAAGTAAATCTTGGCCCTCCAAAATTATCATGATGTTCATTTTAAAAAATGAAAATCACAAAATGTATATAAAACAAATATCATAAAGAATTGTATCAAGAATGAATCACCCCTAGCTCTTTGATCAAGAAATGAGGGTAATAATGTTATTGTTGGTGGTTTTTGGAAGGTAACAAACAAAGTGAGATGGGAGTCAAAAGGGACATGACATTGGAGGCAAGGGACAATACTCTTTTGCCTGCCACACCTATATATGTTGGTGTTTTTCCTTGTACTGCTCTTTATTTGACTTGTACTTTATTTTAAATTCTATTACATTTTTCACACTATTACCTCAAGAAAAATGAGAATTTTGTTTCATTTTTTGTTAATTTATTAAAAACATAACAAGATCGAGCTTATATTTAGGCCAGTGTTCGTTTAAACCTGGCTAGATTCGATCTTCACCGAGCTGATCTTAAGTAACTCACGAGCAAATTAACTTGTTTACACATCTACATAATACCGTGATATATAATTGTTTAAATAGTGTATGCTTCACATTTATGGTTTCATGTTCTTCTATCTGTAATTTTCTTTTTATATCCATTGGCTTCACCTATGCACTCTTCAACAAACATAAATACACATAAAAAGATTAATTATTCTTAAACTTTCAAATTAGTTTTGTTGAAATTTACATAATAAAGATCACTCAGTTTGTCATTTATCGTGTTGAATTATCATTTAAAAGACTTGATTTTGCAATCAATGGTGTACCTAGAAAATTTTTTATGAGAGGGGGAGCGGAATTTTAAGGTTTGTTTGGCTATCGATACATAATAATTGTTTCCGGGGCCAACGTATTCAGGAATTTTAGGAGATAATTCTCCAACTTTACTCTTGAGGAATCATTACATTATGTGACTCATAATTCGTATTTAAATCAAATTAAATCATTTAAATATTACTAATTATCATGATTCCCATTCAAATCAATAATCATATTATCATATATTCACATGTTACCGTGGTCTAATGGGACAAACTAAAATTTTTAAGGCCTTAATATGCTATGTCTCCTGTAGTTTTGTTGTTCATCAGATGATATAAATATAGATGAGTTAAACGACACATATATCAAATTCATTTGGTTACGATAATTGTTTTTAACAATTTGCACAAATAAATAAACATGATCACTATAAGAAAATCAAATTACAAAGATAAAAACTTAAAACAAGAAATTTAGATTAAATAGAAACCTTCATTTTATTATTATTAATTTATTAAATATGCAACATGAGTGAAATTTCCTCTTATTTATTATTATTAAATATCTTACATTGACTACATAAATCAAAGTTTTGTTAATGTGACAAGAAAGAGTGTACGGTGAATGTTTTTCTTTGATACACTACTTTTTAGTTGAAATATAAAATTACAAAAAAAAATTCATTTAAAAGTTTAAATAACAGGTTATTGTTTTTCAAAATAGAGGTGTTTAAAGTCGGATGATTCGGATATTCGTTCGGAAAGAAAATTGGATATTCAAAAAATCTTAAAAAATAACTGTTTTAAAATTTAAGTTACAACTTTTCAAGAATTCAAGTATTCAAATTCAACAAACTAAACACAAAATTGTTCAAAATGCAAACAAAACAATATGTAACAGATCGAAAATCTGGAATTACATCTAATAATATGTAATCTATCTAGCTTTGAAACAAACCTATAATTAACATTAATAAACTAACAACAATTGAAATCTGGATCGAGGTGATAAGAGGGTTGCGGGCAGCAACAATCAGTAGACGACAGTGGACGGCTGGATCGATGTTAGAAGAGGACTATGGGCGGTGACGCCGAAGATGGTGACCGGTAACGGGGTAGAGGTGGTGAGTGGTGGTACTGGACTACAATATATATATATATATATATATATATATATATATATATGTGTGTGTGTGTGTGTGTGTAAACAAAATATTTAAAAGTTCTCTGGTTGCTCTCTACATTCTCTCAAGCCACTAGATTATTTTAATTGTAAATGGATGTTTCTCATGCATTTGACCTGAATTCACGAGTATGGGTCTCACCAAACACAAATATTCCTTAAATGAGTTATATCATCTCATTAAATAAAAAATTAATCACACCAAATATTTTATATGAAAATCCTATAAAATAGGGATATAGTAAAAATTAAAAGATGACTTCTTTAAAAAGCAATGCATGTTATTTATAGTTAAAAAAACAATTATATAGTAAAAAAAATAAGCGGGTCATGGGTCTCACCAAACCCAGATAGCTTTTGAACCGGATTATAACATCTCATTTATTTATGAAACTCTTTCATCATCAAATACTAAGTATATTATTAACTTATGTACAGTAAATAAAATTAAATTCCAAAAAATATATACATATTATAAACGAATAATGAAAAACAACCCCGTAGTACGGGGGATAAAAGCTTGTGTGTGTGTGTGTGTAGAGAGAGAGGATCGTAAGAGAACTTTTTAAAATTGAGAATTTTGAGAACTATTTTGACCCACAAAAAAAATCTTTTAAAAATAAAAATAAAACAATAAAACGAAAATTTTAAAACAGTAGAAAAACCAAAAAAATTATTTTTCATCCTGAATTCATTAAAAAAAACCCTAATTATACACATATGTATATGTTTATTTAATCTCGATTTAAATAATGTACACATATATACATGATCATTTATTTTAATTGTACATATATGCATAAAGAATAACTTGTATAAAATTAAAATTTACGTATTATATATATATGTATAATTTTGCTAAACCAATGTTTTTTTTATGAAACGGGATGCAAAATAAAATTTTTTGGTTTTTCTACGTTTTTTTATTTTCGCGTTTTGTTTTGTTTTATATATTTTTTTAATTTCTTTTAAAAAGATTTTTTTTATTCAAATGGTTTTTAATGTTCTTAATTTCTAAATAGTTCTCACATAATCTTAATCATATATATATATAGATGGATTGGAGCGGCGTTTAGAATTAGGAATGAATTAGTGTTTGGAAGTTTCATATTTTTTTATTTATTAGTTAATGTGGATATAAAAATAATACTAAAAAATATTAAAATTTTAATATATCGGATAGTTCGGATATCCGAACTATCCGAAATTCCCATATTTGCTATCCGAATTCAAATCTGAATTTTCAGATATCCGAAATTTCGGATAGTTCGGACTCGGATTCTTTTAAACACCCCTAGTTTCAATTGTCGGCTCATCGCACCAGTCGGAAAAATAGCTGGAATTTTCAAAAGTTTATAAAAAATAAAAGGTCATATTCTTGACAGCCTGTTTCCAAAGTCGAACTTGAAGGGAGGCAATTATAAAATTTTATGGGGGCACTCGAGATTTCAACACTTATATGTACTAAAATCGAAAAAAAATGGGCGACCACCCTCAATCGGACACACATAGGCCCTCTCCTATTTGTAATTCAAAAGGGGTTGGGTTTGTTGTTCACTTGCCTTCCATATTAAAAAAAATGAGTTTATCACATTAATGAAAACAAAAATTATTGGAGATACATAAAATGTAACATAATACATAATGGTACTAATTCCCTTCATGGGATAGAGGCGACCAAGAATTTACCTCCATGTGATAAATGGGAAATTTTGTGGGTTAGATTGCACTCTACATGTGTTAAATCTACCCGACATGTGGAAACCATAGTTAAAGATGTTTTGAAACAAGGGCTTGCAGCCCGGTTAAAGTAGCTAAAAAACAAAAACAAAAATACACTAGTATTTGATAATAATTTTCAAAACTTCTAATATTAAGAAAAAATATTCTCAGATAAAATATACTAATAACCATAATCAAAATATATAATTAATTGATTTTATTTCTTATCATACGTATTTCACTTATAAAAATAATTATCCTTTTTAATGGCACTTATATATCTTTTATATCTAATAAATAAATATATTGGGGGAACACGTGTGAACTTTATACAACCGCTTAAAAAGTTGGTTTTTTCTGTCTTTCTCCTATATCATATTGATATATCGCGTGCTTAATTTTGACGAAGTCTAGATTTTGATTTCCCGTTTCATTCTCTTATATTACTTTAATTTGATAAATAAAACGATTACACCGTAATTAATATTCTTTACATTTATAAATCGCTTTTAAGAAATACATGATATTTCAGTTAAGTTAATTAAATGTTTTTAAAAAATAATTATTATACGTGTAAAATGCATAGGTTTGATATCTAGTTTAAAATATAAAAGTTTTTTTTTACATCTTTATTGGATGTATAGATCGAAGTCCCTATATGTTTTTTTTAGATCTCTTCTATTTCCATGTGTGTGCTTTGTATCCATACTCTTATTATATTCCTTAAAATCTAACCCATTCAAAGATACCATATTTATATAGACTCTTTGAAAGATAAAAGAATTAGAAGCCTCTAACTCATTGATGAACTTCACAAGAACCCTTTTCCATCTATCAAAATCATGCATGAATCCATTCAATTGAGTGCATCTTTGCCTCTTCCAAAGGAAACTTAAACAACCCAAATCACACTTCTCTCTTTCTCTCCCATAAATTGTTATTAGGGTTTATCAATTCCATCATATATCCACCATCAACCAATTACCAACCACTATGTTGTCTCACAACATATCATCAAAACAGGAAGATCAAAGCATGGGTGGCACTGGTAGTGGTGGTGGAAGTGGTGGCCGGAGTACATCATCCTTGAGGCCACCGGAGCAAACCCTCAAGTGCCCAAGATGTGATTCTCCCAACACAAAGTTTTGCTACTACAACAACTACAATATGGCACAACCTAGACACTTTTGCAAGGCTTGTAGGCGATATTGGACCAAAGGTGGGGCCCTTCGTAACGTCCCGATTGGAGGCAGTTGCCGGAAAAACAAGAAGACAAAATCTTGTTCAAATTATTCATCATCTTTGGATGTCGGAGCCATGAACATGTTCGGTCTTTCTACACTTGATTTTCAGCTTGGTGGGTTAAACTTCCCTCCTAGGGTTAATAATCATGCTTTAGTTAATCTTGATCCATTAGGGTATAATAGTAATAATAATAATAATAATAATAATATTAATATCCCATTTTCATCTTCTCATATTGTAATGGGCACAAGTAATAATATTAATCTTCATCATCATAATAATAATAATAATCTTGCTTCTTCCATTGAGTCTTTGAGTTCTATAAACCAAGATTTGCATTGGAAGCTTCAGCAACAAAGATTTTCTATATTGTCTGGTGGTGGTGGGGAGAAACTACAACCTATTTTATTTCAGAATCTTGAGACATCAAAGCCAGCACAATCTTCTATGAATGGTGATTCAAGAAAAGAGACTGTTGGCGGCTGTGGTAATTTGGCAACCGAGTGGTTCTTCGACAACAACTATGCGCAGGCGAATACGAATCCGACTAGTAGTAATGGTGCAGGGAATGATCAAAATGGAAGCATGGACGAGTGGAATGGGATTCAATCTTGGAGTCACTTGAATCAATGCAGTGATGGAGTTTCATATGAAGATTAGGACAAAAAGAACTTTATTAATTAAGGTAGCTTTTTTAAAATAACTTTATGTTGTATGGTATTGTATAATGTATTGGCTTTCTTTGTTGTTTTTAACCAAGTACGTCTATATAATCAATAATTTGTCAGCAATGGAACCAACAAAATGTTGACACTACAAAAGTGTTGGGGAAGGTAGTTACCGACGGGAATCTGGTCGTTATAGTTTTCCAGAAATCCGAGTCCGGGTAATGGGTAATGTAATTATTGATAGATTATGGACGGATATTATCAATAGATAATCGACGTAATAATTAGCGATATAGTCTTGACAACTTAGCCAGCTGCCTCGTAGGCAAATGGTTTTCCCGGCGGCTAATCTGAAATGCTACCGACTAGATTTCGAATTCGTCGGTAGTTTTCATTTTATACATAAAAAGAATAATGTTGTACACTTAAATACTATTAAGATTTTAAAAACGTATACGCTATGGAAAATAAAAATAAGTTATGACTTTCACAAGCTAAAAGTAAATTACAAAACTAAAATATTTAAAAACAAAATTCCAGATTTAATTAATTACACTTGCGTTAGATTCAATTTTTGCTTGTGCTTTATGACGGAACTAGGTAATGCAGTCTTAAGCTTAGCAAAAGATAAAGAATGAACTCATTTATAGAAATTTCGATTGAATAATAGTCTTAAATCGAACATTTACGTTGCCCAGTTTTAAAGATGTTATGGGTCTATTTGGTTTAGAATAATGGAATGAACAAAGAGAACATACCGGACGATAGATTGGAATGGATTATTACAATTTCATTGAGTCATTAAAATGTTTGACTATCGTGTGGGAATAGAGTGAATTATTAGCTTGTATTGTTTGGTAGACAAGAAAAGACGGGTAGAATAAAAATGGTAGTGACTGGCAGCGGTGGTGGTGGCAGGCGTGGGGTGGGGGAGCTGCAGTAATAGCAGTGGCGATGGGTGGTGTTGGTGGCTATGGCCGGGAGCCAGTGGCGAACCCAAGAAAAAATTTTATAGAGGTCAAATAAGAGTTGGTGTCAAATTTTATAGGGATCAATCGATATTGTAACATATATATATATATATATATACACGCCTTCGATTTGGTATAATTAAATGGAAAAAAAAAATTGTTTGATACTTCCATTGGGATGCATGGAGAAGTACGATTATGGGTTTGACAAGATGAAGTTAGTAACTAGTAAGTTACGTAGGTACCTACGTACATTTGTTTGTTAGGCTGAGGGGTGTGGGGCTTCAACGGGGGCGCTAGAGCCCCTCCGCTCGCGCCCCTAGGCGTTAACACCACACCACCGGGGCGCTAACGGGGCGCTAGCACGAAAAAAGATGCAGGCGTGATGGGGTTAGCGGCAGAAGAGAGCGTAAAGTGGCCGTGGGAAGGGACAAAGAGTCGTTGGTTTTATTACAAAGAGCCGTTGGCTCTTATTTAATTAAAAAAAAAAACGTTTTTTCCCTATATAATACCCCATTTCATCCCATTTTTATACCACAACTTCAAACCTTCACCCATAATCAATTCATCTTCTCAACTTTTTTTAAAAAAATGTCGTGGTACTCGTCTGATTCCGACTCCTCCGAAGAGGATGATTTGCTTCTTCATGTAGGGGGAGTTTTGACCGCAACCGTGGTGGATCTCTTGCAAAATCAAGCCCATCAACCTCGAGTCCCGAGGGTTAGAGCACCACCTCGTGATCGTGATCGATCGGGTGCTAACGATACTTTGATTAGGCATTATTTTAGCCCTCAACCGGTATACGAGGAGTCGGATTTTCGAACTCGTTTCCGAATGAGCAGACAATTGTTCATGCGTATAGCAAGTGATTTAGAGGCACGGTATCTCTTTTTTCAACAAAGGGAGGATGCTAGGGGTCTCCCCGGTTTTACCCCTCTTCAAAAATGCACGGTTGCTATCCGTCAATTAGCGTACGGCATCTCGTCGGACGCTTTGGATGAGTATTTACAGATGTCGAAAAGGGTTGCACGTGAATCCCTTCATTTTTTCTGCCAAAGTAAAAAACATTAATTTTAGTTTTTATTAAATATTTATTACATTTTGTAATATATATTATATGTTTATAGATTATTTTATATACGTAGGAGTCATATCGATTTACGCTCGGAGATATCTGCGTAAACCTACAATGTATGACATCCAACGCATATATGAGGTGCACGCAGAAAAACATGGTTTTCCTGGGATGCTAGGTAGCATCGATTGTACGCATGTTGGATGGGCTATGTGTCCAACGGCCTGGCGAGGTCAGTTCCACCGTGGTGATCATGAAGGGCCGACCCTTATACTTGAGGCGGCGATGTCACAGGATCTTTGGTTTTGGCATGCTTTTTTTGGTGTTGCTGGGTCAAATAACGACCTTAATGTTGTAACACCCCGACCAAAGGCGGATTATACATCGGGGCGCCACATATTGTTTCATTACTCGTGACACTATTGGGTGTCAATATTTAATAAATACATTCATTCGCGCACGCGCAAAGTAAAAGTAAGATAACATAAATCATCATAAATCAATATATTATAAATCATAATATTCGAACAGCAATAACTTGTCTTGATACATTTTAATCTAGGTCCAAAATAAAGAAAACTTCCTATGTGTCCACAAGCTCCAAAACAGCTACTGCAAACCTGAACATGTGTTAAAATAAAACGTCAAACACTTGCGTGTTGGTGAGAAATCAAGTTTAATACAATACATAGATAACAATAAATCTGCGCGCAACATGTGTATGTCTGGTTTTCAACAAGGGTGTAATCTGATCGGGACCAACTCTAAGATTCATAAGACTGCCAGTGCTCACAATTGAGCTCACAAACAAGACAAACTGTGCATGTGCAAACAAAAGAGAAAATCATAAACGATAGTTCTCCCGTGTTCATCTAATGGTACCATGAGAACTGCGGAATAGACCGACAAGACGGTTAATGATCCACACATACAAATAAACAGCCAAGTCTACGTCCTCAACACATGGGATACTGCGCGACTAAAGTTCATAAACAAGTTTAAGACTCCAAGTTTGTATGAACACATGAACATCCCAAAACATTAAAAATAAAAAGGGATTAGGTACGAGATTACTCACTTGATAAACGATGCGGTGTAAGATAAAGTAAGAACCAACTTTAAACAAGCACAAGTTAACCTATAAATAAGATTATTGTTTTAATGATCGGTTCTAAGTCTTGATTTTAAGTTAGCATAATTAATAAGTAAATTATATATATAATATATTACCGGAAAAAGCAGGGTAGAGGAGAGGAGAAAACGGAGGCAAGAGAGGAGGCGGCAGAAGGACAATCGGCAGAGAGCAAAGGAAGAGAGATAATAAGTGTTTGTGTGTGTAGTGTTAAGAAAAATAAGATTATTATTTATAGAGAAACCCTAGGGAACACAATCCCTAGAAAAAGGGGAAAAGATCTCAAAAAGCAAAAGATTCCAAAAGCAAAAGATATCAAAAGATATGGCAGCTGCAGGGGGCAAGATAAAGCTGTCAGGGAACAGTAAAAAGCATGGGCAGATCAGATAAAGGTACAGGTCAAGCATGGCAAAAGCAGATCTCAAAAGATAATGTCAGTCACTTTATCTGCCAACCAATGGGGTTGGTGCGCATGCTGCGCCGAAAGTAACTTTTCAGACATAAAGCAGATTAGGTCAACAGCACAAAAGATAAGACAACACAAAAGCAAACGGCTAGATTAAACAGAAGAAAACTCAAAGGGTTTAGCGCGAGGAGGCTCGAGCGCGAAGGCAGACACAGAAGGTCAAGAGAGCGCGAGCGCGAAGGCAGACAGAACCAACCTTAACGCGTCGCGGAAAGAAATACATTTCTAAGCGCGCCGCGGGAAGAATCACATTTCTTAGCGCGCCGCGGGAGGAACTAAAATTCCTAGCGCGCCGCGGGAAGAACTATAATTCTTCGCGCGTCGAGGGATGAACTACGATTCTTAGCGCGCTGCGAGAAGAATTACAAATCCTTAGCGCGTCGCGGGAAGAACTACCGTTCTTAGCGCGCTGCGAGAAGAATTACAATTCTTAGCGCGCTGCGAGAAGAGTTCGTCTCGCGTATCGCTGAAACAGATGGTCATCGCGCAGGATTCCTTGTAAGGGATCTGGCGGGTGGAGCTGCGCAGACAACCTTAGGCGGGAAGGAACAAAGGACAAGCAAAGAGTTAGAAGAAAAAAGAGGGAAACAAGGCGTAAGGACGGGACGGCGACAAGAGGGAAAAGAAGGCGGAAAGAGAGAAGGAGAGGGATGGGACGGCGGAAAGAAAGAGAGAGAAAGAGGCGGGAAGGAAAATATATATATTATTATTAAAAGTAAAATATAAGTATAAATAAATATTAAATCATAAAAGAAAGAGATCGGGTCAGAGAAACGGGTACCTGGGTCGGGTCGGATCGGGTCAGATGTCACAGTCTCCCCTACTTTAAGAAATTTCGTCCCGAAATTTATCTCGAAGTAGGTTGCGCAGAGAACAGGTGCGGGTACTTGATCTTCATTTGATCTTCCCTTTCCCATGTAAACTCGGCTCCGCGCTTGGACTCCCAGCGAACTTTCACGATAGGGATACGACTGCGCTTGGTTTGCTTTACCTCGCGATCCATAATCTCAACAGGCTTCTCAACGAAATGCATAGTTTCATCAACTTGAACTTCATCAAGTGGAATGTGAAGGTTCTCGTCAGCTAAACACTTCTTGAGATTGGATACATGGAACGTTGGATGCACATTACTGAGCGCGGGCGGCAGGTCAAGTCTGTAGGCAACTTTTCCCACACGCGCGAGAATCTTGAATGGACCAACATAACGAGGAGCAAGCTTACCTTTCTTCCCAAAGCGGACAACACCCTTCCAGGGCGACACTTTGAGGAGAACAAGATCACCAACTTGAAATTCGAGAGGCTTTCGCCTGCGATCTGCGTAACTCTTCTGTCGGCTTCTGGCAGTCAGCAGATGATCACGGATCTTGGCGATTTTATCGGTTGTCTCTTGAACAAGTTCGGGTCCTGTGATTTGAGTTTCACCCACTTCGCTCCAACAAATCGGGGAGCGGCACTTACGACCGTAAAGTGCTTCAAATGGGGCCATACCGATACTGGAATGATAGCTGTTATTATAAGAGAACTCGACCAGAGGCAGGTGCGAATCCCAATTACCTCCAAAATCAAGAACACAAGATCGGAGCATATCCTCAAGAGTTTGAATAGTTCGCTCAGACTGACCGTCAGTCTGAGGATGATATGCCGTACTCATGTCCAAGCGAGTTCCTAGCGCAGATTGGAGAGATTTCCAAAAGCGAGATATAAAACGGCCATCGCGATCGGATATGATGCTCAAAGGAGTACCATGGCGGCAGACAATTTCCTTGACATAAAGCTGCGCGAGTTGCTCAACACGGTAGTTTTCACGAATGGGCAGAAAGTGAGCAGACTTAGTCAAACGATCCACTATTACCCAAATGCTATCATGTTTGCTTGCTGTCAAAGGTAACTTGGTAATAAAGTCCATCGCTACACATTCCCATTTCCACGTAGGAATTTCTGGTTGTTCGAGTAAACCAGATGGGCGTTGGTGTTCAGCTTTTACTTTAGAACAAGTCAGACATTTGGCTACGAACACAGCAATATCCTTCTTCATACCGGGCCACCAATAAGTAATGCGCAAATCCTTGTACATCTTATCAGCGCCAGGATGAACGGAATATCGAGATTTGTGTGCTTCACTCAGGATATCGGCGCGAAGATTCTCATCAAAGGGAATCCAGATGCGATTGAGATAGCAGAGAATTCCACTCAGATTAGGGACAAAGTGCGCTTCCGCGCCACACGCTAACTCGGCGCGAAGGTTACCATTACTGATGGATGCGCGCTGCGCGTCACGAACGCGTGATTCAAGATTGCTCTGAATCGGCGCAAAGTGAAGCTGGGTGCGCGGCAAGATACAGTTAAGTTGGCAGGGTTTTCGGCTGAGCGCATCGGCTACCACATTATCCTTACCAGGATGATACCGGATCTCACAATCGTAATCGCTGATGAGTTCGTTCCATCGGCGTTGTCTCATGTTAAGTTCCTTTTGATCAAAGATATGCTGAAGGCTTTTATGGTCGGTGTAAAGGATACACTTAGTACCATAAAGGTAGTGTCTCCAGATCTTCAAGGCAAAAACAACTGCGCCTAGTTCGAGGTCGTGAGTTGTATAATTCTTTTCATGAACCTTAAGTTGCCTTGATGCGTAAGCGATAACCTTGCCTCGTTGCATAAGAACACAGCCGAGACCTTGGTTGGAGGCATCGCAATACACGACAAAATCATCATTACCCTCAGGTAGCGCAAGAACAGGAGCTTCACACAACAAACGCTTGAGCGTTAGAAAGGCTTCTTCTTGCTTCGAGCCCCAAATATACGGTTTACCTTTGTGCGTTAGAGCTGTTAAAGGCAATGCGATCTTTGAGAAGTTCGAAATGAAACGCCGGTAGTAACCAGCTAAGCCCAGAAAGGAACGGATCTCAGAAGGAGAGGATGGCGTAATCCAGTTCTTGATTGCTTCAATCTTGGATGGGTCGACATGAATACCCATCTTGTTTACAACATGACCAAGAAACTGTACTTCATCAGACCAGAATTCACACTTGGAGAGCTTAGCATAAAGCTGCTCGGTTCGAAGCTTTTGCAACACCAACCGAAGATGTTGCTCATGCTCGGCCTTGGTCTTAGAATAAATCAGAACGTCATCGATAAACACAATCACGAATTTATCCAAGAAAGGCCTACACACCCGGTTCATTAGATCCATGAAAACGGCGGGTGCGTTGGTTAGACCGAAGGACATGACCAAGAATTCAAAATGGCCATAACGAGTTCGAAAAGCAGTCTTCGGGACATCTTCATCGCGGATGCGCAACTGGTGATAGCCAGAGCGGAGATCAATCTTCGAGAAACAAGAGGCACCTTGGAGTTGATCAAAGAGGTCGTCAATACGTGGTAAGGGATACCGGTTTTTAATGGTGAGTTTGTTCAACTCGCGGTAATCAATACACATGCGAAACGATCCATCTTTCTTTTTAACGAACAACACCGGAGCACCCCAGGGCGAAGAGCTAGGGCGAATGAATCCTTTAGCGGTCAACTCTTGAAGTTGACTTGCCAATTCTTGCATTTCAGCGGGTGCAAGACGATAAGGAGATTTAGCTACGGGGGAAGCACCAGGGACAAGATCAATACGAAACTCGACTTCACGAGCGGGAGGGATACCAGGAAGATCATCAGGAAAAACTTCAGGGAAATCACGCACAACAGGGATATCGCGAAGCTTCTTTTCTTCATCAGGTTTGACCACATGAGCTAAGAATGCAATACACCTTTTCCGCATGAGCCTTCGGGCTTCGGCGCAAGACATAAGCTTAAGACCGCGGGAGGGTTTTTCGCCGTAGATGTGAAGATCACCGTTTTCTCGAGGTATGCGAATCAACTTCTTGGCGCAAATAACTTCGGCGCGATTCTTCGAGAGCCAGTCCATACCAATGATAACATCAAAACTTCCAAGAGGCATGGGGATGAGGTCGATTAGAAAATCGTTTTCGTTAAGGTTAAGCGTGCAATCTTTAATCACTGAGTTAATCAAAACAGTTTCACCATTAGCCAATTCAACTGAAAAATCTTCTTTTAAGTTATCGCGCGGTCGCGCAAGCTTCTGCTCGAAGGCGCGAGAAATAAAACTTCGATCGGCGCCAGTATCAAAAAGTATAGAAGCATAATTTCCGTTAAGCAAAAATGTACCATTAACTACGTCATTATTCGCTTGCGCTTGGTGCGCGGTTATGTTAAAAGCTCGTCCACGCGTCACTTGGTTTGAAATCTGGTTTACCGGATTCGCTTGTGTAATCTGAACTTGTAGTCTCGGGCACGCGTTCCGGAAATGACTGGGATCACCGCAGTTAAAGCACGATCTGGGTCGTGGGTTTTGGTAGGTTGGTTGTGGGTTCTGCGGGTAGACTGGTGGTGTTGGCGCAATTGGATTGGCGGAAAGGACTCTACAGTTCTCAGCAGTGTGACCGGTACGGCCACATCGGTTACAAAGTCGACACGGGGTTTGGGTTGGGTGGTGAAATCTACAGGTTGGGCAAAAGGGATGGTTTCCTGTGTAAGGTTTCTTAGTTGGCGGGGCAGGGAGTGCTGGATTGGTTAAGGCATAGTTGTGGGCTACAGGAGGTGTTGGGTAGGCTGACAGAGGGTTAGGCGCGTAAACTGGGGGTTGGTAGATGGGTTGCTGGACAATGGGCGGGTTGGTAAGCGCATAGGCTTTGCGCCTGCGCTTGAGGTTGTTACGGTTTGAGGGTTCAGGTTTGGTTTCTGTTGGTTCAGGGGCAGTCTTGGTGAGTTTGGTCTTCTCAGCTCCCCGCAGGAACAGGGTTCCTGCTCTGACATGGTTGTCGCTGAGCACCGCGGCCAACTCAATGGCGTCAGAGAGGGTTACTGGGTTTCTGGCCCATACAGAATCTTGAATTTCCATGGGGAGACCCCCAAGGAATTTCTCTATGGCTCGGCGGGAAGGGGTAACAAGGTGAGGGACAAGCAGGCTTAGTTCATGGAAGCGCGTCGCGTACTCGCGCGCTTCACCGCTGTATTGCTTCAAGTTCCAGAATTCTTCCTCCAGGCGCTTAACTTCGTTGGGAGGGCAGAATTCTCGCGTCAGAATTTCCTTAAATTCCTCCCAGAGCATGCTGGAAGCAGTTTCTGCGCCACGCGCATGAGCTACTCCATTCCACCATGTAAGCGCTCTAGATTCCAGGACACTGGAAGCATATAGGGTTCGTCTGTCTGAGGGGCATTGGGTGTGGAGGAAAGTGTTTTCGATTTTCTCAAGCCACTGGAGCATCACGGTGGCTCCTTCAAGACCTGTGAACTTTGGAGGGTTACCCGCGTTAAAGGACTTAATGTTGTAACCAGAGGTGTTGGTATTGTTTTGGCTCAAAGCTTGGGCTATTGGGGCGGCCATTTCCTGGGAACGTTGCTGTCTACGCATGCGCGAGGCTTCTCTTCTCTGAAATCGGCGAGATAGCGGAGGCATTCTATAAAAGTTTTAATTTTAGTTAATATCTTGATTTTAGCGCAAAGTTTTAATCTTATAAAGCTTGGTTTCGCAGAGTTAGATACTATCAAAAGTTAAAGTAAAATAAATGACTTTAAATGCAGACTTAATAAAGGTAACAAATTCGAATCGAGAATCGACAATTCATGCATCACCATGACTTTCCGAATTCCCAATTTAAAATATACGGGCAAACGAGTATTGGAGATTGACGATTCATGTATCACCATGACTTTTCAATCTTCAATATAAAATATACAAGAAAATGAGTATTGGAGGTTGACAATTCATGTATCACCATGACTTTTCAATCTTCAATATAAAATATACAAGAAAATGAGTATTGGAGGTTGACAATTCATGTATCACCATGACTTTTCAAGTCTCCAACCTCAGAACATAATCGTAAATGGAAATTGAAAATCAACTATTCATGTATCACCATGACTTTTCGGACTTTCAAACCCAACAAACGAATATGTAAGAAAAATCAATAAAAATCGAAATTCAACAAAAATCGAAATATCGCGAAATAAAACATAAAATCATATACTGCGCAGGCGCGAGCATATTCATAAATAACGAGTAATTAACAATAAGCGCGCAAACATGAGATTTCTCTCATGCGCGAGAAGGGACTCTTAGGTATTCTAGGCCGTTACGTCTAACCACCTATCCTAAAGTCAACGAGCTCTGATACCAATCTGTAACACCCCGACCAAAGGCGGATTATACATCGGGGCGCCACATATTGTTTCATTACTCGTGACACTATTGGGTGTCAATATTTAATAAATACATTCATTCGCGCACGCGCAAAGTAAAAGTAAGATAACATAAATCATCATAAATCAATATATTATAAATCATAATATTCGAACAGCAATAACTTGTCTTGATACATTTTAATCTAGGTCCAAAATAAAGAAAACTTCCTATGTGTCCACAAGCTCCAAAACAGCTACTGCAAACCTGAACATGTGTTAAAATAAAACGTCAAACACTTGCGTGTTGGTGAGAAATCAAGTTTAATACAATACATAGATAACAATAAATCTGCGCGCAACATGTGTATGTCTGGTTTTCAACAAGGGTGTAATCTGATCGGGACCAACTCTAAGATTCATAAGACTGCCAGTGCTCACAATTGAGCTCACAAACAAGACAAACTGTGCATGTGCAAACAAAAGAGAAAATCATAAACGATAGTTCTCCCGTGTTCATCTAATGGTACCATGAGAACTGCGGAATAGAACGACAAGACGGTTAATGATCCACATATACAAATAAACAGCCAAGTCTACGTCCTCAACACATGGGATACTGCGCGACTAAAGTTCATAAACAAGTTTAAGACTCCAAGTTTGTATGAACACATGAACATCCCAAAACATTAAAAATAAAAAGGGATTAGGTACGAGATTACTCACTTGATAAACGATGCGGTGTAAGATAAAGCAAGAACCAACTTTAAACAAGCACAAGTTAACCTATAAATAAGATTATTGTTTTAATGATCGGTTCTAAGTCTTGATTTTAAGTTAGCATAATTAATAAGTAAATTATATATATAATATATTACCGGAAAAAGCAGGGTAGAGGAGAGGAGAAAACGGAGGCAAGAGAGGAGGCGGCAGAAGGACAATCGGCAGAGAGCAAAGGAAGAGAGATAATAAGTGTTTGTGTGTGTAGTGTTAAGAAAAATAAGATTATTATTTATAGAGAAACCCTAGGGAACACAATCCCTAGAAAAAGGGGAAAAGATCTCAAAAAGCAAAAGATTCCAAAAGCAAAAGATATCAAAAGATATGGCAGCTGCAGGGGGCAAGATAAAGCTGTCAGGGAACAGTAAAAAGCATGGGCAGATCAGATAAAGGTACAGGTCAAGCATGGCAAAAGCAGATCTCAAAAGATAATGTCAGTCACTTTATCTGCCAACCAATGGGGTTGGTGCGCATGCTGCGCCGAAAGTAACTTTTCAGACATAAAGCAGATTAGGTCAACAGCACAAAAGATAAGACAACACAAAAGCAAACGGCTAGATTAAACAGAAGAAAACTCAAAGGGTTTAGCGCGAGGAGGCTCGAGCGCGAAGGCAGACACAAAAGGTCAAGAGAGCGCGAGCGCGAAGGCAGACAGAACCAACCTTAACGCGTCGCGGAAAGAAATACATTTCTAAGCGCGCCGCGGGAAGAATCACATTTCTTAGCGCGCCGCGGGAGGAACTAAAATTCCTAGCGCGCCGCGGGAAGAACTATAATTATTCGCGCGTCGAGGGATGAACTACGATTCTTAGCGCGCTGCGAGAAGAATTACAAATCCTTAGCGCGTCGCGGGAAGAACTACCGTTCTTAGCGCGCTGCGAGAAGAATTACAATTCTTAGCGCGCTGCGAGAAGAGTTCGTCTCGCGTATCGCTGAAACAGATGGTCATCGCGCAGGATTCCTTGTAAGGGATCTGGCGCGTGGAGCTGCGCAGACAACCTTAGGCGGGAAGGAACAAAGGACAAGCAAAGAGTTAGAAGAAAAAAGAGGGAAACAAGGCGTAAGGGCGGGACGGCGACAAGAGGGAAAAGAAGGCGGAAAGAGAGAAGGAGAGGGATGGGACGGCGGAAAGAAAGAGAGAGAAAGAGGCGGGAAGGAAAATATATATATTATTATTAAAAGTAAAATATAAGTATAAATAAATATTAAATCATAAAAGAAAGAGATCGGGTCAGAGAAACGGGTACCTGGGTCGGGTCGGATCGGGTCAGATGTCACAAATGTTATCGATCAGTCACATTTGATCAACGACCTTATCGACGGGGTTGAACCACCTCAATCTTTTGTTGCAAATGGAGAACTCTTCAAGTACGGGTACTATCTGGTCGATGGTATTTACAACGAATGGGCTTTGTTAGTTCAAGCTTTTACAGATCCAATCGCCGACAAACGGAAGTATTTTACGAAGAAGCAAGAGTCTGCTAGAAAAGATATTGAAAGAGCTTTTGGAGCTCTGAAAAAACAATATTATGTACTGGCGAACCCGATACGTTATTGGACTCGGGAGAGGATAACGGACGTCGTCTACACGTGTCTGATCCTACACAACATGACGTTAGAAGACGAGGGCAAAGCTATCTGCCAAAACTACCAAGGTGACATTCCGCCACAACCGTCCACAATCAGTGATCAACAAAGACTTCATAACATAGCAAATATCAAGAGCCGTGAGATACACGGGAATCTTCGACATGAGTTGGTTGAACATTTGTGGGCGAGGCGACCCGATGATCTTGTATTAGATTAGTGTTATTATTAAGTATTATTGTTTGTTTAATTTTTAGTATGTTTTTTTTTGTAATTTGAATTTTAGATATTAATGTGTTTTTTTATTAATGTGTGTTTTTTTAATAATTTATGAGTTTTTTTAATAATACGTTGTTTGAATATATTTATAAAAAAATAAAAAAAAATTTCGCTGGAGCCCCTCCACACCAAGGGCCAGGGCTCCAACGGGGGCTCCAACAACCCCCTTATCCAGTTTCTCTCTCTGCCACACGTCATAATATTATTGGCTGGAGCCCCCACTAAAACCCCCATTAGAGCCCCCCACACCCCTCAGCCTTAGTGTTAGAGAGCCCTCAATCATAGACCATAGTACCTCTCCCGAATCTAGTAATTGCACTACGTACTCAGTCTTAACTCTTAACTCTCAATAGTTGATGCTTTTATGAAACATAACCACCTTCTATCTCTTTAATCATTCTGTCACTCGCACTTAATTATGTGTGTTTTTGGGTGGATACTAATGTTAATATATTTAATACAGAAGCTAAGAAGCTAGCTAGTTCGTGGTACGTATATGAACTTGTCAATGACGGTTGGAACAGAATCACTGGTCGATCTGACCACAACTAATGTTAATGGAAGGACGTATTTGAACGTGTCAATGACTCTGATATGTGCCTTTCAATTACTTGTCCCCCAAAACCTGCACACTCTCTTACAATCTACTTTCTGCTTCTTCTGCTTTTTTAAGATTTTAAATTATTGGGTACAAATCCAGTAACTGAAAACAACTTTTTTCTTAGCTTGGGGGAATCTCATTTGAAAAACTCAAAATTCGATTCAAAACAAATTCAGTTTTTCGTTTATTTGAATCAATTCCTTATTCGAACTAAAAACAAGTCAAATTTGAATATCTCTTATTCTAACCTATTCGAATAATCCGAGTAACCTAATAATTCAGTTAACCTACTTGATCTCACGTTCTCGTGTTCACGTCCCTCTTTCCCACCCTCTCATTTCTAAACTTGCTCTTCTTTACACCAGCGTCGCGTCGTATTTTTTTCCATCCGTTACTTCCCATTTTTCAAAACCCGCGGTATCCATATTTCTAACCTCTAAACCAAAATTCTTTTAATAATATAAATGAGAGAGAGGATTAATAAGAGTGATTAGAAAATAGATTGAAGATAAAGGTTATATGATCAGGGACTAAACACCTAGCGAGAAGTAAAATTGGCGGTACGATTAATCACTATATATGAGATTTGAACCGTATATTTATAACTTTGAATATGATCAAGCATGCCAAAAAAAAGTATATTACATTGACAAGTTTATGTGATTTTTCTAAATTAACTATGCATGGGAATAGTTATTAAAAAATTCTCGGGAATGACAATACCCTAGTAACAAACGAAATTAACTAAACAGCGAGCTATACGGGCTGGAGTACTTCAATAGGTTATGATAGTAAAATAATGGAACCAAGATTCCAAGCAGATATCTTTGCTAGAGAAAATCAAAATGCTTATTAGTTCACCACCACTTTAAAGGAAGTTTATGTTAAATTAAATAGCTCCTTGATTGCAGTTGGTGATCTGTTTCCGTAGTATATGAGAGTGATGGTTAATGCTTGTGATTTTTATAGTATGAGGTTGAAACCTGACTCAAGGAGGGTTTTCCTACAGTGTTGGGTTTCCGAGTCAGGCCTGAAGCATCGAAATCACTATGAACGGTTGAGTTCTCGTCTCAATAAAGTTCACTCGGGTATTTTGAGTGGTTCCAAACATTGTTAAAAAAAATTAGCTAATTGACTCCATAAGTGAGTTAATGATCATTATTTTGCATGATGTGATCTTGAAATGAGTATTAAAACTTAGTGTGTTATCACCAAACCTCAAAAAGGTCATTCGGTAATCATAAAGTTTTGTCTTCTTTTTTTAATTTCGAAAGGGGTGTTTCGTAATTTACCGAAACTTTTCTATCTAGAGAGAGAGAGAAAGCTGGTAGTGATGTTACGTGATTTGCGTGATAGCTAGAGTGGCTGGATCAGGATGAGGAAAATATTTGGGTGGCCAATTTAGGTGAACACAGCACATGATATATGTGTATGTATACTTATATAAGTGGTGTATGTATGCATACCATGGTGTTTTCAAAACCTGCAAGAGTTTCATGACTTTGCAGGGAAATTAATTAATTAAATGGTTTTGCTTACTTTAGTTTAGGTTTTCAAGCTTTAATACATTTGTTTTACGTTGCTGTTATATTTCACTGCAAAAAATTTGGTCTAAGACAACCGTTATTTCATAAAAAAGGTTGCATTAAGTGGAGTTGCATTAGACATAATGCAACATTTTTGTTAGATAACGCAACTGTTTCTTTCAAATGCAACTATGAAAGAAACAGTTGCGTTATCTAATAAAAAGGTTGCATTATGTCTAATACAACTTCACCTAATGCAGATTTTTTTGTGAAATAAAGGTTGTCTTATGCCAATTTTTTGGTAGTGTTTTTATGTCGTTGAAATAGTAGGTTCTTTATAATATTAAATCTTAAATATATATAAATGAAATATTTAAAAGCTATCCGTTGCTTTTTACATTCTCCTAATTCACCATATTGTTTTATTTGTAAATAAAGGTTTCTCATGCATTTGACCCGAATTCACGGGTATGGTCTTACCAAACTCATATAGCTCTTTAACGGGTTATATATCTCATTAAATTAAAAATTAATCTTACCAATTATTTGATAAAGAAAATCTATAAAATAGAGATATACTAAAAATTAATATCCTAGTTTTAAAAAAATATATTAATTATAATTAAGAAACAATTTTTTAGTAATAAATAAGCGGGTCATAGGGCTTACCAAGCACATATAACTTTTAAACCTGGTTAGAATATCTCATTTATTTGTGAAACTCTTTCATCATCAAATCCTAAGTATGTTATTAACATCCTTACAATAAATAAAATTATAATCTAAAAAAATATATAACTATTAGAAACGAATAATGTAAAACATCCCTTAATACGAGGGATAATGTAGTATTTTAATATTTATAAAATTGTATATGTATATGAAAAAAAATTAATTGTGAAAACAATCAAATTATTATATATAATAATTACAATCTTTGGTGTCACTAAGTGACGATTGGGCAACTTGGCGACATCGTATTGGTTCTTGAATTTTGATTTTTTTGTTCGTTTTAGTTTTGATAACGTGTCGAATATAACGAAAACCGGTCAAATTCGTGTAGACTTACAATCTCAATGCTTAGATTTTATCAACGTCCGATTTTACCAACCGAAACTACCCCATTAGTCCACCTGATTTTCTATATTTTTTTTTTCCATTTTAGCTCTGGTTTAATAACAAAACTAATCGAAACCGACCAAACTCGTGTCAAGTTACCGCATTAATGCCCGGAATCGATAACGCTTGGGTTTAACCACAGCCCTGGGTCACCGACCAAATAAACATCGAATATTTATTTTTTATATGTTACTTTGTGGAATTTATTATTTTTTAGGTTTTAACATTCAGGTTTTGCCAACAGTTTATATATCATAATGAGCGTTACCGTTTATGTCCGAATTCATGCCAACTCCCGTTGTAGCGTTCGGGTTCTATCATCACCCAGATTTCAACATTGCGGTTTTACCAGCTGCCTTTTAGTGCCGCTACGGCCAAATTGGAACACTTGGCGGCATCATATTGGTCCATGGCATTTTTTTTTTGGTACTTCTGGCATCGTAACGAAAATCGACTGTATGGCAATTCCATTTTTTTAATTCCGATATCGTAAAGCACGTGTAGGAAACTGACCGAATTCACGTTGATTCGTCGAATTTTGCTTTAATTCCGTTACCGTAACAAAAATATACCGAATGCCAGTTTTTTTAGTACCAATATCGTAAGGAATGTGAGGAAATCAAGCGAATTTGTGTACACTCACTACCTCAACGTCGGGCATCAATAACGCTCAGGTCTTCCCAACATCCGAGTTTTACCTACTGACACCGCCTCAAATTTTATATCTTTCTTTAACTATTGGTCTTTAGTTTCAGAAGCATAACGCAGTTAAGTAGTTAACTTAAATCGACCAAATTCATGTCGATTTACCGCTCTAACGCCCGGGATCAACGGCGCTTGGGTTTATCATCGCCCAAGTTTCATCGACCTGTCGGGCGCATTGCGCCGGACAAAGCACTATTTATAAATATTATCAAATTCGGTGGTCGATATGAACAGTATCGCCACTAGTAAATGGTATATATAATACATTTCGTTCACAGTGTATTCATATAATAAGCTCTAGTGCTTCGTTGATTTAAGTTTGTGTAATTTACCGGACATGTTTATAGCCTTTTTTTTCTATGTTTAAGCGTCACTGGCAGCCCCAACCATCGTTGGTTGGAAACGCCACCACAACAAAATCCGCCCCCACCCCCCTAAAAAAAACATTGATATTGCCTCATATCATTGATGTTATAATTCTGGTTTGATTTATACATACTAAATTTGTTTACATTGCGAGCCTGAACCCTGAACTTTCTACTATATATGGTCACGACTTCTTGCTAATTTCTAGATGAAAGAGGTTTATTCGCTTAGTTTATATATATATTTTTCTATTTGAATTGTTCACGACACGCTTGATGACTTTTGCTTAAATTCGATTCCATATGGACACCCCCCCCCCCCCTTCCCCCTTCTTCTTCTTCTTATTTTGCACCTTGATAGACGTCAAAGTATCGGTCAAAAGTGAAGAAAAATTGTGTTCCTAGATACCTTAGTAAAGGCAAACAGGGTGTCGAATCATAAAGAGATATTAGTTAGTGTTAAGACTAAGCTTCACTTGATTTATCAACATAATGTCAACTAGGATACTGGTCCGTGTTATACACGGATGAAAAATATTTCAAATGTCATATACTGTATGTAAATATCATAAGAATTCTTTACCTTGTTCTCTGCAAAACCTCAAGATTTAGGAAATATATATATAAATGGTGGAATGAGAATCTGAATAAATATACAAATCATTGAATTGCTAAAATAATAATCATACTAAAAAGGGAACACAAAATCACTAATAAATATTTAATTGTGGTCAAAATTGGTTTTTAAATCTTTTAAAGGGAAATAGTTGGTAATGATTATAGATGGTCAAGTTATTCTACAAAGGGGAACAAAAATAAGAAAAATGAGAAAGTTTCTAGCCACACAAAAAAACCACCTCAACAAAATTAAAAATAACTAAATAAATAAATCATAACTCAAAATATAATAAAAAACAAAAAAAGTAAAAACAAAAATGTTTCCACCGTATTTCTCGTTCTCATAAAAAACACACACACACACACACAACGGTAAGTGAAATAAGTCGTCGTGTCTTTTTGTTTATCATTATGTTTTATGCTTATTTCCGTCATTGATTGTATCTTTTTACTTGGCATTGTGTCTTTTTTTTCTTTATATTGTGTTATATTACTCAACATTGTGTTATATTTTGCAATCTATTGTGTCTTTTTTGAGTTATAATTGTGTTTTTTGTTCATTTTCGTCATTGTGTCTTTGATCAAACCATTGTGTCTTTTCGTCAATTTTTTTTATTTTTTTCATTTTAAAAAAAAATTGAACGAGAATGATGGTGGAAACATTTTAGTTTTTTTGTTGTTTTCCTTTTTTATTTATATTTTGACTTATGATTTTTTTATTATTTTTAAGGGGTTTTCTTGTGTAGTCAAAAATCTTTCTCACACTTCTCATTTTTGTCTCCATTTGTATTCTAAATTTAACATGGTTATAGAAAACATTAATTAGTGATGTTATAATTCTAGTAAACATTAATTAGTAAATTATGTGACAATTCTATAGATGGAAACCAGATGACTTGAAAGCCTATGTGAACATGTTTGTTGAAAAGTCTATGTGAATGTCTTGTATTGCTTTATTAGTATAGTAAGATAAGATTGTCTTTTTGACAGAATTTTTCAAGCAAACAAGTAATTAAGATGCAAATGTATAAAAGTGACTACATCAAGTTAAGAGGTTTGACATGTAACATCCTAAAATTTATAATGTTGAATAAAGAAAGTTACGTTTAGTGATTTCGCGTTATTAATTAATTAATATCGAGTAAAGAACGGATCATGGATTTAGATTAATTGAGATGGGTTAAATAAGAATGAGCTCTAGGTCCATGGGCTTTAAGGGATATAAATATCCCCTAAACCAACCTAAAACCCTAAACCCTCATTTCATTTCCATCATAATCTCTACACACTCCAAAACACACAAACACCACACACCGCCATATACGGCCGGCGGCCGAGGGAAAGAAACGAGCAAGATCCGAGAGAGAGTAAACGATTAGTTGTGATTAAACAAGTTAAACGAGATCCAAACGAGCACAAAAGGTATATTCTTGACCTTTAAAGTTTATGTTTTATTGAATGTCCTTAAGCTTAAAGATCCAAGCTTTATAGTATACACGGGATATATATACGAACGAAATGGTTAGGGAACATTATGGGGTGATGCCGAACCATAACAAGGGTATTAAAATCGCCAAAATGCGTGATAAAAACCAAACCCGTAGCGAACTGGGCAACTTCGCCTGCGAACTGGGTAACTTCGCCTGCAAAAGCTTAACTTCGCCTTCAAAGCTTAACTTCGCCTTCAAAGCTTAACTTCGCCTTCAAAGCATAACTTCGCCTACGGCCAAGTTCGCCTAATTGATAACTTCGCCTACGGCCAAGTTCGCCTAACTGATAACTTCGCCTAAAGCTAAGTTCGCTTAAGGTTTAACTTCGCCTAAAGCTAAGTTCGCCTAAGGTTTAACTTCGCCTAAAGCTAAGTTCGCCTAAGGTTTAACTTCGCCTAAAGCTAAGTTCGCCTAAGGTTTAACTTCGCCTAAAGCTAAGTTCGCCTAAGGTTTAACTTCGCCTAAAGCTAAGTTCGCCTAAGGTTTAACTTCGCCTAAAGCTAAGTTCACCTAAGGTTTAACTTCGCCTAAAGTCAAGTTCGATTAGAAAATAAATTAAAAATCTAATGGAAAATGTGTTAAGACAGTTAATGTAAATAAAATTTTTCCAAGCTGACCTGGCAGCTCGACCCCAGCCAGGGGCTCTGCCCCTTGGACCCTGCTAGGGGCTGCCGCCCCTAGACCCCGCTGCCAGGGGCGCTGTCCCCGGACCCCCGTTCGTTGTGGGTCATATAAAGATAGAAATACAACATGAGTAGTAGTAGTTAATTGATACGTGTAAATATTATACAGTTAGCCGTGCACAGCTCAAGAAGGGAATAACTATTAACGGAGGGCGTAACAGGATTCAGGTGAGTTTCTAGCCCCATTCCTTGTTATGTTTTCGAGGCTGTGTGCATACTCGATGTGTTTGTTAATACATTTATCCTAAGTGATAAGTGTATGCCATATGTGATATATGTGATGGATATGAATGATTGCTTGTCGGTACGCGAACGATCTTCGGATATTGCGCGTACTGTCAGGTTAAAAATAAAGGTACGAATATTATATATCGAAGATGTATGAACATTACAAATGAATACTTGTCAGGGCGTGAACGATCTTCGGATATTGCACGTATCGACAAGGGGTATGGTTGTTAAATGAATGATGTAAAGAACGCCTAGAGTGTTGTTATGCTATAATGTAATTATTGTATATGTGAAGTATGTGTATACAGGTACACGAATAGTATGTAAGTTCTACGTTCGACATAGTAAGTTAGGATGGCAAATCCCTCTAGCTTCTGTCGGACATAGACTCGGCTGGTGATGGCGTAGTTAAGGACTGCGGGCCTTATACGTAATGTAGATGATAGATGTAAACGTAGATAGGGACGGTGGGCCTTATACGTGTTATAGATGATAGATGAGAACGTAGTTAAGGACTGTGGACCTTATACGTACTTCAGATAGGCATCAGCATAGGAAAGGACTGTGGACCTTATACGTGCTGTATTTGTGTTGTGGTAGCATAGGGGAGGACTGCGGACCTCGTACGTGCTATGAATTAGGTTGCAACATAGGGAAGGACCGTGGACCTTGTACGTGTTGTGGATGTAGGATGGTATAGGGAAGGACTGCGGACCTTGCACGTACCCTAAACGGTGAACATAGGTAAGGACTGCGGACCTTTTACGTGTTCACGACCTTGAGTACAGGTATAGACGGCGGACTATGAACGTACTCTCGGTAGACTGAGGTTAGTGATTGTAGATATGTATGTATGGTAGTAAGTATGTATGTAGAACAGAAGGGTAACTAGTTAAGTATGGATATGTATCTTCGGATATGTATGTATGTGTATGTATTGTATGGCGTCCGATTAACTAGAACTCACTCAGCGTAGCTGACTTTTAGTATGCACGCAGGTGAGTAGAATGAGACAGCTAGCTTGAGCGGGCACATGGTGGGCGAATAGGAGACTGGCATCTGAAGACTCAAGATGTTTTAATGTAATTGACGTTTATTTTTAAAGACAATAATGTTTAATTAAGGCAAGTTTTGGATTGATGTAACGTTTCATGAAAGTTTTTATATTCCGCGAAAGTTTTAATGAACTCTGATTTGTAAAAACTGTGTTTATGAGTAAATCCGACGCTAAAGTAAGGCTACCGGGTTCGGGGCCTTACAAGACATATTTAATATTAACGCGCGATTTCACTTTCCATTACATAGGCATAGTTAAGTTAAAACTTTCATATATTGGATAATTGAAATAAACTCTTCAATCAAACAACTCTTCTAACGATTCAAAACGAATAGCATATGTTGCATGTTAATATTCCACCAATTTTCAAGTCATTATCTATTATCTAATACAGTAATACCAACAATTTTATTAGGGTCGGCCCAATACTATAAGCAACTAAAGCCCTAGCTTTAGGCCTATAAAATTTAAAGGCCCTATTTTTTTAAATAAAAACTCATATTATTATGTACTCTACATTGTTATCAAGTAAGTACATTGTATTAGAGGTGCACAAATCAGGTTTTTTCAAATATTTGGGTTCGGGTATGGAACCGATTTCGGGTATAATCGTGTATTGGAAAATCGGGTATTGAGAGAAATCGGGTAGGGTACGGGTAGGGTATTGAGGAGAAAAACTCAACCCTAGGTACCCGGTAAGGTATGATCGGGTTCGGGTATAACCGGGTATTGGAACCGGGTATGTGTCCGGGTATGACCGGATATTAATTCCCGGTTTTGAATTTGTAAGTTTTTTATACATTTTTTTATTTGTTTAAAATTTAAATTTGCTTTGTACTTTGTAATTTATAAAAATAAGTTGTCACACCCCGACCAAAGGCGGCAGAACATGCCGGGGTGCAACGATTGCTCATAAGCGCATGACACTATTTAAAGCGACAATATTTAACAAACTCATTTCATTTCACAACATCGAAAATGTCACATAACCAAATATTCATAACTCAAATACAACAAAATATAACAAAATATAGCAAATCAAATATTGTTCATTTTTACTAATATCCTAACAGTATTTGTGATGTTTTCTTCACCGAACTCCATAATCAACCTAGATGCAAACCTGTAACATTTCATAAAATAAAGTTTATCAACACAAAGGTTGGTGAGCAATTCATAAGTTTGAACAATAGATATATAGTATGAAAAGCCACAAAACTAGTATACAAAACCATAAATAATAGCTATAAACTTGGATAAATAGTTATCGCTAACAAGTTAGCGACACCCAACTATAAGGGGTTGCCAAATAGTTTAAGATTTTATAGTTATCGTTAATTGCATTACGTTAACGACACCTTGCCATGAGGGGTTGCCAAATGGTCTAGGATTTATAGTTCCACCATCCAAAAGCGATAAACACATAGTCAAATAAGCATAGAACACCAAATCGAGCAATTATTCAAGTAAGGTATACAACAATGTTTGTGGTTTAAGACCCAAGTATAAAACATTTAGTTTAGATAAGTTGAAATGTCACCCCCAAAATAAAAGATAGAAAACGGGGTATGAAGTTACTCACGTTCAAGTAATAAACTTGAAAGATTGATTATTTGAAGATTTGCCGGAACGACGAGTTTAACGTATGAAGCCTAAATAAAAGAAAGTCTTGGATTTAGAAAGGTTGTCTTGAAGATCTTTAAATAAAATAATTGTTGCAAAAACTAATCAATTAAAGTTCAAGGTTTAAAATGTAACTATTTAAGAATTTATAATGATAACCCTTTTAAAAAATGTAAGTTTGCTCAAAACCGGGTTAAAGTATCTAACCTTAATATTTACTTAACCAATGTTAAGTAATAAGGTGAGGAAAATGCTAAAATGCAAGTTCCATTAGGCTAAAGATACTAAAACGGGTTTTTAACGAGTGTTCGGGTTGTCGGTTCGGGTCTTGACAAATGGTCGAACCCAAAGTCAACTTTCCAAAATATTAATTGTTATGAGATAACTCATTAAAACATACTAACACTTAACCAAGTACGTAGATCTATTGTTTAGAACTAACAACGCACGTTAAGCGAGTGTTCGGTTTTGTCGGTCCAAACTATGTTATGAGATCAAGTTGGATCCAACTATTCCAAGTACTTAAGAAAAATAATTAAAATCAGTTTGTAAACTATTTTTTAAAGAAATATACAAGTCTTGATAACTAAAAACACACTTGTGTGTCTTAAGCGAGTAAAAGTCGGTATAGTTCGGTCTCCATCTCACAAATAGTTCATAGATGGTCTCTACATGCCCAAATATCATAGAACTTGTATATTGGTTTATAAATGAAGAAAACTTAAATTTTACAACAAAAAAAGTTAACTACAAGTCTTTTAAGCAAAAGTTTCGGTTTAGTTCGGTTTCCATCTCCCAACGAGTTCATAGATGGATTCCATATGCTTAATATCAAAGAACTTGTAAAAATGATTTTTGAAACTCAAATCTAGCAATAAACATATTTAAACAACTATTTTAACAAAACTAGTAAACAAAAGTTCGGTTTCCGGTTTGGACTAGTTTCGGTTAAACCGAGGTTAGTCTTATACAAACCCACACCATGGAACTTGTAAATAAGATGAACAAACTAAAGGGTTAGAAGTTAGTCATAAGTGATATGTATAATAAGTTATGTGTGTGTAAATATATATCAAGAACACGAAGTCCTCCATGAAGCCTTGCCTTATGACATTCGAAACTTAACCAACCAAAGTCGGTGAAGTAACAAATAAAGGAAACAAGGGGTGTGTATTATATATATGTTGTACCACCATATTCAAGAGTTAGTAATGTTAGATGAACAAGTTAGAATGAAAGACTATAGTTAGTTTGACTTGAGAAGTCAAAACTTCAAAAATACATAAGAAATAACAACCTTGAATCTATGGAGTTTGAGAGAGTTTTTTGGAGATGTAGCAAGAGTAAAATGAAGAAGATGGGTGTGAATATATAGGGAAGGAGTGAAGGGTTGGGTATAAAGATTCTTTTATGGTTTGCATAAAAATGGGTATGTTTAAATGGTCAAACAATGCATAATATAAAAAAAAACAATATTTTATATATTTTAAATGACAAGATCCAATATTTTATATATTTGAAATGTTCAGGTTACAAACGGGTAGGGTTTACATAACAAAAGTGACCCGAAATTGACGAATGTCACATAAGTAAACTATATTACAAAAACCATAAATCCACTTAATTACAAATTATTTACTTAGTAATATGCATTTTACAAAAACTTAAACATAAAAGTTGTGAAATAAACATAAAATATACTATAAAAACTCATGTATTATTTCGGATATTAGAAAATTGGTATCGGGTATAACCGGGTATGGGTATAGAGTATGACCGGATCCGGGTATTTACGAGTATAAATCGGGTACGGTTCCGGGTACGGGTATTAACCTCAAAATGCATACCCTATCTATACCCTATGGGTAGGATCGGTTCCGGTTTCGGGTTTTTGTGCACCTCTACATTGTATTGCAATGGTAGGCGTGCTTTTTTATTTCCTCACGGAGACATAGGTTCGAATTCTATTATCAATGCTTTTTATTCCATTTCTAGTGAATTTTCCTACTTCTTTTATTCCCTTTTAAAATTACCTTGTAATATAATTTTCTAGTGGTTCACATTTATTTCTAGACTATATAAAATGTTGTGTTGTCTGTATATTTTATTGAAAAATTATTCCCTAGTAATGCAGCAAAGAAAACAATATATTCAATACATGAAGGTAGTATGACCTTTAACGAATTACTTGTTATATTTGATTAGAAAAAAAACTTTATCATGTTGGCTTTTTTTTTTATTGTTTCTTCCTAAGAAAATTATATTAATTTCTATGATATACATCATCGAGTTTGATTTTGAGAGATGAGACAAAAAAAAAACACCTACGATTTCAAAATCTATCGACACTCCAACTCACAACCGATGAACATTCATGAGTCAAGGTTTCAAAAGTTTGATTTTATTTTCTTATATCTTTCAATTTTCATTTTCACAATTTAAGGTTTCATTTCTTTTCATTGTTACTAAATTTATGCTAGATTTTCGTCCGATTATGCTTGATTTCTGTTTAGTTGTTTTTGAATGATTTTTTCCTAAGTTGAATCTGCTATGTTCATTAGTTGGTTTATGCTAAGTGGTCGAATTTGTGTTGGAGTAACTAATACAATGTCCCATAAATTGTTATATTCTTTTTGGAAAAAGGCCCTGTATATTTTAATCCGCTTCAGGCCTCTAAAATAGTTGTGCTGTCACAAATTTTATATGTATTACTAATTTGACTTCCATTATTGATCAAGAACATTTGTTTGTGATGTTGAGTTCTTAACGGGTTTTCTCAATTATGATGGTCAATTACAAAGGTGATTGGGCTAGTGGTGCCATAGTGGGTGGGTTGCACATTATTAGAGCTGTTCACGAGCCGAGCCGAACCGAGCGAAGGCTTGCTCGTTGCTTGGCTCGTTTACAACCGAACCGAACCGAACGGCTGAAATTCGAACCGAGCGAAAACCGAAACGAGCCAAAATCGAATCGAGCATTTTTCGAATGAACTTCGAGCGATTTCGAGCATTATTTATTTCTTTTTAACTTTAAAATTTTCAATAAAAAACAAATTTGAAGGTTGTAAATAATATATTTTATAAATATATTAGTAGTTTCTAAACAAACGTGTAATACATTGTAATTTTTTATTAAAAAATAAGTTCGAAGTGAGATATAATGATCATTTAAACAAACTTCTAGTATTCTAAAACTTGAATCGAACAAATAAAACTATAAAATTGACTGAATATGAAAAATTTAAAGGGGTAAAAATAATTGTAAGCTTATATTTATGTGTTTTGTCTATATATTTATATATTTGTTCATATATAATTATATATAAAATAAATTAAAAATATTCGAGCCGAACCGAACCGAGCAGATCTTTGCTTCTTGCTTGGCTCGTTTACAAACCGAACCGAGCAGAGCGGCTCGTTTTCAATCGAGCGTAAAAACGAGCGAGCATTTTTCGAGCAACGAGCGAGCGACGAGCGAGTTCGAGCGGCGAGCGGTTTGGACGGCCCTACACATTATGAAGTTTTGTAGTTGGGGAAGACATGTTAAGGTCGAACGGTTGCATGGATTTGTGAACCCGACAATTTTCTACAAGACTCGTGGTTGACACTACTAGAAAATAAATCTTTAATGACGTGCAATACGCGTCAGTAAAGGGGTAGATGGCACGTAAAATCGTTTCAAGGAAGGCCATGTCATAAAAGAAAGTTGACATGCATTGTGTGTCATTTGTTTTTGACATACATTTATGACACGTTTTTTACATGCATTTTTGACACGCATTTGCGTGTCATGTTTTTAGGTGTTTTATAATAATATTTTTTTTGGTAGAATTACTAATTTCCACATTAAATGACAATTAACATCTCAAAATATATAATAAAACAAATACATTGAACATTACAATCCATTTCATACAATATTTCATAAAATACAAATTACAAACATATCAAAATTAACAGCATCAATGTTAATACAAAATTTCACCGAAATATGAAGTTTGCCATAAAAGTCGATCATTCTTCACAAATTCCATCAATACCAACATTTGTGCATCTGCCTTCCCTTTCCCCAACCTTAGAAAAAATTTAGGTAACAAGTTGTTTTCACTAAGTAACTAGCAGGAAGATTATTCTGGTAACAAAATATATTTCACTAACTAGCACAAAGATAATCTGGTAACAAGTTGTTTTCATGTAAACTTTATTAAAAAGGATGACTGATAACTCACCAGCATGTTGAAACATACACAATGTAAGGTGGTTGTGAACGATTTCTCATGCAAATCCAAAATCAGCTATTTTTATCACATCCTTGGTAACAAAAAGTTATCTGCAACATGATATAGAATGTGCCAGCATTCATCCAAAAGAAAGTAGAAATATACTAATACTACCAAACATTAATGGTTTATCCACATTGATAGTTAGTTAAAACACCATAATAATTACCTGTGAAAGAAGAGATCAGATGTGTTTCCCATTTATTTTTCTTGAACCAACAAGAATGCCATAACTAGCAATTTCTTTTGCAATATTTAACACATGAATAGGGGAGTTCATTGAATCGAATAACGAATTTTCAAGTTAATCGAATCGAATAATTCGAATAATTTATTTTTTTGCTGGTATTCGTATTCGATTCGTATTCGTTTAAAAGTTGGATTATTCGATTCGTATTCGTATTCGTATTATATCCCATATTCGAAATTCGATCCTATTCTCATTTGAAACTCGAATTAGAATCGAATTCGAATAAATTCGAATTGATTCAAGTTCACCTATGTCAAAAACTTAAAAAACCATAATCATCAATGTAAAATACATAAATACAAGTTTAAAGTAGCTTGAATATCACATGATAATAAGTTCAAAATTAAGTATTGGCAAAATTAAGAAATATCAGTATGGGTTATTGGGATTAATTATTATATTTTGGACAATTATATTTACGGATTTGACCAAAATTAATAAATTAAATATATATTATATATTTGAATTCGAATTTCGAATCGAATCGAATAAAAAATCATGAATTCGTATTCGATTCGTATTCGATTACTATACTCAAATACGAATCGAATCGAATTCTAATATTTTGAAATTGAATTCGAATCTTCATATTCGAATTCGAATCGAGTCGAATTTCGAATGTTTCGAATTCGAATCAAATTTTGAACACCCCTACGCATGAAGAAAAAAGTTCAAAAAATAAATTTGAGCATGAAAAGAAAACGTATAATTAAAGTGACAATAGTGAAGCTAACCTGGATCTCATGTTCAGCGACAACAAGGTCACATAAACTGAGCAAAAGCTTCTTCCCTTACAAGCAACTGCAGATAAAAAGTAAATTTACATATCAGTCAAAAGATTTCAAATGATATAATAATGGAAAATCGGTAGTTAAATACCTTAATTGTTGGACTTGAAATTCTATTTTGTTGTAAACATCATACAATGCGTCTGTTTCCACCTTGACTATGAATCTTATTAGTAACGACCTAATGGGTATTGCTAAGTAGCAAAAACTTGTGTTGCAGTGAACTATAAACTCCAAAATTAAGAACAGTTTGTTTAGAGATGTGATGATATTAAGAGAAATATAAAAGTACCTTGTAATGTATTTAACAAGGCTTGGAAATGAAGTCTTTATTGAGTGCCCAGCATAACATCTGCTAACACTATCCTCATCAAGAAAATCTTATTTTCTAATGGATGACACAGAAGTCTCCGATTTCAAGAAAATATATAAACAAGACAAGTAACTAACATTAAGTAACGAATGTGTCATATGCTTCAACACATAGATCAAAATGCAGGTTTAGAGTGTCCTTACATGAAAAACAACATAACAAAATGATCATCTCATGGTCATTTTAAAACTGGTAAAACAACGGAACTGTGGTGTGCAGTTCGATTGTAGGGGGCTGAAGTCCAGGCCTAGAAGCCCAATTCTTATGGTCCCTATATGCTTTAAGATCCTAACAGTATTAAATTTAAGATAAATAAAAAGAATAAAATGGCAATACTTCATTAGTATGAGAAATTCAAGTAGTCATAGTGTTTTAAAAGATGTGTTACCAAAAGGTGGACAAACAGACTTTGCTCCTCAAAACACTAATTCTTAGTTACCACAACTAATCATAATTTCAAGCAAATTGTAATAATGTGATACTTAAGATATTACTCGCAAGTCAAAAGTCTGATAAGTTTGTCAAAAGTGTAATGCTAGAAGGTATTGGCCTGTTCAATCCCACTAGCTTAGATCCTTTGGTTATCTAGAAATTCTAATTATATATGGTAAGCAAATGTCTCACAAACTTTTGAAACTTTGCCATCACCATATGTAATCAGGGATCTTCACATGCACAGGCTACCGGAACATAAGTCTGCATAAAAATTCATTGGTCAACATAAGGAATCATTACAAAACAATATATAACAGATTATATCAAAATAAGGGATGAGACATCACAAAACTATATATAACAGATTGTTTTCAGATCATAAGTGACCTTGAAGCAACAAAATGGTTGCTATTACTACTATTATAGATTTATAGAAGCAAATTAGCTTAAAATTAACTGAAAGTGATATCTACACAAAAAAAAGTTAAAAATCAAATCAACTTTAAATATGATGAACAGTTACTAAACGGGTAATAAACTAATAATCAACAATACTCGCAACAAATTAGCAACACAGATGCAATTAACAGTATATCGAAAAGCCTAGGGTTTCAATTTTTGATGATCTTACAACGAATTTGAACTCTAACAGTAATCTCAACAAATTAGCAAAATATAGAGCAATTAACAGTACATCGAACAATCTAGTGGACAGATATGTAAGAAATCGATGACTCGGTTGAAAAACTTGACGAATTGATTACCTTCCATGACGAAGAAATCGATGATTCACTTGAAGACGATTGATAATCGATTTGATTGAAGGATCGCCTCTGTTTCTTCTACGATTCGGGATGGATCTAAAGAAGAAATCGCCGATTTTTTGTTCTTCGTGATACTGAACTTTGCCCTAAGTCTTATTGGCAGATCGCGCGTAGTTTAAAAGTTATAACATGACACCCAAAGATGACCCACGAAATAGGTATCCTGTGGGTTATTTTTCACTCTTTTTATGACGTTAAAACAATGACACGAAAATCTGTGTAATCTTTGCTTCAAATTTTATAAAGATGACATTGTTTTACATGTCATATATGTACGTCATTAAATGTGTATTTTCTAGTAGTGCGAGTCTTCTTTCCAACCCAGAAAGTATTATCCAAAAGTATCCGACTCTAGTAACCCGCCCTTTCTTCATAGTTTTTTGTTTGAATATTGAAGAATTCTTATCAAGATCTTGTGAGGCTCTTGAGACAGTTGACCTTCAACAATTCAACTAGAACCACTTGGTTCGAAGCCTTTGAACAAACTCAATGTTCTTGAACCATTTAAGGATGATCCACCTGCATCACCTTAAAGAGGGCATCTGACCTACTTGGTTGCTAGAAGTAAACCAAACAATGCCATGGAACGTGGGAAAAAAAAGCAACTTTGAAATACTCGGTTGGTCTGTTACTCTGTTACCAGTATCACTTCTACAATCTACTTTGATGCTATGATACTTCACTTCCACTCCACTTTGATGAATGATGATGAATGGAAGCTTTAAGTAACATATTTCGAAGACCATTTGAGCATAATTGGTGTATTGTTGTTAATCACTCATGCACAGAGCAGTGGACGTAAAAAGAACTGGAGTCCGTGACTTCATTTCATCTTATTCCCTTAAACTTTGAACATTTTGATTTAGCATTTACCCTGTTGCATGATTTTTAAACTTTTTAAACATAAAAGTTTGGATTGTTTGTTTTTACAATGGTTATCTAAGTATTAAATGGAAAATGACAAATGCATAAGTAAAAGCAGATGCAATCCACAAGATGAATACTAAAGTTATAATATTCTCAAATCTCAACTACTGTATATAACATTCCATGCAAATCAGCTTGCATACTATCTTATCTTCACATGATCAAGCCCACACCCTTTTCTTCGCATCTCGCTCTTTGGCCCTCTGGGTCCCTGCCGCTGGTGCGGGTGCTGGTTTAACCAATCTCGGTGGACCCTTGCTGAGTTTGGGTCTAGGTGGGTCAGACTTCCTTGACTTGTTTGGGTGGTTGTTATCAACATTCTCCACTTCACTGTAGAACTCTTTCTTGTTACTTCAGCACCGGTACTACCAAGTGAGTCGTTTCTCTTGAACCGAGTATTGCCTGCTGGCCCCCGGTTCATAATATTTGAACCCCTTAATATATGTGGTTCGACCTCATTCATGATATTTGAACCGCCAACAATGTGTCTGGGTGTTGATCTCATGGAACTGGAGGAATCTGCTATTGTGGCAATAGACATTCGCCTTTCTTTCTCTTTGAGCATCTCCTCAAGCTCCTTAACCTGTATTTTCACAAAATATACATTATTAGCATAAACAGAAACAAATAATAATTATAATAATATAGAAAACATAACACAAAAGCTAGACCTTTAATTGGAGTGAAGTAGAATCAGAATGTTGTTCCTGTTCTTTCAGTTTCCTTTCAAGTTCTTCAATCTGAAACAACAATAAAAGAAATAGAAGAACATTTAATAATTGTTTTGCGTTTTGCACAATCTTAAATAAAACATAATCACTTCAAGTTTAAATTTTTATGACCTTATCTTGAAGGGTTACGGTGTATGACTTTGACTCGTTGACTTGATCTCTCAGGTTTTCTTCAAGGTCCCTTACCTGTTTTCAAAATCCCACTTTATTAACACTTTCAAATCTTGAAATATAACTTTTTATTAAGATAATCAAAATACCTTCTGTTGGTATGCTATATTGCCCGACACGTCTCGCTCTGTAAGCTTCTTCTCGAGCTCCTTGACCTTCATCATACTATATTTAATGATCATAGTGAACAAAAAAAGATGAAGCTAAGTACTAACTACCTTTTGTTGGAGGCCACTGCTGAATTCCTCTTTTGCCCTCAACTTATCAGAAAGATGTGTAACTTGTTTCTCTAACTGTGAGCGTAATCCTTTTTTGCATTCAATTTGGTTCTCGAGCTCCTTAATCTTTTCCAAATGGTTTTTATGTGCCTGATCTTTGCCTTTAACCTTGCCTTCTACATTCTGCAAACTCTCTTCTAACTTCCTTAATGATTCATCCTTCAAACGCGATTCTTGCTTTGCTTTCTCAAGCTTCATGATTAATATCAATAGTCAAACAGACCAAAAGTCAAACACTGCTTCAACAAAAACTTGTATAAATAATATGTTAAGCTATACTAACCATCAATTTCATTTTCTGAAGCTCACTAGTATCAACTTGCTTTCTCGCGGGACCCAACTCAACCCCTCTAACCCGTGTTGCAAAGTTTAGTGAGCTCAAAGTCTCACTCAGGTCATGTTCAGAAGGACTAATTTGCACAAACATCAATGTTTTTGAGTCGCCCCCTACAAAAAAATAACTTGCATCAACAATGTTTACAATATATATATATATATATATGGGTGCTAAGAATTGAAGTTACCTAATGAATCTTGAAGCAGATGTGTGAGTTTTGAATTTCTGTATGGAATGTGGCTGCTTTTACTTGCTAAAGCTGATATGACATCACCTAGAGCAGAAAGAGAGCGGTTAATGTTTTGAGCTTCCTTGAGCCGATCACCTTGAGCTTCGGTTTTTGCGAGCCGCTCACTGCCCGCTAGATCCACAAGCCACAGCTTGCTTTTGGTGCACTCACCGCTTATCAAGTTTTTCGCCCTTACCAAGATACAAAGCATACTAAAAACCAAAAAAGGGTATTTTAGTCATTTCATAAAAACTAACAGGAAAATCTAATAGAGTGTCAGACACTGGTAGGGTATTTGGACATATTATGAAAAGTGAACAAAACTTAATAAACCAAGGGTAAACTAACACAAAAATCTGATTGAGTTTTATTGCCAAAGACTAAAAGGGTATTTTGGTCATTTCATGGAAACTAACAGAAAAACAGTTATTGTCCGAGACAAAAGGGGTATTTTGGTCATTTCATGAAGATTTAAAATTTTAAATAAACAAGAGAATTCGGTAGTTTACAGGAAACTAACGAAGAAATCTAATAGATTTAGTATCAGAGACTAAAAGGGTTAAAAAACAAAACTCTCAATTTAGACAGAACTGGCTTAAATGACCAGACCATAGAGACATAAAATGAATAACTCTTATTTTATGATATTGTACTATACCCTAATTATATTTTAATCATGAATTACAAAAAACTATAAAACAAGATTAGTTCTATACCAATGAGAGCGACTACTGTGTTCATTCACATTGTTGGACCCCACAGCTCGATTACTACTGCCAGCTCGCAACACTTTCCAAACTTCTTGTATGTTCTCAACTTTTGCTTCAACTAATCCGGGAACACTGTGTTGCCCTTCAGAAGCTTGTTTAACTTCCAACCTAAATTTCCCCAAAAAAAAACATAAATCATATATAATATTATATACATAGATTTAGTTCATAAGGCTACAAGTAAAATAGTATTTACTTCTTAGAGGATGATGATGATGTTGTGAGTAGATCCCTTATTTGTTCATTATAGACTTCAAGCACACTAACTGATATATCATATGTAAAAGTGTCGATTCTTTCTCTTGCGATTTTAAACAATTCTTCAAGCGTTCGGTAATTCACGCCTCGGTTTCCCTCTGTACCCTCCATGGTAAACGTCTTTCCTGTTCCTGTTTGTCCGTATGCAAATATGCATACATTGTAGCCATCCAAAACCGAGGTTACCAATGGTGAAGCTTGAGAGAAAACATCACCTGTTTGTCATATATACAATTAACACATTAACATTAAATTTGATTAAGTTAAAATAAAAAATCAAAATGGAACCTTGGTTGTCATTTGGTGTGAAGACTCGGTCAAACTTGAAGCTCTTTTTAGTGGACCCGCTATTTAAAATACCGAGTTCACCATTCGATGCGGCATCAAAGTCAACAACCGTTGAGCACCCGGTTGAAGATTCTGATTTGCTTAGCGGACGACATCGGCAAAACACCCTTATATTTCCTGATAATTACAGCAAGTGAAAGTAAATGTAAATATGCAATGACATATACTGTATGTAAAGTGATATATTTAACAGACCTTTAGCGTCTTCGACATGATTATGAAGCTTTCTTGTCTTTGCTTGTTCTTCATTGTACTTCAATTTAAGATCCTCACACTGAGCAACTGCAAAGTGATGGTTAACAAGTAAAAATTAGTAATTTACAAGATTAGTTTATAAGGGTAGAGTGAAGAGATTTACCCAATGCTTGAACTGCATATGTCATTTTATTTAGATCAGGAACTGAGTCAGCACATTGGTGTGCTTGAAATGAGAGCTGGGAGTGGTCATTTTTCAAAACCTGAATAACGTGTTATGTTAATTGAGTATTAAACATAATTTTGATTATAACTTGTTAAATACTTGTACAAATTAATTAATTACCGTTATTCTGTGTGATAAATCCTTAACTGCAGCCTCCCAGACCTTCTTGTCGTGTTCATATCGGCTTGATATTTCTCTCAGCATTTCAGACTGTTTCTCCATTTTTTGATCTATTCAAGAAACTCAACATTAAAACACAAAAATGGCAACTTTAACCGAAATAAATGTAAAGCTTGACTTTCACCAACTACCAAGAGATGACGTCTGGAAAAACTTATTAACAAGCTCCGTACGGACCTTCTCGAGCTGCTTATTTGCTGCGGTCAAAGATATCCAAGCTTGATAACATTCTTCAGTCTTCCTTTGACATTGACTGGTCAACTCTTGTATCCGTTTTTCATACTTCTCTACTGCTTTCTTCCTCGTTACTTTCTTCTGAGCAGAGGGGACTTCTATATCAGCAGCACAGTGTTGACACTTTAGAAAATCATGTTTCACATCTTCATCTGTGAGTCAAACCAACATAAAACTCAAAGTCAAGTTCAAGTCGCTTGTCATTACGATAACAATTTAGCTTCACAAGAAAGTTTAACTACCTAGAATATGAGGCGCCTTTCTTATGCAGATTCCACTGACCAATGGGCTACCAATTATCCCTTCAAACCTAACTACAATTGTCTCACCCATCTTGACTTTGACTCGCGAGTCAACTAACTGTAGCGGTTTATTCGCTCCCACAATAGAAAAGATGTCAAAATCAGCAAGTATCTGTTCAATAACAATATCAAACATCAAACTTCAAATATTATAACAGGTTTTAAAAAATCATGATAAAGTTTATACTTGCCTTCTCTTCCTGCAAGTACACATTGAACACTCTCATTCCTTTCGGACCACTCGTATTAATCATCTCAACAAAATGAAGGTCCACATAATAATCACCCTCCGGAAACCCGTCAAACCGATACTCAAAGTTCCCAAGCCTCGCCGTGTGGTAGATAAACGAGACGTCACCGCCCTCGATTATACACTCGTCCGTTTGAAACGTGTCGCCCCCTTCAAAATACTTATCCGCCACCAAATTTATACCTGAATCCGGTCCCACTATCGTCTGGGCTCCAGCATTCACAAACAAAACAATCTCATCTAATCCTAAAAAACAACAATATCAATTCAATTAATTATATAAGGGTGAGCAAAAATGAGGAAGATAACCATTTTCTCTTTCACATAAATCGGGTAAAACCTGTGAGACCCGAACCGATCAGAACCGGTTATATCAACAAGGTCGGGTCCCAAATCCTGACAATCCCACTAAACGGGTTCGGGTTCGGGTCCGGATCAGGTTTCATTATACACCAATTTGAGGAACAAAACCCTAAAAACATTTAAAATTAAAATTAACCTTAAATACTAACCTGTGCAGTTTGATTTCAAGAACCCATTAGGAATAAGCTTAGCAGTGGAATCACAAACCATGGAATCAACGGCGGATTCGTCGTCTTCGTTCGCAATTGAAACCCTAGCCGGAGTAATTAGGGTTCCGACGTCAAGCACCATTTTGCAGTCATCATGTAGCTCCAACGGCTTGTTCCAATCGAACTCACTAGCGGTTAAATCTGACGTCATCACAAGCGTACTGTGATCCACTGAAACTTCGGACGGCGTGGAATGGTGGATCTGGGTTTCAAACGGTGTCGTATTGTCTTCCATTGGAACTAGGGTTTGAAAATTGCAAATATGGTGGTGAAATGGGTTTTGCAGGAGAAGAGGAATAATATTATTATTCGGGGGTTTACGTTTGCTTTTTCGCTCTTTTGGATTTGAATTTTGGAATGTGAGGGATTCAATCTTGACCGTTTATACAAAAGACCGTTGCTTCATACGGACTGTGGAGATTAAAATAGAGTGCTTTAGTTTTGTCACACTCACACATGGTAAGATAATAAAAAGTCTTTTTATTGTTACGAGTTGCAATTTGAAACTCAAAACTCAAAAGAAAGTAACGTGACGAAATGAAAAGGGATTTTTAACACTCATAAACTTGTTTAAAATGCAAATGTTCATAAACTTGTTGCACGGCCATGTAAGTGGTATCTTTATGTAAAGTGAATGTGATGTATACTCTTTTGTTGATGGGACAATACTTGATATCGTATTACTATTGTTATTTTATAATTGACCTTATAGAATCTTATGCGATAAAAAGAATGTTAGTGTCGTTATCTTTAAATATTTAGAATGACGTTTCATCAAGCTTTTATCCATTTTAGAGGCAACATGTGATTGTTTTGATTTTTTATAGGTATATGCATTTTAGAAGAGTTTAAAATGTTCAATATATCTAATTGGATTATGTGACTTTGTTTCGAATAAAGTTGTAAAATATGTTAGCTTTTTAATGATGTTAACTCTAGATCAAATTTTCGTTTCATCTCTACACTTGTCTTCTTCATTTCTTGATATTTGTATGTAAGTGTAACAATACAAGATAGTGAAATACCATAGAAAGTTTTGTACTAAATAAAAAATAATGTTGAAAACAATAAGAAAATATAGAACATAAATACCTTTTTAATAAATAATGAAGATTGAGATGGACCGAAATATAAAAGTATTTTGAATATTGAATAGCAGTAAAGAAAACCCTAGATAAAATTGGTACAATTTGAGCCTCCTCCTTCCTTTGCTTCATATAATCGTAAGTTTGAAAATGCGTATGTGCATAATTATGTTTATGTTTGGAAGACGGTTTTCCTAGCACACAATACATGTTGTAATTTCCTCGTGTTTAACTTTGAATAACAAAGGGCGCATTCGTAGACATATAATTTCGTCTTAGGCTACTTGACGACATGTGAGACCCGGCATTGTTTTAGTGATACCTTATGTTTGGAAGACGGTTTTCCTAGCACACAATACATGCTATGCAATTCCTCGTGTTTAACTTAATTTGAATAACAAAGGGCACACCGTAGACACATAATTTCGTCTTAGGCTACTTGATGACATGTGAGACTAGAGGTGTACAAAAAAAACCGTTTTGAGACCGGTTCTTGGCATATTGACCCGAACTGGTTTGATGTAAAAACCGGTTTGACCCAAATCGGTTCATGAACCGACCCAAACCGCCAGTTTTAAACCGGTTCTAAACCAAACCAAACTGGTTTGATGTAAAAACCGTTTGACCCAAATCGGTTCATGAACCGACCCAACCCGCCAGTTTTAAACTGATTCTAAACCGAACCAAACTGGATCAGGCCTCTCTTGCTTCTAAACCGGTTTGGGTCAAACGGTTTTGACCAGGCTTTGACCAAACCGTTTCGGTTTGGGAAAAAACCGGTTTTGTACACCTTTGTGTGAGATTATGCATTGTTTTGTGATATCTTATGTTTGGAAGACGGTTTTCCTAGCACACAATACATGTTGTGCAATTCCTCGTGTTTAACTTTGAATAAAAAAGAGCACATTCGTAGACACGTAATTTCGTCTCATAGACTACTTTGACATAGTATTAAGAAATAAATCAACTAAGTCTTATGTGCTGGCAGTGTAAGGCTTGTTAGGAATTCGGGTATTTCAACACACACACAAACACAATATAATCTGCAAGAGAAATAATAAACGAAGATGAACACACGAGATTTACGTGGTTCAGTCGGCTGACCTACGTCCACGGGCTGCAACCAGGGTATTTTATTATTGCTACTGCCTCACTCGTGAGGAATTACAAGTACAACGATTACATTATATAAAGACTAGTTAGGGTTTCCAGCTTAGGGAATAAGATAACATAAACGGGCCCTAATAAAGAGATATAGGGCCGGCCCAAAACCTCCCATTTCTTCCATCGTTATAAACTCATATAATCCGTCTTCAAGTAAACCGGACCCAAACCGAGCCCAAGCCTCCACAAACCCAACAATCTCCCACTTGGAGGCTTGATAATCTTCAAACTGCTTACCGATGATCACTTGTACCTCTTGTAATTTTCCTTGTCTTCCTGGTTGCATCTGCCTTCTCATCAGTTAACCTGAACGCCCGTTGAAACTCCCCCGAGCTCCAACACATCAGTCATGGCTACAACTGCGACTCGTTCTCTGTCCCTACCGGCTCCCACTTACACGAACTGCCGAATCCTGGAATACCTTGAGAACAAACAGCACTCTCCATATTAAGCAGGTAATCTTCTGGAGAGACTTTAACCGCTGAAATACTGGTTCTCTTAACCCACTGTCTGGTAACTATGGGTATAGCATTGACTGACTGACTGCCAGTGCTCCCACTACCACGAAAACCTATGACTGATTTTCTAGAACCTCTTCTAGCACGTTCAACCTGAATCTGACCTGTGGCTCTGGATTTATCTCCTGCAAAACAAACCTTCTTCTGCCCACTAGACTATGTGAACCGGACTTTGGTCTTCTTCTGAACTGGGTTGGTCACTCCCTCAGACGATAAACTGACCATATACAATGAACCCCTCTTTCTTCCTCGAGCTATGACAAGATTTCCCTTTACAACTTTCCGCTGCCCGTTCCCAAATTTAACCTCATGTCCTTGTTCATCCAAAACTTTTTCTTTATGCTTGGAATCACTTTGACATCCTTCAAGGTCCATGAACCGGCTGAAGTAACTAAATTCATGTCACACATGCCCGTAACATCAAGAACATCATTGTTCGCCAGTTTAACCTTACCAAAATCACTTTCCTTCAGATTCTGCAATGCTTCACTGCTGTGGGTAGCATGAAATGAAGCACCAGAATCCATGACCCAGGAATCAACACTATCCTCAACACTAAGAACTAAAAACTCATCCTCTGAGCATTCTTCTGCAGTGTTGACTTCTTTCTTTTCATTCTTATCATTTGGACACTGATTCCTGAAGTGTCCCTTCTCTTTACAACCCCAGCATTCAATATCTTTACGAGTCTTAGACTGACTCCTCTTCCTTCTCCACCGCCTCATTGTTTTCCCCTGCCTCTGCCTTCTGTGACTAATATATTACCTGCTGATTCACCTGAACTTCTGCATCTTGAATCTTCTCTAAGAATCAAATCCCGAATCCCATCAAAAGTAATTTTTGTAGACGAACTACAAACCGCAATCACTGTTTGCGACCAACTGTCAGGCAAAGAAGATAATAACAAAAGACCTTGAACTTCATCATCAAACTTAATGTCGACTGACACTAAGCGAGACAGATCGAATTAAGATTATTAATATGCGTTGCAATAGACCCACCCTCTTTCATTCTTGTAGTCACTAGCTCTCGGATAAAATAGACCTTATTTGCTGCAGAGGGCTTCTCATACATGTTGGATAGTGCATCCATCATACCACGCGCTGTGGTTTCCTTCATGATGTTAAATGCCACATCTTCCGACAATGACAAAGTAATACATGCCTGAGCCTTCTTGTCTAACTTCTTCCAATCTGATTCTGACATCTTTTCTGATTTTTCATCTTCTAGCACTACATCCAAGTCTTTCTGACAAAGTAGCACTTCAACCTGCATCTTCCACCAACCAAACTTCTGCCCATCAAACTTCTGTATCATAACCTTTTCGTCTTCTACCATGACAATGACTAAGCGAAATTTGAATAAAAAATAACCCCCGACAACCACAACGAAACCACCCGGCTAAACTGCCCGACAAACACCAAATCCCGATGATCAAACCCGAAGCCAAAAACCGAAACTAAAACTTAATGCAAAACCAATAACCAAGCCTTAATAAAGAAACTGAAATAGACAAACAGAGAACGATTTCTTCTTGATCTAAAATTGAATTGCAACTAGCATTATTTCTTGGCTCAAAATAATGGTGAATAATAATTAGTGGCTCTTTCCGTCGAACAAAACCCAAAAATGTATATTTTGACTTTTGACCACCAATCTCAAAAGATGGGGTAATAGGCAATAGTTATCTCCAAGAACAAATCAATTCAATATTCTTTAACATAAGACAAAAAAGAATAACTGATTGTTTACTACTTTTGCTAGACAAAAACCACAAATGAACAGACCTTAAGATCGATGGCTTGGTTTGATGTCTAACGTTGCCGTTGACTAACCCTAATCGACCATCTCTTCTGCAATCGTGTTTTCTGTTGTGTAACCGTAACCTCGGCTCTTGATACCACTTGTTAGGAATTCGGGTATTTCAACACACACACAAACACAATATAATCTGCAAGAGAAATAATAAACGAAGATGAACACGCGAGATTTACGTGGTTCGGTCGACTGACCTACGTCCACGGGCTTCAACCAGGGTGTTTTATTATTGCTATTGCCTCACTCATGAGGAATTACAAGTACAACGATTACATTATATAGAGACTAGTTAGAGTTTCTAGCTTAGGGAACAAGATAACATAAATGGGCCCTAATAAAGAGATATAGGGCGGCCCAAAACCTCCCATGTCTTCCATCTTTATAAACCCATTTAATCCGTCTTCAAGTAAACCGGACCCAAACCGAGCCCAAGCCTCCACAAACCCAACCAGGCTAACTAAGTCTCAATCTATATAAAGATACAATCTACAGATTAGTTATTGGCATAGTATTAAGAAATAAATCAACTCATATAATAATAATAATGAAAGTGTATTACTTGGGCATTGATAGAAATGGTGTTGTTTTCTTAGCATACTAAATGAGTAAATAGGTGTGACAGTCTAAGCTATATAGTTATCTGAAGAGGTAGGTTCCAGCAAAGCCCAGTTGGACCCGCAAGACTCACCTTAAAGAGGTACGTCTGCGCAAAGACCAACTGGATCCGCAGGACCCACCATGCTCAGAGAGATGAAGACCTTACACGCAGTAAGCCAGCTGTTCCCGCAGGAAAGCCTCCCTTGGTACAGTACCCTGCCTGTTCCCGCAGCTGTAGGCACAAACCAAGAAGGAAGGCTACCCGCATTAACAGTAAAGCTACACGCATAAGGCACTAACTCTTATACTTCAGCAATGTCACCTGAAGAAGGAATGAGCAGGGCGGGAATATTCCCGCCCAAAAGAGCCAGTCTGTACGCTTCCAGAAGATCTTTTGTACTATACCTACCAAGGTATGGACAAACAGACAAGATCTGGTAAAAGCGACCCATGAACCAATCACAGGGTGACAGCTCACCGACAATAGTACAAGGAGGAGCACGCTCCAGTACAAAACGTCGCCATCAGCCGCTGCCTACCCACCAACTCCCATCGTGGCACGAACATAGCCCGTAGTTGGTGGAAAAGGAATATTATACAGCTGGCCGTACCTGCTTGGAAACCTACCTTCGGCTATAAATACTCCAACACCTTGGAACGGTATTATTATCTCATATCATCTAATCTTCTCTCTAGCTATTTCTCTCTATATACACTTATATTCAGAGCAATCTAGTCTGATTCTCACGCCGGAGGGTGGTCACAAGGAGGAACCACCCCTTCTCAGTGACGAGCTCACGGTGTCTGTTTTGCAAGTCGAGAAGAATAACCATCTTTGCCGGACCTAACCCTCGTGGGAAACATCTACTTAACCCCCAGATTATCCTCAATCTGCCGGGGTCATTTAGGGTTTCTTCATTGGCACCATCCGTGCATTAAGCTAGAAGTAATTCTCTTTCTCAGTTTTTTCAAAACTTCTGGAAAGATGGTTAAGGTTACTCCGATGCCAAGGCCACCGAGTGACCAAGAAACTCCGATAACCACAACCCCAGCTACTGGGGGAACACCGGTGAATACACGATTTTTACAAACACTACCCCGGTTACCCAAGCCGGGGCAAGTGCAGTTGACAATCCTCCCCTGGGATTCATTGATACCCAGGTAGAGAAGCAGCAGACGAGGCTTCCCCGCCAAACATTGGATCAAGTTAAAGCTTGGGCGGAAGCACGTCAGAAAGAATTCCAAGCTGAGTTGGATGAACGTTTACGTTCACTCCAACAGGCCAATGACGAACTCGGAAGCACTCGACAAAAGCTCAACATGAGCAATGATTGCGAGTATTCGGATGATGATTGGGAAGAATCTGACAGTGACGCAAACCCTCGTCATAAGGCGAAAGGGAAGCGTAAAGAAGCAGACTTCCACCAGAGAAGAAATTTTGGAGAAACTTTCAAACCAAAAAACGCGGGTGGAAACTCACGTGACTTCTCCAAAACTTTCAGACCAACTGTTGCAAATGCGAGAACGTCCAAATTTGTAAGGGACATTGCGGAAGCAATTGCTCCGAAGAGTGCCAAACAGATGTCCAACATAGGCACTTATGATGGCATATCTGACCCGGACGATCACTTGAACAGATTTATAGCGGGGGCAACCGTCAGCAATTGGACGGAACCCACATGGTGCTACATGTTCCAAATGACGCTCGTCGGGGCAGCCAGAGCGTGGTTTGATCGTCTACCGGTCCACCACATCTACGATTGGGCAGACTTCCAGCATAAGTTCAGCCAGCACTTCAGTCAACAAAGAAAATATACTGAAGAGCAGTGGACGATCCTCAACTGCGTCAGAGAGGAAGACGAATCTTTGCTAAACTTTATCACTCGCTTCAACTCAAAGAAGCCGAGTCTAGGCACTATAAGCGAAGATCTTGTTCGCGCCGCTTTCATCCAGGGCGCTGAGTACCCAGAGCTTATCCGCACGTTGACGGGTAAAGATGGCATGCCATCCACGTGGGATGCCATCATGACGGCAACTAAACGCTTTGCCGAGACGGAGAAGCAACTGGGTAGAAACCTTCCCCAAAGTACAAACCTCTACACGCAGAAAACAAGAGAAAATAACGTCCGTACCGCCCGACAAAATAAGAAGAGGAAGCTTGGTATTTGGCAGTCAAGGATAAACTTTGACACCTCATCCAGCTCTCGCCCTCTCTTAGGTGGAAGGGACAACACGCACTCGTCAAACCGGAATCCCAGATGGACGCCACTCACCAAAAGCGTCACCGAGATATTTGCCACCGAGAAACTCCCATGGCCAAAGGCTCCAATAATCCGACAGCGTCATAACGCTGATTAGAGCAAATCCTGTGACTTCCACGGGACCAAAGGCCACACCACGGAGGAATGCACATCTTTGAAGGATATCGTCGAAACATTCGTCAAAGATGGAAAACTTACACACCTCGTGGCGTCAATCAAGAACAGAGGGAGGAATGACAATCGGTACAAGGGCAACGGACGAAAGCCCATCGACATCAGCATTCACATGGTTCATGGCAATGTCAGAGGAAGAAAAAGACGAACAACAGAGCCAAGTGCGTGGAAGGAAGCTGAAGTGCGCTTCCCGCGTGTGCCAGGAGGACCCAACAAAGAAGGCCCCATAGTCATCAAAAGCCAGCTGGGGCACTACATCACTTCCCGCACTCTTGCTGATAACGGCGCTTCGTCAACGGTCATGTATAGGCAGTTCTTCGACAAGCTAGACGACGAAGACAAAGATCAGGCAGAAAAAGTGAAACTCGATGCTCCCGACTTGCCGAGAAGTTACGCACCTACCCGCATCATACCCAAAGATCAAGCAGAAAAAGTCGGGAATTTTCTGCAAGTGGCATTAGGAAAACTGCGGGAAGAATCCCCACGGAGAACCTTAAAAAACGAAAACCCCCTGTTCAAAACCCCTTGCTTAAAGTCCAAATGTTCACCTCACTTATTAAAAATTCATGAGAACAATGGACTGGGGGGACTTGAAGAGGTAGGTCCCAACAAAGCCCAGTTGGACCCGCAAGACTCACCTTAAAGAGGTACGTCTGCGCAAAGACCAACTGGATCCGCAGGACCCACCATGCTCAGAGAGATGAAGACCTTACACGCAGTAAGCCAGCTGTTCCCGCAGGAAAGCCTCCCTTGGTACAGTACCCTGCCTGTTCCCGCAGCTGTAGGCACAAACCAAGAAGGAAGGCTACCCGCACTAACAGTAAAGCTACACGCATAAGGCACTAACTCTTATACTTCAGCAATGTCACCTGAAGAAGGAATGAGCAGGGCGGGAATATTCCCGCCCAAAAGAGCCAGTCCGTACGCTTCCAGAAGATCTTTTGTACTATACCTACCAAGGTATGGACAAATAGACAAGATCTGGTAAAAGCGACCCATGAACCAATCACAGGGTGACAGCTCACCGACAATAGTACGAGGAGGAGCACGCTCCAGTACAAAACGTCGCCATCAGCCGCTGCCTACCCACCAACTCCCATCGTGGCACGAACATAGCCCGTAGTTGGTGGAAAAGGAATATTATACAGCTGGCCGTACCTGCTTGGAAACCTACCTTCGACTATAAATACTCCAACACCTTGGAACGGTATTATTATCTCATATCATCTAATCTTCTCTCTAGCTATTTCTCTCTATATACACTTATATTCAGAGCAATCTAGTCTGATTCTCACGCCGGAGGGTGGTCACAAGGAGAAACCCCCCCTTCTCAGTGACGAGCTCACGGTGTCTGTTTTGCAGGTCGAGAAGAATAATCATCTTTGCCGGACCTAACCCTCGTGGGAAACATCTACTTAACCCCCAGATTATCCTCAATCTGCCAGGGTCATTTAGTGTTTCTTCATTATCCAAGAAAATAGGAATGCACTCATGCACACATTGGTTAGGAACCCAAAAATAAAACTTATGTTCAGCCTGTTAAAATTCTAGTTAGGTCGGGTAAGCCGTTAGCATAAAGGCCAATTACGTCTTGATATTTGTTTTTACCCTCATTTCTCATTCAAAGTTACATTTCTTACTTTCTTATTATTAATAATGGAATTGGTAATTACCCTATAATCCCTCAAAACAAAATAAAGGTCACTTTTCAGAGTGTAAATATCAATATCTCAAATATTTTTTTAAAGACAAATCTCAGTAAAAAAAAAGACTATTACAAGAAGCAAATGACCATGTCATACAAGAAGAGCAAATAAAGTACAAATGACGAATTCCAAGGGCCCGTATCTCAACTATGAGACCATTATCATTGGTCATGCATAAAAAGTCCATCCCGCTAGAATTCTCATAAGTTGATAATAATTTTCAAAAACTTAATTTACAATTGATAAAGAAGTTGGTCATCACTCGTTAGCTATGGCATATGCCTAGTCTTGACAAAGCACATATGTTTCCAAGGATACATCTGACTAACATATGCAATTAATGAGTGAATTTTCGCTGGGCACTTAGGGGGGGAGGGGGTGGTTCGTTGTGATAGTATTTTCATCACTTTGACTGGTCAATGACATTGTGTCACCTCACCCCAACAAAATCCATCACTAATGATGAAATTTAGTGAGGGTGGTGGTGTGATGGTTTTTTTAAATTATATAAAAAATAAAAACAAGATTAAATAAATATTGCATTTAAATCAAATATATATTACAAAGATAAATAAATTTAAAAAAACCGACAAAATTTTTAAAAAAAGTTACTGTCACACCCCAAACCACGGCCTAGGCATATGACACATATGTTGGTACCACAATTGTAATTAAATCAGAGTTACGGGTTATTAGCGGAAGACTTTATAAAACATGTGGATTTAAATATAATATTTACATACCAAAGTCGAGATTTAAAAGTTCCCGTATATAGTTTGAAAGATTTACTTGTTTAAGTTGTACAAAACAAACCACCATTAACATTATATTATATTTAACAAAAATATCTGAGCTATCGGATTCTTGCACTTCGTCATTCCAAATGCTAACCTTGATCACCTGCAAAATGTAAGAAAACACGTCAGCAACGAATGCTGGTGAATATGCTGACGCTAAAAATATTTTCTTTACTTAATCACCCCTCGAGACTACGTAGGTCTCAGCCCAACGTGGCTTAGGAATAATCAAGTTAAAACATCACAATTCATAAACTCAAGTCTCTATACTCGGTTCCCCCAACAAACACCGCAGTGTTCGACTAGTTGAGTGCCTATACGTATACAGAAGGTCATACTCCCCGCAGGCGAGCGTAATTGTGACCAGGTGTGATGTACCCACCACATATGTAAGGATCCAGACAAACGTATACTATAGCCTGAGGCCAGTATTTATACTCTTGTTTATAAATGTTATAGAGACACTTAGTCTCATGTAAAGTTTTTCATATAACACGTTGACTCGTTTGAAAACAAGTTTGTAAAAGTTGGGGCGTATTCACCTTTTTGATTTGGATCGGCTTCAACACCGTTCGAGGGTCTTTCCCGTTGCTATCTCGCACCTATAGTACGAGTATAACCAATTGTTAGTCGGATATACAATCCGGCTTAAGACCTTTAGTCTTATTTTATAAACTTTACCTCGATGAACCTTTAGTTCATAAATCTCTTTTACTTTAAAACCTCTAGTTAAAAAGTGATTTATAAACCTTTAGTTTATTTATAAAACCCTACGTTTCTTCTTCTCTAAGAAACATATTATTTTTCTTTTATTATTTAAGAATAGTTATTTATTCTTTAAATAATATTGATAACAAAGATTTAATATATATATACTTACACACACATATATACATATTTCTAATTGTTCATAATCTATCTTTTATTGTTCTTTGTTATATTTTCTTTTCTTTTATCGAGGTATCGAGTATAACTTAGACTTAAGGTTTAAGCATTTTATAATATTTTATTATTATTTTCATCGGCGTTACGCCTACCTTTGTTGGCTTATGGAAACCCTAATTACTCGATCAGCACTCCAACGCCGCTTCACCTTCTTTTCCTTCTCGATTGATTCTTTTCGTTGTTCTTTCCTTGGCACACCAATCGATAAACACCAATCCTTCACCACTTGTCGGCACGCCTTACGAGACTAACCATCATGTTGTAGAGGAAGTAACAAACACTTTCTTGGTTGATACGTCAGTGGAATGTGGCACGAACTTCGAGGAAATGAACACGGAAATCGAGGAACGGAGCACGGTTTTCGAGGTGGATCGAGGGTCGGGTTCTCGAGGTTTTAGAGAGATTCTAGAGAGAGAAAGGTGTGTGAGTTTTTGATGTGAGAAATGAAATCCCGGGGTTGCTATTTATAGACATTTTCTGGAAGCCCGTCGCGGTACGCAAAGGCCTCCTTGGCACCCGTCGCGTATCGCGACGTATCCCAGGCCAGTCACCCTATAGGTCTGCCACGTGTCGCCACGTGGCAGACGGTGTGCCACGTGTTTGACATGTGGCGAACGACGTGCCACGTGTGGCCATGTGGCGGGACACGTGGCGATCGGTGTGCCACGTGTGGCCACGTGGCAGACCACGTGCCTTGTTGTTAGACAACCCATCGCGATACGCGATGGGTCTCTCTTCTGATCCATCGCATATCGCGATGGGTCAGGAAAACAGAATTTTCAAATTAAACCCTCAAATTTGGATTTTGACAATTTTGGTCCCTTCACATTAGAATTTTGACATTTTGAACTCGAAATTTTCAGGATGTTACGTCCTCCCCACCTTAAAATAAATATCGTCCTTGAGATTGTTTCATAAGAATAAGTGGGGGTATTTCTTGGATTCAAGTTCCCACGTATACTCGGGTCCTCTTCGCGAGTCCCATTTAACTTTTACAATTTTCAATGTTCGTCTTTTTAATTTCTTAGTTTTCGAATCTTCAATTTGAATTGGACGTTCTACTAATTTTAAGTTTTCATTTATCTCAACGTCTTTTAATGGCATAGTTAAAGATTCATCGGTTAGACATTTACGCAGATTCGAAACATGGAAAACATCTTGTATTCCTTGCATTTCCTCGGGCAGTCGTAAACGGTATGCAACAATACCAATTCGTTCAAGTACCTTGAAAGGTCTAACGAATCGAGGACTTAGTTTTCCTTTCTTACCAAAGCGAATGATGCCTTTCCGTGGAGAGAATTTTAAAAGGACTTTGTCACCAATATTGAATTCTAACGGCTTACGACGGACATCGGCGTAACTCTTTTGGCGATCACGTGCTGTCTTAAGTCGTTTCGAATTTGAAGAATTTTTTCGATGGTTTCTTAGACTATCTCGGGTTCAGATAATTGATTGTCTCCAGTTTCAGACCAACACACGGGCGTTCTACATTTTCGACCATATAATGTCTCGAATGGTGCGGCTTGAATACTTGTGCGATAACTATTGTTATACGAGAATTACATTAGGGGTAAGTGGTCGTCCTAACTTCCACCTAAGTCAATCACACAGGCTCAGAGCATGTATTCCAACGTTTGAATTGTCCTTTTGCTTTGCCCATGAGTTTGTTGATGATAGGCGGTGCTAAGGTTTAGCTTGGTGCCTAAGGCTCGTTGGAAGCTTTTCCAGAAATGAGACGTGAAACGGCTGTCTCGATCAAAGATTATAAATAGCGGTACTCCATGTAAGGCAACAATGTTGTTTACATAGATTCGCGCTAGTCTATCCATTGAGTACGACTCATTGATAGGTATAAAGTGCGTGGATTTCGTTAATCGATCCACAATAACCCATATGGCATTATGTTGTCGAGTCGTTTTCGGGAGTTTGGTGATAAAATCCATGGTTATTAACTCCCACTTCCATACAGGAAGTTCGGGTTGCTGGAGCAATCCCGAAGGCTTTTGGTGTTCAGCGTTGACCTTCAAACAAGTTAAACATTTCGCCACATGCGAAGCGATGTCCTTTTTCATCCCATTCCACCAGTAGTTTGGTTTGAGATTTTGGTACATTTTGTCACTACCGGGGTGCATCATGTATTTGGACTTATGAGCTTCATTCATAATTTTCTCACGCAAGTCCCCAACGATTTGTACCCAGATCCGGTTTCCCATTCTAAGGATATCATCGTCACCTTTGACTAGCGAGTCAATGGTGCCGTTACGTTTTTCGTCGGAGATTTGGTTTTCATTGATCGCTTGAATCTGAGCGGATTATATTTGTTTGAAAAGATCAAATTGAAGTTCTAGACTTAACGCTCGGACTCTTTTTGGCTTTTCATGCTCTTTACGACTCAAGGCGTCAGCCACAACGTTGGCTTTGCCTTCATGATAAACGATCTCGCAGTCGTAGTCGTTGAGAGTTTCCATCCAGCGTCGTTGACTCATGTTAAGCTCTTTTTGATCGAAGATGTTCTTCAAGCTTTTATGATCAGTGTACACGGTAAATCTTACTCCATAGAGATAGTGCCTCTATATCTTTGGTGCAAAGATTATGGTGCCTAACTCTAGATCGTGAGTTGTATAATTCTTTTCGTGTACCTTGAGTTGACGAGAGGCGTAAGCGATTACTTTCTTTCGTTGCATTAGTACATATCCCAAGCCGGAATGAGATGCATCACTAAAGACAACGAAATCTTCAGTACCTTCTGGAAAGGCCAGTATAGGTGCTTGGGTAAGCTTTTGTTTGAGTATATCGAACGCCTCTTGTTGTTTTGTTCTCCATTCATACTTGATGTTTTTACGAGTTAGAGAAGTTAGGGGAACAGCTATACGGGAGAAATTTTCAATGAACCTTCGATAGTAGCCGGCCAATCCCAAGAAACTTCGAATCTCGGTTGGTGACTTTGGGACCTCCCACTTAGAGATAGCTTCAATTTTAGCGGGGTCCATTTGAATACCATTTACATTGATGATGTGACCAAGAAATTGCACTTCGTGCAACCAAAACTCGCATTTCGAGAACTTGGCGTACAACTTCTCGGTTCTAAGAATTTCAAGTAATGTTCGAAGGTGGACTTCATGATCATCCTTAGACTTAGAATAAATAAGTATGTCATCAATGAATACGATAACAAATTTATCCAAGTAAGGCTTGCAGATACGATTTATCATGTCCATGAACGCGGCTGGCGCATTAGTAAGTCCGAATGGCATAATGGTGAACTCATAATGGCCATACCTTGTTCGGAAAGCAGTTTTCGGAATATCTTCGGATTGAACTTTGAGTTGATGATAACCAGAACGAAGATCTATTTTAGAAAAGAAACTAGCACCTTAAAGTTGGTCGAAAAGATCATCGATTCGAGGGAGTGGATAACGATTTTTAATTGTGACTTTGTTTAACGCACGATAATCAATACACATACGCATAGATTCATCCTTCTTCTTAACGAATAAAATTGGCGCCCCCATGGTGACGAACTCCGTCGGATGAAGCCTTTCTCAAGAAGCCCGTCGAGTTGTTTCGTTAGTTCTTTCATTTCAGTTGGAGCGAGACGATATGGTGCTTTTGCTATTGGAGCAGTACCGAGAATAAGATCGATCCTAAACTCTACTTCGCGATCGGGAGGAATTCCAGGAAGTTCATCAGGAAAGACATCAGGAAATTCGGAAACGATAGGAACGTCTTTGATTTCTTTTGGTTTGGATTCTTTAGTGACGTAGGCCATGAATGCTAAGCATCCTTGATTCAAAAATTTGTTAGCCCTAATCATGGAAATTATGCTAACTTGGCAAGCATCTTTATCCCCTTCAATTCGAATGGTTCGTTTATCAGGGGCTTGAAGTTCGACGATTTTGCTATTGCAAATGATACGGGCATGGTTGTTGGATAACCAATCCATACCAAGTACAATATCAAAACCAGCAAGAGTCATTGGCAAAAGTTGAATAGGTAGAATATAACCAGCTAAGAGAATTTTTCCGTTTTCAAAGGCTTTAGAGATTTTGACTATTTCGCCGCTAGCAGTCTCGACGCTTAGAGTTTTATTTAACTTTGTTACAGGTTCGTTTAATAGACTACAAAAATTATATTCTATAAAACTTAAATTGGCACCTGAATCAAACAAAACTCTAGCATATGTGTCGTTGACTAGGAACGTACCGGTAATGGTTTCCGGCATGTCAGCGGCCTTTTTCGTGTCGAGCACGAAGACTCTTGCGTTTCCTTTCTTGTATTGGCCACTTCCACCCGCACCACCAGTCGCGGGTTTGTTCTTTGGACACTCGAAACTTAAAATGCCCCATCTCCTTACAATTATAACATGTCATCTTTTTCTTCCAACAAACAGCAGCAGCATGGCCCGGTCTTTGGCATGATTCACAAACGGTTGACGAAACATGTCGGCATTGCCCTCGGTGGCGCTTTCGGCAGATCTTACAGAATGGAGCGTTTGAGTTGAACCCAGATCGACTTTGATTTGCACCCTTGCCTTTGAAGTGGGTGCTTCCACCAGTTCTCCCTTGATTGTTGGTTGTTGTTATCTTCTTGTCTTCTTCTTTGTTGCGGACCAGGCCGCTCATCAGATAACCAACCAACTGCATCGCTGAATCAGCGGTTTGAGGTAAATGAGACCTCACCATGTCGCGGATTTCCCGCGGCAATCCCCATATGTATCTTGTGACTTTGCTGGACTCAGGGTTAACCAGCTGGGGAACAAGGCGACAGTACTCATAAAATTTTGTGTTGTATTCTCGGAGGTTTGTCCCAATGACCTTATGGTTAAGAAACTTAGTCTGAATTTGGTCGGTTTCGTGCATCGGACAAAACTTTGCCTTTATTATCTCCTTAAACTCATTCCAAGTTAGATTATACATCACCTCCCTTCCTCTACTCAAAATCAGTGTATTCCACCACTCCAAGGCTTCACCTTTGAACATGAGGGCTTAATATTGAATCTTCTCCTCATCGGAACACTTGCTTGTTATCACAATCGTCTCCATTTCTTCAAGCCACCTTACGGTTGTGATGGCTCCCTTGTCACCATGGAACTCTTTTGGTCTATAGTACTTGAAATCTTTAAACGAACACCCACATATCTTGAGTTTCTTAGATTCTTGTCTAACACCTCCATCGACATTCGACTCGTGAACACTTTCTTCGATATGAGATGGTTTTGGGTGGGATTTAACAGATTTTTGAGAAGGGTTAACTGAACGAGAGTGTTTTGATTGTCTAGATTGTGACCTAGATTTAGTTTCGGCCCTTACAGCATCTTTTACTATATTTTGGATTTGTTTCATATACTTATTAGGAATTGGTTCATCTTTTTCGTTTTCGGGGTCTTTCCCCTTTTCTTTTCGTTTGTCAGCTTCTTTTCGAGAAGCCTCTCGGTTATCACTTTGTCGAGACATTTTATCTTTATCTTTTTCTTTTTATCTGAAATTTAACAAATTTCTTTTCTTTAAAATACAATTTATTTATTATACATTCATATATATATATATATATATCATAAAATGATATATATTATTTTACAACATTATATATATCGTTTATTCGATATATATATTCCTATCCTTATTTATTACATTATATGTTACACATAACATACAGACTATCTTAACACATAATCTTCATTTATTGAAAACGCGCCTTCATCATCATCATCATCATCACCATCATCTCAATCCTTCATGAATTTCTTCACAACTTTTGTTAACTTGTTGCATTTTCGAAGAAGCGTCTCTCCTATCTTCTTCTTTTTCTTCCCATCAACAGCTATCTTCTTTCTTAGTTCATCTGTCTCATGCAAGGCTCGATCAAGATGCTCCTCCTATGACTTAGGAATGTTACTGGGATATCCGTAGCGGGGTGGTGGATCGCGGTACCCCATCATGACAACGTCGAAATGGTTTCGGGTCCGGATATGGTGATGCAGTCACGTCAGATTGATAATTGAAGAAAGCTTCAGCAGCCTCGTTTTGCTCCCGGATTTCATTTGCTTGTTCTTCAATTGATGGGATCTCACCTTGATACGATGGGAAGCTTGATGATGCTTATTTGAGCTCTTGAAGAAATTGCATGTTGGGATCAACAGAACCATAACTTGGGTTTTGATGAGAGAATGATTCTTCCATCGGTGTCGTCACCTCATTCGGATTGTTGGGGTATTCCTCCTCTGGTCTTCTTCTGTCCCCCCTCTTCTTCCGGATCTTCTTCCTCCGGGTTCTCTTCTTCCATTATTTGAGCAGTCTCCTTTGACATTGCAGGCATGTGGAAATTTTCGTACGGCATCATCACCCTCATTTTAGGCTTGCGAGATGGCCCTTCTTTGTTGAGGCGATAATTGACAGCATCCATGGTAGAGGTTCCGGTATGCCACCTTCGCTGATCTGAGTGGCATTGCATCCGATCGGATGAGGGAGATCTTGGTTCCTCTTTGATCGGTCGGTTGGAGATAAAAGCGTATGAAGGGTGAGGATTTTGTGGTAGATACGTCGAAACACCAGATGGGTAGTATGACGGGACCTCATATGGTTGGTAAGTAGGAACCTCAGAATGATGATATGTTGGTACTTCGGATGGTTGGTACATGGGTAAACTTGACGGGTGGTAACTCGAGTGCCTTGGTGCTTGGTATAATTGATTTGGAGTGTTATCTAAATGGTAAATTGGACTTTGATATGGCTCGGTTTGATTGTGGTTCTTGTCGGAATTGAATAATGCCTCATAATAATCCTTGCTCATGTTGTCTTTTGGGAATTTGTAGTATTTTCTTGCTCTTTTTGCTTCATTATCATAATACTCCATAATTTCTCGAAAGACATCTACTTTAGGTGGTTTAGAATGAGGAGAGGGAAAGAAACGGTTACCAACCAATCTTATCTCTATTCAAACAATCAAATAATAATTTCCCATGCTTGGATCGAAGCTTGGGTATTGTTTTATGATACCCAATTCGCTAAGATCGATGGCTCTGATACCAACACTTGTCACACCCCAAACCACGGCCTAGGCGTATGACACATATGTTGGTACCACAATTGTAATTAAATCAGAGTTACGGGTTATTAGCGGAAGACTTTATAAAACATGTGGATTTAAATATAATATTTACATACCAAAGACGGGATTTAAAAGTTCCTGTATATAGTTTGAAAGATTTACTTGTTTAAGTTTAACAAAACAAACCACCATTAACATTATATTATATTTAACAAAATTATCCGAGCCATTGGATTCTTGCAGTTCGTCATTCAAAAATGCTAACCTTGATCACCTGCAAAATGTAAGAAAATTGTAAGAAAATACGTCAGCAACGAATGCTGATGAATATGCTGACGCTAAAAATATTTTCTTTACTTAATCACCCTCGAGACTACGTAGGCCTTTGCCCAACGTTACTTAGGAATAAACCAGTTAAAACATCACAATTCATAAACTCAAGTCTCTATACTCGGTTCCCCCAGCAAACACCGCAGCGTTCGACTAGTTTAGTGCCTATACGTATACACAAGGTCATACTCCCCGCAAACGAGTATAATTGTGACCAGGTGTGACGTGCCCACCACATATGTATGGATCCAGATAAACGTATACTATAGCCTGAGGCAAGTATTTATACTCTTGTTTATAAATGTTTTAAAGAGACACTTAGTCTCATGTAAAGTTTTTCAAATAACATGTTGACTCGTTTGAAAACAAGTTTATAAAAGTTGGGGTGTATTCACCTTTTTGATTTGGATCGGCTTCAACACCGTCCGAGGGTGGGTCTTTCCCGTTGCTATCTCGCACCTATAGTACGAGTATAACCAATTGTTAGTCGGATATACAATCCGGCTTAAGACCTTTAGTCTTATTTTATAAACTTTACCTCGATGAACCTTTAGTTCATAAATCTAGTTAAAAAGTAATTTATAAACCTTTAGTTTATTTATAAAATCATACGTTTCTTCTTCTCTAAGAAACGTATTATTTTTCTTTTATTATTTAAGAATAGTTATTTATTCTTTAAATAATATTGATAACAAAGATTTAATATATATATACTTACACACACATATATACATATTTCTAATCGTTCATAATCTATCTTTTATTGTTTCTTTGTTATATTTTATTTTCTTTTATCGAGGTATCGAGTATTGTAACATCCTACTTTCGGTTATATTAATAAATAAACTTCGTCTATTTTATAGTTGGTCGTTATCGGTTTAGATAAATAGAATATGAGTTGGGCTAGTGTTGGGTAAATGGATATGGGTTGGACTTGGGGTATGAAAGAAGAAGAAAAGACCATGGGCTTAAGCCCATGACCCATAAATATAAATACCATTAATCATCACTTAATCCATATTCACACATATTTCATACACCACCCAAAAACACACACTTAAGATTTCTCTCTAGTTCTTCCTTATCCCTAGCCGAAATCAAGAAGGAAACCAGGCACCGACCCGAGGTAACGATAGTTTAATATTGTATGAGCTTAACCCGTTAGATATAGTTGCGAAACGACGAGCCGACACCGTTAAACCGTTTAAATCACGAGATCCGGGTGGAATCGGGTATAAACCAAACCTATGATGAGCTTAGGGATAACCCTAGCTCAAATCTGGATCGAACGGGGCGAAAAACGGTGAAAAACGAGTTAAAACTCGTTTTTCCGGTGAGTTCGTGTTTTTCCGGCGGCTTTCCGGCAATGACGGCACTGGAAAAGTTAATACGAGGTTAGAGGTGTCATGGAATGTTCTGACATTCTCTGACCTAACCCTAGTTCGCTAAGGGGTAACTAACGAATTAGAAGTAATTCGCTAGCTGATTCGTCTAAGGGAATATAACGAACTAGCTTCAGTTCGTTAAGGAGAAACGATAGCGAACTACCCTTGATTCGCTATAGTTAAAAGATAACGAATTGGAAGGTCCAATTCGTTGCATAGACTGGTTCGCTGTGGACTGATTCGTTAAGGGTCCAGTTTGTTAAAGGATTCAATTCGTTAAAGGGTTCAATTCGTTACAAAGAACCAGTTCGTCATGACAAGTCAATTCATTAAGGATAAGTAATGAACTGGAAGTTTAACAGAATTAAAGAATGGTCCCTGGACTTATAAAAGAATGGTTTAATTACAAAGAGGCCCTTGAACTTTTAAGTTAGCAAATTTAATAATGATTCGAAGAATGGTTAACTTTTAAGCTCGACCCCAGCCAGGGGCTCTGCCTCTTGGACCCTGATAAGGGCTGCCACACCTAGACCCCGCTGCCAGGGGCGCTGCCCCCGGACCCCCATCCGTTGAGGGTTATAATTAGAAAAGAAACGTGATATGGCTAGTGATAGATAATTGATACGAGTAATTGTTATACAGTTAGCCATCCCCAACTGAAGAAAGGAATAACTATTAACGGTGAACGTAACCGACTTCAGGTGAGTTTCTAGCCCCATTCCTTGTTTTCTTTTCGGGTCTGTGTGCATACTCGATGTGATTAGTTAATACACTTATACTAAGTGATAAGTGTATGCCATATATGTATTATGTGAAATGTATGAATGGTTTCTTGTCGATACATGAACGATCTTCGGAATTGCATGTATTGCCAGGAAATGGTTGATTAAATATGTATGTTGTAAGATGAAGAATGAATGATGTATGTATGAAACTTACGATTATGTATATAGAAAAGTATGTTAAAAAGGTATGGAAGAAAGGGTACCGGACCCTAATAATATCCGAGGATGAAGGGTACCGGACCCTAATAATATCCGAGGATGAAGGGTACCGAACCCTAGTAATATCCGAGGATGGAGGGCACCGGACCCTAATAATATCCGAGGATGGAGGGTACCGGACCCTAATAATATCCGAGGTATGTAGGGCGAATGCTCTTTATAACGTAAGGTTAGATATGTATGTGTATGAAAGATTGATGGACAGGTTAAGTATGTAATGCGTACCTACGGGCACGTGTATGTGTATGTAAAGTAAGTTATGTGATTAACTAAAACTCACTCAGCGTAGCTGACTTTTAGTATGCACGCAGGCAAATAGGTTGAGGCAGCTCGCGTGATTGAAGACACATGGCATGGAATCGAAGATACTGGCATCTTGAAGAAATGTTGTGATGTTTTAAAGACTATGTTTTATTTAATTGACTATGAATGTTATGTAATATATTATGGTTGAAGTTTTAATGTTCCGCGAATGTTTTTAATTAACTCTGATATTAAGAACCGTGTTTATGAGTAAATCCAACACCAAATGTAGGGCTACCGGTAACGGGGCCTTACAAGGATAACCTAGACTTAAGGTTTAAGCCTTTTATAATATTTTGTTATTATTTTAATCGGTGTTACGCCTACCTTTGTTGGCTTATGGAAACCCTAATTACTCGAGCAGCACTCCAACGCCGCTTCACCTTCTATTCCTTCTCGATTGATTCTTTTCGTTGTTTTTTCCTTAGCACACCAATCGATAAACACCAATCCTTCACCACTTGTCGGCACACCTTACGAGACTAACCATCATGTTGTAGAGGAAGTAACAAACACTTTCTTGGTTGATACGTCGGTGGAATGTGGCACGAACTTCGAGAAAATGAACACAGAAATCGAGGAAACGGAGCAAGGTTTTCGAGGTGGATCGAGGGTCGGGTTCTCGGGGTTTTAGAGAGATGCTAGAGAGAGAAAGGTGTGTGAGTTAATGATGTGAGAAATGAAATCCCGGGGTTGCTATTTATAGACATTTTCTGGAAGCCCGTCGCGGTACGCGACGGCCTCCTTGGCACCCGTCGCGTATCGCGACGTAGCCCAGGCCAGTCACCTATAGGTCTGCCACGTGGCAGACGGTGTGCCACGTGTGGCCACGTGGCGATCAGTGTGCCACGTGTGGCCACGTGCCTTGTTGTTAGACAACCCATCGCGATACGCGATGGGTCTCTCTTCTGATCCATCGCGTATCGCGATGGGTCATGAAAATAGAATTTTCAATTTAAACCCTCAAGTTTGGATTTTAACAATTTTGGTCCCTTCACTTTAAATTTTGACATTTTGAACTCGAAATTTTTACGATGTTACAGTTACATTAAACAATCTGCTCCCCGTCCGAATTAGGAAATTCTAAACCTAAAGAACCTACAAGGTCAACTAGATCATATCTCAACCGATGGTCTAATTCCACATTTTCAGGAACGGAAACTTGAGTAGGAGGATCCGGCACCCAATCTGGAGAATTGCACGCCCGTATTCTTTTATTTGGTTATGGGTTTTCTAATTACATGAACCGGCTGACTAAGTATGCACCATCTACCCTTTAAGACACCGAAAGCTCTCTCGACATCTTTTCTTGCCGATTCTTGCAACTTCTTGAACATCTTTTCCTTGACCTCGACAGGAAATGAAAAGACTTTCACAAAAACAGACCATGCCGGGTAGATACCATCGACAAGAAAGTAGCCACATCTGTAATATCTCCCATTGACAAAATACGGGACAGAAGGGTGCGGTACCATCTGTTACGCTTTGCAACAACGTTGATGTGTATAGAACAATGATGTCGTTGTTTGAGCTAGGAACACCAAAATAAGAATGCCAAATCCATCAATCATTTGACGCAACCGCTTCAAGTGCGATGGTCGGTCGTTTTATATCACCCCTAACATATGCCCCTCGTAACTCCCGTGAACAATTCCTCCATTCGATATGTGTACAATCGATGCTACCGAGCATCCCTGGAAAATGCCATCTAGCCTCATGCGCGGCGTAAAGACGTGTAATGTCGTGTCTTGTTGGTTTTCGTAGAAACTCTTTTCCATACAATTTAATAATCGTGTTACAAAAGAATTGTAGACATTCACGTGAAGTTCTAAGAGGCATTTGCAAGTATTCATCGAATTGGTCGGGTGGGTTACCAGTCGCTAATTAACGAATAGCGGATGTGCATTTTTGAAGTGGCGTAAAACTTCGTTTGCGCCTCGCGTCGTAAGATTCTTGAAACCATTCTTTGCTTGCTTCGACGTCGGCTACAATATTTAAAAATAAAGATTTCGGCAAACGAAACTGATCCCTAAACGCCTCGTCATTGTATTTCGGCAAACGATCCTCCACAAAATAGTCATTCATTAGCACTTTGTGGGCATGCAGGCGATTACGATCCACCATTTTTTTCTTTGGACGGCTCGTGTAACATCCCAAAATTTCGGTCCAAATTTGACAAATTATTAAAGTTGAAGGATCAAAAATATTCTCAAGATAAGTTACGAGAAATATTTTAAATAAGGAAAATAAAAAGAAATAAAGGAAATAAAATATTCCACATATATAAGTTCATCCCATATTAAGAAAATGGAAAATGAAACTCCATCCCACATGCAAGGATGTAGGAAAGTGGAAGCACTTTACTTAGGTATAAATAAGGAATATAAATCACATCCCACATGGAAAGTGGTAAAGAAATGGAAGCTCTTTATAAGGAAGAGATTTTCCATTGTAATATTCTTTTATTGCAAACATGCACCAAGTGGTCCTAGCGGAGGGTGCGTAGCACCCGACGCACACGGGCTCGTGCTCAGGCGAGGGCGATGGCGAAGGGTTTCGGCGCAATGTGGCGCTTTGATGGCGCACTTTGCACTTGCAGCATGGAAGGACACGTGGCGACACGTGGCGTGATCTTAGAAAGGTGGGCGTCGCGTATGTTGAAGAAGGGGCCCATCGCGTATTACGATGGGACCAGAAATCAGCTATAAATATGAGGGGTCACGGCTCATTTCAACACACACCGCCCACTCTCTCTCTAGAATATTTTGTCTCACTACATCGTTTTGCGTGCCACCGACCCGACAAACATCACCTCGTAATCTGTTTCAATACCCAACGTTTCCTCAAAGTGCGTGCCACCCAAAAGTAACCCGACATTCTGACTCAAAGTACGTGCACGTCCCGGCGACACCTGAACATCGTCTCGATTTGCGTTCCAAAAAAGGTGGGTCAAGAACGCCTCGATAAACGTGCATATAGAGTAGAAGTGCTGCCCGTATAAACTTAGGAATATCTGACTCCGAATACCCGTGCGAGGTAGGGGTTCTGCCTAAGTTATTATTTTATTATTATAAATGGCTTAGACCATAGTCGGAGGTATAGCCCGAACCTTGATTACAATTAAGTATTATATAACTTTTCTTAAGCAAAGGTTATAGTCAAAATATAGTTTCTTCTTGATTAAGAAACGTAAGCATGAACATACAAAGGGTATAATCAAAATAGTATTTATATATTATTAAGAAATATAATATTCAAAGAGTATAGTTAAAATAATGTTTCTTCTTGAAGAAGAAACTCAGTATAGACGTTTCTTCCTGAAGAAGAAACGTAGTATATAATTGGTAAATAAACAAGAGGACTAAAAGTCAAAATGCTTTATATAAAAAATGTTTTTATCAAGGTTAAAGCTATACAAAACAGACTAAAGGCCTGAAGCTAGATCGATGATCTAGTTATTTATACAAAAGGTTATTCTCGTACTATAGGTTCGAGGTAACAAAACAAGAAGCTGAATCAGAAAACAGGAATCAGTATCAGAAACTGATTATAAACAGAAAAGGTGAATACGCCCTAAACCTTTACAAACTCTTTTAGAGTCAGAATGTTTGCATAGGATTTACGAATCCTTAAAACCTTGTGTTACAATAATAAGAAACGGACACTCTGATTAAGGGTATACATTAGTCTGGATCCATTCATACATGGTGACTCGGCATTTCCCCGAGGCCATGCATATCATCAACATGCCTCTGAAGGTCTATGGGACTGTTCAGAGATATGAAATTGTGTATATAATTAATTGTACAAGGTACTTAGGGTAACTTGATCCCAATTTAGTTGGGTGCCTAATGAGTGGTCACAAAGGTATTGAAAAGATTTTTACAAAGAGTCAGCGTCATTCACCAGCTGTGTGCTGACGTATTTTCTAACCATTTTACAGGAAAACAAGAAAGGTTAGAACAGAAAAACAAGAAGGAATAGAAGATTGGAGTTATAGTCATTAGATGCTATCTGGTGGCTCAGATATTTTATTTGAAAATATTATAAGGATTTATGTTTTTCAAAGAATAGTATTTGTATTACTGTAACACCCTTGGCAAACACAACATCATCCCACTCTTAGGCTATCCCACATCGGCCGTGGACAAGAGAGATCATTGGTTCATAAGTAATGCCCTACCTCTTAACATCACCAACGCGTTTTGGGCAACCAAAAACAAATCCATGAGCTCTTCGTGGGCAGAGCGAACAATATTGGTGGTGCGAGGGGCCGGATGTTACAGGTGGTATCAGATCCACTCTTGTGCCGTTCGGGATGATGGGACATGCCTCATCGAGGACGATGAGTCCAAAGGGGGGTTGTTCGTAACACCCTTGGCAAACACAACATCGTCCCACTCTTAGGCTATCCCACATCGGCCGTGGACAAGAGAGATCCTTGGTTCATAAGTAATGTCCTACCTCTTAACATCACCAACGCGTTTTGGGCAACCAAAAACAAATCCGTGAGCTCTTCGTGGGCAGAGTGGACAATATTGGTGGTGCGAGGGGCCGAGGTGTTACAATTACCAAACGGGTAATTAAACCCGAGTTTTCAATATAATAATATTTTATTAAAGACTTCCTCTAAAATAAAACCCGCAACTCTGATGTATTTACAAAACAGGTACCAACTATTGGTCACACTCCTTGGCCTTAAGTCGAGGTGTGACAGCTCGAGCCTTCAAGTTCTTTATATAACAACGGGAACCATTCAAGAATGTCATCGTCCGAAGACGAAGAGTTATCGGTGTCTAGCGGTAACAAGTTGCTTGGAAATTCCATATTTTTTTGTTTTAAAGTGGTGAAAGAAATAGGTTTTTGTAGTAGAGGATTGACAGTGTTTTGAGTGAGATTTGATTTTAAGTTGGATTGAAATGGTAGTTTATTTAGATTGTTTTAAAAAAATTAATTTTTTTTAACATTCCAACAGTCACAACCACCCCCTAACCCCACCCACCAACGGTAACTTCTCAATCTTTCAAGTGTGATCACCACCACGCTTTTTCCCCCCATCACGCGTGATGGGGGGGGGGGGACCGGCGGCGGTGTTCCACGCTGGAAGCCCCATCACGCACCACCCTGTCCGCCCTTAGATTGGGTTGTATGGAAACAGTGTTGCCACCACCAATGTGGAAGTGGCTGCCATGATGGATTTAGTGGAGACGAAGAAGATGAATTGCGTTAAGATATCGGATGTTCATGTTGCGTGATGAAGACAAATAAGGAGCGGTGGAGGAGCGTTTTCGTACACTGATGTAGAGGAGCGGTGAATAAGATTAGTTCACCCCCTTGTTGTGGTGATCGGTCTAGGAGTGCAGTGAGCGACATGAGTGGCATCCACACCCTTCAGTCGTAGAATGTATCTACAAAAGTATTATCAAGACATGTGCATGCTAGGTTACTATATGAAACGTTTCACCTTCTCCTATATGAGTAGGTCCTTAATTGAATAATGTAAAATTGTTTGACTAAATTCCCATCTCACCTATACGGCTACTTGTGGTGGGTTTTAAACATCAAGTTAAAGTGTCACATCATTGCTACGTAAGCAGTGATGCGTTAACTAATAATGCATTGTGGTTTAATGCTCCCATCAATTCTTTGCTAAAGCATTTGAGCCCCACCGTTTCCTTTTTAAAGCCCTGTTACTATGATACATCACTTTTTCCGTCCCTGTTGAAGCCCCACAACTAGTGATGTTTGTTCCTAAATATGTGGTCTTCCAATATATACTACTTTGGAATTTGGACGATCCCATTTATATTATTGTTATGATATGTTCTGTGTATTTGTATAGCTTAATTATTGTCTTTTTCGTTAAGGCTTTGGTTATACATACACCAGGTAGGTTATTCATACATCAGGACAAACCAATACGAGTCGTATAGGGACTATACAACTCGTATAGTTGCTGACATGCTGTATATATGAGTCGTATAGACCATATACAGCTCGTATAGGTCAGACAAGTTACATGGGCTATACGAGCTGGAACATTTATACGGCTTGTATAGGGTCTATACGGCTCGTATAGACTGCAAAAAGTCGTCACACTATCACCTTCGTACACATGTCGATAAATTAGGGCTATACGACTCGTATAGGCTTTATACGAGCAATATAGCCTTATTCACACACCAAGGGACTGGTGCATGTATACAACCACCCTTCGTTAATTGCTTGTTTTTTTGTAAGTAATGTTAATTGTTATAATATCAAATACTTTGTATACATGATGATATAGTTTAAAATTTTTAAAAGTAGGAATTATTATAATTATTTTTAAATAACATGAATGTAAGAATAATATATAATAATATATATTTATATATGGCCATTATAATCATTTATATTATAATAGATCAAAATATTAAATATACCTTATTATATATTAGTTTGGTAATTGTTGATGGACCATATTACCTATAATTAACTAATAAAGGGTTTCCCCTTGGGTGTATATATAGAGAGATAAATATTAACATCATAACCTAATTACACACACATAACAATTTTGTGTGCCTCCTCTCTCATAAAACCGGGTTCCTCTCAAGAACCCTAACACCATCCTTAACTATACATCCTAAAGGGGAACTCGACCAAGATGACAAACATGTCGACTATCTCATACTCTGCTGCGATTACTATTCTCCATGCTATAACAGGTTCATAGGTTTAATATTTATCATGTTTTATATTACTTCATGAAGAACTGATCAACATGTTCCCCCTCCTCTTGTACTTCTTACAAGTCATTATAAAGACTTTTACTTCTCTCACTGACCTTATAAGCCTTTAGGAAAATTTGCATGCTTAGGGTCAATATTTAAAGACCAATAGATTTTAATAGAAAAACGAGTTAATGATGCAAGTCGTTGTAGTTTCTCTTGTGAGGATTATTTCAGTAAGAAATCGGAGTATGCCCACATTTAAGAAACACCGAAACTTTTGTAAGAGTAGTATTAAATTCTATAGAGATAAATTTTGATGAAATAGTGTTGTGATGGAGCAATGTCTTATACAAGAGGTGTAATTAAGATAATATCAAGTTTTTACTCCTCCACCTCTTGCAAATCTTGTAAGTTATGATTGAGACACTTAAGGCTCCCACTAATATTCGATATCTCTAGGAAAAACTACATGAGAAGTTTCAATGATGTACGTGATGTGGGAATTTGTCATACATACGTTAGACTTAATTTGATTTCCTTTATGTGTCATAAGAAACTTAGGGATATATTTAGAAGAAATCATATTAACTATATATGAATGGATCTCTTTAAGACCATGAATGATAGAAGACATACTAGATACAAGTAAATAGCTTTTTAAATGATAAAATAATTATGTCTGAATATTCTGTATGAATAAGTTCCACCAATGTAAGTGAAATATAACTTCTCGTGGACCCATACTTATTTCTTAAGCCAAACAATGTTTAGGGCATCTAACACATGATTTAAAATCACTGAGAATGAGATTATACGAAAAATCACCCTCATTAGCCATGTCATGATTTCTCATGAAATTTGGTTTTAATGGATGAATTTTGTATGTCTCATTTGTCTTTTGTTACATTTTTATTTGCATGATAACAAAAGCTGTGAAAATATATAGTATCATCTAGTTGTATTTTATAAATGTTTCAATCCAAATATTGATAACAAATCATATGAGAGTTTAAGGTAATAGTGACTTTATGTTGGCTATGCAAACCTTATAACTATCATAATGTAGCTCAAGTATTGATACTAAATTTTGATTAATCTTCAGAATATTTAAGGTATCATAAAGCGTAATTTGAAGACAGTTTATCATGGTTCTAATTACCTTAACATTTAAATTTGTCACTAACCCTCATGTTAGTTATTTGTTGATTTTTGGGTAAACATATAGAACTAGACTCAACCAATCATGTGTTAATGAGAATATTAGGTTAGCAGACTTAAATATCGTTAATATATAACTATCAATTTTAGCCAGTTGTTCTTTTGAATTATGGATAATCTTGTAATGCATATGCCTAATCTAATGGAATATTTTTGCAATGAGACTTCTCCTTAGAGAACTTAAAGCTGAAAGTAATACTGTAAGGCCCAGTCACCGGTAACCCTACTTTCGTGTTGGATTTACTCATAAACACAGTTCTAAATATCAGAGTTAATTAAAAACTTTACGCGGAATATAAAACTTTCATAAAACATTACATATCAATTCATAATCATGTCTTAAAACATTCCTCTTGTCTTTCAAAATCAAAACATAACTTATAAAACATATCAGATCTTCAGATGCCAGGCTTTAGTCTTCTGCCATGTGTCCTCCACTCAAGCCAGCTGTCTCATCCTACTCACCTGCGTGCATACTAAAAGTCAGCTACGCTGAGTGAGTTCTAGTTAATCATACAATACCATACAATACCTTATTACATACATACGTACTTAACCTCATAACTTTCTTTCATACACACATAAGTACTCATACCATCATTCTTACTTACATACTTTCTTTCTTACTTACATACTTTCTTTACATTCATAATCATACGTTTTAAAGAGCCTTTCGCCCTATAACCTCACAGATATTATAAGGGTCTGGTCCCTAACATCACAGATATTACAAGGGTCTGGTCCCTAACATCACAGATATTATGAGGGTCTGGTCCCTATCCTCACAGATATTGTAAGGGTCTGGTCCCTAACATCACAGATATTATAAGGGTCTGGTCCCTAACATCACAGATATTATAAGGGTCTGGTCCCTTGTTTTCGAATATTAGTAGGGTTCGATTCCCTCTTCGTTACCATACAACCATACATCATACCTCGAGTATTATTAGGGCTCGGTACCCTTTTCGTAACTATACAACCATACAACCGTCATTTCCTTCTTTTATTAACTTTATTACGTTCATACACATAAACATACATATCATACTTACCATCTTTATAACGTTACAACCTGACAATACGTGCAATATCCGAAGATCGTTCACGTACCATCAAGCAATCATTCATACATATCACATATATCACATATGGCATACACTTATCACTTAGGATAAATGTATTAACAACACATCAAGTATGCACACAGCCCCGAAAACATAACAAGGAATGGGGCTAGAAACTCACCTGGATCCTGTTACGCTCGTCGTTGATCGTAATTCCTTTCTTTAACTGGGCTCGGCTAACTGTATAATATTTACACATATCAATTAACTACTACTACTCGTTTTGTATTTCTATCTATATATGACCCACAACGAACGGGGGTCCGGGGGCAGCGCCCCTGGCAGCGGGGTTCTAGGGGCGGCAGCCCCTAGCGGGGTCCAAGGGGCAGAGCCCCTGGCTGGGGTTAAGCTGCCAGGTCAGCTTGGAAAAATTTTATTTTCGATAACTGCCTTAACACATTTTCCATTAGGTTTTTAATTTATTTTCTAAACGAACTTCACTTCAGGCGAAGTTAAACCTTAGGCGAACTTGGCTTCAGGCGAAGTTAAACCTTAGGCGAACTTGGCTTCAGGCGAAGTTAAACCTTAGGCGAACTTGGCTTCAGGCGAAGTTAAACCTTAGGCGAACTTGGCCGTAGGCGAAGTTATCCTTAGGCGAACTTGGCTTCAGGCGAAGTTAAACCTTAGGCGAACTTGGCTTCTGGCGAAGTTAAACCTTAGGCGAACTTGGCTTCAGGCGAAGTTAAACCTTAGGCGAACTTGGCTTCAGGCGAAGTTATCCTAAGGCGAACTTGGCTTCAGGCGAAGTTATCCTTAGGAAAAGTTACGCTTGAAGGCGAAGTTACGCTTGAAGGCGAAGTTCATCAGGCGAACTTAATCTTGCAGGCGAAGTTATCGCGCTGCAGATCTGTTTGCCCATAACTCCTTCGTTTCTTAGCCAAATAACTCGATTTTGGTACCCACGGAATCGTATGATCGGCGCCTACAAATCCCAACCATCAAATCGGCCTAAAATCGACGTTTTAGGGGTCTGATTTGGGCAGTTTGGGTTTCGGGTCCGGTTAACCCATCCAATCCTAACCATTTTCAGTAATATTAGCTTTGTTGGATTTGTTCTTACCTTACCAACTCAGATCTATCAACAAAATCTCGAGTCTCGGCTTCGAATCTTGATCGGTTAGAATGTGTGTGTTTTGAGTGTGTGAAGAAAGAAGGTGGAAATGAAAGATTGGGTTTGGGATGGGATATTTATATCCCTCTAAGCCCACGGACCCGAGGCCCATTCTCATTTAACCCATCTTACGCAATCTAAGCCCAACTCCCTCCTTACTCGACATTAAATAATAACAACGTGAAATCACTAAACATAACTTTCTTTATTTATAATTAAAATTTTAGGATGTTACAAATACTTGTATTTTGTCTATGAACATTAGAATAATCCTCTTTTAGGTTTTAGTGGTAGTGAGTTGAATAACATCTTATTTTCCAGTACCGGATGCTTCTTTTCTTGTACATATGTTGCTGATCAACACACTCATTTTCCTTTGGTACTTTACATATGTTGCTGATCAACACACTCATTTTCCTTTGGTACTTCTGAGTGTTATAGTTGATTTTTAAGGCATCAAATTGTACTATTGAAAATTTGAGTATGCAATGTACTAGAATATTGTACTTAATATCATGTGTGAGCCCTTAATTTTATGGGTCATGATTGTACATTATGATATATTCAATAATACCATCTAACCTTATAGTTAGAATTTTTAAGGAGTGCATGAATCTTGGGAGTTATTTTGATTAGTCTTAGGAAAAACTAAATCTATAATAACTCTAGTGATAGCATTTATTTATATAAGTTCTTGATTATTATTATCGTTATAGACATTATTATTGACTCACTCCATTTGTTAGGCTTTAGTTTTCAATGGAATAATTGTTATTAGAAAGAGCAGTATGATAGTCATATCATGTCTTAATGGATAATTAAAACTGAGAAGAGCTAAATGTTATTAAAACTCTTTATGAGACAAAATTCAATTAGAGTGGATGATTTGGATGAGATAACTATTTATAGAAGAAAATTATAATGAGTAATGTTATGGGATATTAAGATAATACATATTAAAATTTATGATCATTAGATTAATGAAGGATCATTAATGTTAGGATCATTATATTTTATAAAGATGTGATATGTCTATTATTAACATCAAACGAATAGACTATAATTAAAAGTTCTACTTAAAAAAAAATAAATCACCTTTGGGCAGAATTAAACTTTATTTAAGTATGTGTGCAAAATAATTGTAACACGTCACCTTTGGGCAGAAGTGAGACGATTATTGCACATGTTAGTTTTCCTGAATAAAAATGTAACACATCACCTTTGGACAGAAGTGAGACATCTATATTATGTTAGGCAAAAACTGTAATATTCGTCAATTTTCGGACCCGAAAATCCAACTCGTTTAAATTTTCAATTTTGTTTATATATATATATATATATATTCAGTTTTGTTTCATGTATTTTATGTATTTCATGTGACATTCGTAAATTTCTATTATTTGTATTGTGTTTGTTAAACCGGCCCGTTTTAGTATTTGATGTGATTCGGTTAATTATACTTATACACATATGTTACAAATTTCGTATGTAATAGTTTTCTTTCCTAAAGTTATTTAATGATATTAATCATTACTAATATGTATATAAATAAAAATTATAACACTCATGATTTTTCTTTATTCAAATATCACATAAATAATATTATTGATGCATAACCAAAGTACATCATTTTAATCTAGTTATATCACATTTATTTTGTCACATTTATTTTTACCTAAAGTTATTTATTTTTAAAATATGAAAAATATCTTCCTACACCATTCAAATTTTGGTCAAACCTCCTCCCCCAAATCACTCTCCTAATCAATTTTATCATTAAAACATTCTAAAAAAAACTTCCTTATTTTAGTATAAATAAAAACTCATTCCCACCCCTTTCATTCTTGCATCACTCTTTGACAAGTTCAAGAGATTAATTTTTTTCTATTTCAAAGGTAGGATTTTAATTATTCAAGTCTTCTTCATCTTATTTCTATTTATTTTAATTCTTGTTCATACTAGTTAATAAAATGGTCAGATTACCATAATACAATAATGTCTAGGAATCCACATAATCCACACACCATGGTGTATAGGGTGGATGAGACAAAGAACACAAGGAGATGATCGATTACACGAAGGTCACACTTGAAACGTTCTTACATCTTTATTTATCTATTTTGAATCTTTATTTTTTATTCAAAGGACCCAAGGATTTTTGATGATATATGCTCATAAATGTTATATAATCATATCAAAAAAAGTCCATAATTTTATTTTGTCATAATCCTTTTCAAAATCGTTAAAATATTGTTTTTAACAATATTTCAGTTTTGACATTAGATATAGCTGTTAAAGAAAGAGGCATATCTTGTTCATAACAAACTGAAAAAGTTCAATACCAAATTCTATGATGTACTTCATTTAAATACGGTTCTAAAAACTATTTTTACTTATTTTAATTTATTCGTATGAATTCGCAATCAATATTTTATAAACAGTGCACAGATTCGTACCTTCTGATTTAGATGATTGTTTTGACCTATTTAGGTTACAAATTTGTAAACCTTTTTCAAATGAAAGTTGTTCAAAACATTCTAATTTAATAGACTGGAAAGTTTTGCTTTTAAATAAAATTGTTTGATATTTTAAATACCTTAAACAAAACAGAACAGTTTCCTATCCAAAAACTGATTTTGTACTTCATCTTCCTTTTTGATATTTTCCTTATTATTATATTATTATTTATTCATTTGATTTAGATTCTTTAAAATTTATAATCCCCTTAGTTTTTAATTATTATATTTTGTTTATTTATAGTAAGTGAGGATCGATCGTTCATTTTCTTTAATGTGCTTTCGGTTGTCATTTCAAGTTTGGCTTTAATCTCAAATGTGAGTTTACATACCCCTTTTTTCTATCTTTTATATTTTGGGGGTAGCATGTATACCATATTCAAGTTTACTTATGTTTTATTCCCACATCTATTCAAAACGCAATTCAATATATGTTTATGTGTGATTATTGCATGCTCTATGATAATGCTCTATGTGTTTAATTGTTTATTTTATGTTTGGTGGTTGGTATCTCATCCTCATCTATCATCATCTAGTATGATCATACATTTACCCAAGTACTTTGATTTCGTATCAATAAGAACGGGTCCACATCTATGTAGTTGTTTACATTTTCATAAGAATTGTAATACTTATCATTTACATATGAATTGTGATTTATCTATATATATATATAACTAAAACTTATGTATTCTCACCAACATTCGTGTTGACAAACTCTATTTTCATACATGTTACAGGTACAAGTAATTTACATTGATCAAGATTGAAGATATTAGTTTTTACCTTAGGATATTTATTCTAAACCCAAAAAGTATGATGTATTTATTCTGTATATTGAATTTGTGTACTTGTTTTAATGTTAATGAAATTAAATAATTATTGTCGCTTTAATTAGTGTCTTTTGAGCTACTGCCCAATCAATACGTTACGCCCCGACATGTTCCGCCTTTGGTCGGGGTGTGACAAAAACTAACAAAAGCTTTCAGTTAGACTTTAATGATATGGTAAATGTAACTCATCACCTTTGGGCAGAAGTGATACATCAAAAGTTCATTTAAGTTAAGCCTTTATGTTTTGTAAAATTTTATAATATTTAAGTATCTATAAAACATTTTAATGAGTTAATAGTAAAAACTTTCTGGGTAAAATTAAGGATTTCGAGAAATAACGTTTTCGGGTAAATTATAGTTTTCGGATGACATGGGTTATTGGTTAATATGTTTTCGAGTATTATGGGTTTTTGGGTAAAGTAATGAGTTTTTGGAAAATTAGCGTGTTTGCGGGAAGAAGATTGGAAAACCATTCCAAAAAAACCCGTATAAGGCGATTTAATTTAAAATCCGAGAACTCTAATATCCAAAAATTAATATTATCCTAATTAAACTGAAAACCCAGAAAAATAATAAAACCCATACAAATAATTCCGTAAACTAGTTAATCCCTAAAAAGATTTCAAAAACTAAAAGGACACATGTCGATAAATTAGGGCTATACGACTCGTATAGGCTTTATACGAGCAATATAGCCTTATTCACACACCAGGGGACTGATGCTTGTATACAGTTATTGCTTGTTTTTTTTGTAAGTAATGTTAATTGTTATAATGTCAAATACTTTGTATACATGATAATATAGTTTAAAATTTAAAAAGTAGGAATTATTAAAATTATTTTTAAATAACATGAAAACAGAAAAAAAAAAAGAGGAAAATAAATAAATATACTAAAGGTTGTAGCTTTATGCACATGGGCTTGAGGGCTTCTAAGTTCTAACGACCCTCCCTTCGGTCTTTGTTGCAAATCACATTTCCTTCCAAAAGTTACATGTCTTGTTTAGCATCAAAGTTTAAAATCCTATTATTAATGAGAATACATCAAGCTTTTAAATAAGAAATTAGCTAGAGTCCTCTTTCAAATGATCCACCGATTAAAAAAAATACTAAAGTTCTTTATTTTTTAATCTTATTATTATTAGAACGTCAAGTATACTTCTATCCTTAAATTATTACATATGTTACGACAATGTTTTGATTTTGACCCTTACTTTTTAGAAAGACAAAACTTTATCCATCTTTGATACCATTAGACCAGTTCCTAAAATTCAACCATCAAACACAAGAGGATTCATTATTAGTTGAGAGGTTTTATTGTGAATCCCAATTCACAACTAATATATAAGATTGTTCATTAGGCTAAGGGTAATGAGACTTGGTTGAGCCCCAAGTGATCAAATCAAAACCCGACACGTAGGCGTTGACATGGCCCTGGATCAAGCCCCAGAGAGTATAGTAGTCCAGGTGATCCGGGGCTTGATTCAGTTTTTTATTTATTTACTTATTTTAAATAATAGATGAAATAATAATATAAAACATTACATTAATAATAATATAAAACATTACATTGATACTAATATAAAACATTACATTAAAAATAATTTTACTAGTCTAATACAAGATTATCGGGTCTTCTATCCCACAAATTCTCGACCAACTCATGCCTAACGTTGCCGTGTATCTCACGGCTCTTGATGATATTTATGTTGTTGATTCGTTGTTCATTAGTGCATACATTTGCAAAATGGTGCATACAATCAAGGCTACCGAGCATTCCGGGGAAACCATACATTTGCCTTGATTGTATGCACCATTTACAAAAAAATGCACCTACTGCTTGGCGAGGTCAATTCCATCAAGGTGATCACCCCGGCCCTACTATTGTACTTGAGGCGGTGGCGTCACATGATCTTTGGTTTTGGCATGCGTTCTTTGGGGTTGCCGGCTCTAATAATGACCTCAATATTATTGATCAAGACATGTAATGATCTGATCATAAAGATAACAAATAGCAAACCAATATTAACAAACAATTAAAAAAACATGTTTTTTTGAACATATAATCAATTGTACCTTTTTTTATACCAATTGAGTGAGGCTTTAGCCATTGTGTTAACATCTATCTATACTCTCTAATAAAAGCCTACAATGGTTTGCCACTTGTCACTCTCACATTAATCCTCACAATTTAAAACCAACTAAATCTAAATTATCCTTTCTTACCATTTATTATTTGATAGTAAATATTTAAATTGTTTTAATCACTACTATACAACGTTCATCTCTAAATATGCATAAGTTTATTTTTTTTTGTGTTTCACTTAATTATTAAAAATTATTTTCTTTATATACCCGTGTATTACACGGGTCTCAAACTAGTAAATATATATAAGAATAAGTTGAACTCTCAAAAACCTTTAAAAGAAGATAGCATATAGTACAATAATACTATATGTGTATCTCTCTTAAAAACATAATAGACAATAAAACTCGGGAAAATTGTGTAACATCCCCAAAATTTCGATCCAAATTTGACAACTTAGTAAAGGGCGTTGGGCGATGTGGCGCTTTGATGGCGCACTTTGCACTTCGCTCGCATCGCCGCGAGCCGCATTGAGAGCCGCCTTAGTATTTTTGGACAACGAGAATTAGACTAGAAATGACAAGCTATCAAAGACGAGGAACTAAAACTGAAAAATAATATCCAGGGACCCATCGCGCTACGCGATGAGTCCAAGGGGACGGCCATCACGATACGCGATGGGCCGTGATGACACATCAACACGTGTCACACTCTGGTGACACGTGGCAACACACCAGGACACGTGGCACACGTGTCAGGCCACGTGGCGTGACCTTGGGAAAGGGGCCATCGCGATACGCGATGGCGAGAGAAGTAGGACCCATCGCGCTACCAGCTATAAATAGGGGGTGGATCGGCTCATTCCCACACACCTCCCATACTCTCTCTCTAACTACTTTCTCTCTCTACCTCGGTTTGCATGCCGAACATTGTTTTGCGTGCCACCGACCCGATAATCATAACCTCGTAATGCATGCCATAAACCCGATGTTTTCCTCGAAGTACGTGCACGACCCGGCAACCAAACTTTGCCTCGATTTGCGTGCCAAGAAGGGTTGATCAAAAACGCCTCGATAAACGTGCATAGAGTAGAAGTGCTGCTCGTATAAGCTTAAGAATATCTAACTCCGAATACCCGTGCGAGGTAAGGGGTTCTACCTAAGTTATTATTTTATTCTTATAAATGGCTTAGACCATAGTCGGAGGTATAGTCAAACCTTGATTAAGATTAAGTATAATATAACTTTTTTTAAGCAAATGTTATAGTTAAAATAATATTTCTTCATGACTAAGAAATATTTATAACAAAGAATATAGTTTGATTAATGTTTCTTCTTGAAGAAGAAACTCAGTATTTCTTCCTGAAGAAGAAACGTAGCCTATAATTGGTAAATAAAGAAAGGGACTAAAGGTCCAAAATGTTTTATAAATGATTTTATCAAGGTTAACGCTATACAAAAACAGACTAGAGGTCTGAAGCTAGATCGATGATCTAGTTATTTATACAAAATGTTATTCTCGTACTATATGTCCGAGGTAACTAATCAAGAGACATAATCAGAAAACAGGAATCAGTAACAGAAACTGATTACAAACAGAAAATGTGAATACGCCCCAAACCTTTTATACTGAGTCTGACTGTTTAAAAACTTTGTGTACAATAATAAGAAACGGACACTCTGATTAAAAGTATACATGTGTCTGGATCCAAACATACATGGTGACTCGGCATTTCCCGAGGCCATGCATATCATCAACATGCCTCTGAAGGTCTACGGGACTGTTTAGAGAAATGATATTGTGTATATAATTAATTGTACATGGTACTTAGGGCAATTTGATCCCAATTTAGTTGGGTGCCTAATGAGTAGTCACAAAGGTATTATTGTTGGTTTCACAAAGGTATTGAAAAGAGATTTTAGAGTCAGCGTTATTCACCAGCTTTGTGCTGACATATTTTCCCACCCATGTTATAGGGAAACAAGAAAGGTTAGAACAGACAAGCAAGAAGGAATAGAAGATTAGAGTTATAGTCATTAGATGCTATCTGATGGCTCAGATATTTTATTTGAAAATATTATAAAGAGTTATGTTTCCTAAAGAAATGTATTTAAAACATCAAACGGGTATTTAAACCCGAGATTTTAATAAGTTTTCAATATAAATATTTTAAAGACTTCCGCTATAACTCGCAACTCTGATGTATTTACAAAACAGGTACCAACTATTAGTCACACGCCTAGGCCCTAAGTCGGGGTGTGACAGGTTGGTATTTACAAAACAGGTACCAACTATTGGTCACCCAGAGCCAAAATTGATATTTTTTTAAATGTCCCAAATTCATTTTGCATATAACTTTTTTGACGCAAACCAAAACCAATTTTTTTTAAAAAAATGACTTGAATTCGATTGGCTCATAACATGATTTAGCCATAATCAAAATTGTTAGTTTTTTAAATGGCCGAACTCAAATGAGTTAGCACCTGTTTTGACATGAACAAAATGTTAAACTTTTTTATATAATGACCTAAACCCATTTGGCTTACAATCCGTGATAACTCGAACGCGTTTTGACCAATCAAAGTTCTTGATCGTTGACCCAAAACAACAAAAAATATTTTAAAAAATAATCAAAACTCACCAAAATTTACACTTCTTTTAAAGTGACACGAAATGCAAGTCTATATTTGGTAAATCTTACATCGGAACGTCCACAAAAATAAACACGTCGTGATTGTAATGTTGGAATTTATTAAAATTTATATATACAAATATATAAAAGAAAAACAAAGAAAAAAGAAAATATAGATGATTATATTGGTAAACTTAAGGGAGTGGAATAATATAACTGTGTACCTTTAAACACTTTTGTCTTTTTATTTAAAAATTGATTAGTCATAATTTATCCTTACAATATTATTACTTTTGTAGCTAAAAATATTAGCAAATGCGATTGTTTAGCATTCTTTTAACGGTCAATATACTTTGATAGATAGATCATAAAAATTCTAAATCTACAAGTGTTAAAAATAAACTTGTAGTTATACATATATATATATAATTTACCTATCTTTCTAGGGTCGTCACCCTTTATGATACTCTTTCGTTTTGGTAATTATAAGCTTCATTAACGGCTTACTTTGGTAATTATAAGGTTATTATTTTCTGCAATTTTATAATTACTAAAGGGAGATTAAATTCCAAAATGGTCCTGTCACACAAAAGGAATATTGCTATTTTTACTATTTTAGATCGATGAAGAAGAAACATAAACACACATTTCATCAAACAGTTGGTACGCATTAACACAAGCTTATACAAACCTTTAACTGATCAAGCTTGTTGCTCAACAAATAAGTGAAATTGAAAGTAGTGAAGATAACTAACCTGGTCATATGAACATCCATTTTTTAGACCCACCTTCCCCTAGTGATCTGCATTTGTAATGGTTCACTCTAGATAGAAACTTCATTTATCATCTACAACATTTCATTAATCATCCCACATGTATCTGTGCACGTGAATGGCTTCTGCAGTTTTATAGTCTTTACTACAAAAGTATATTATGTAATTAATTAAAATAATTGAAATGAAAAGCTAATTAACAGCAAGGAATTCATGTTCAACACTTACAATTTTTTATTGCTAAAATTAAACATGTGTCGCTGTTAAGAAAACCTCTATTTATCAAATAAGTCATCGACATAAGCTCTGGAAAATTAATGCACGATTAACGATTATTAGTTTATAACTGCTAGCTTATTAGGAAAACTAAAGAGATGACAGAGGCATCGAAGTTTTAGGGTTTGCAACCGGTGACGCCTGAGCAGAATTACAAAAAAATCAAGGTAAATCCAAAATCATACCTTGCTTGTAGATAACCAGAATCCAGATTATGCACCGATTATGTTTTAAAACTTCAAAAATCGTGACGAAGAAGAGCAACCGCGATATGAAAACATATAGCGAGTATTAGGCTTGAATCACGGAGATCATGATTAAGAAGAAACCATATGTTAACCATCTTTTCAAAAAGTAACTGTCACTTGAAGGAGAAGTATGCCAAGTGTCCAGATAATATGCAGTAAAAATAAAAAGGGAGGATGCTGTGAGCAGGTGTCTAAAAATCTTTTGTTTTATTATAATAGTAGATTATTATGACGAAAACAGTTTTATCTATACTATATATAAAGGGGGAGTGAATGACCTCTTAAATTTTAAGAGGTTTAAATTATTATGCAACTTGTACAACTTTGAATGCATATAATTTTAAATTTTTGAGGGCATTTTGGTATTTACACAATATTCACCAACCATTGTTTCCTTCTATTCTTGTCACACCCCAACCTAAGGCGGAAATGTCGGGGCGCGAACTGATTGTCACAGCTCACAAGGTACTATCATGCAATATTTAAAAGTGATAATATCTATTTAATTCGATTAAATGATTCAAATAATTCAAGTACAAGTACAAAATCCATAATCATACAACAATACAACTTATATCACAAATGATCTTAATAAATTATTTTATAACTTAAATTCTTCACTAAGTCTTCACCAACCTGCATTAAATTTCTACGATAACCTGCATATGCGTATAAAATAGAATTTTTGTCAACAACACATGTTGAGTGAGTAAAACACCAGTTTAAGACACGGCAATAATAATATATAGTAAACAAAGAAAGATGCAAACTGTTTATGTGAGAATAAACAGTTAAGCCATAGCACATACACAAATAATCAACCATAAAGAAAGCAAACCATAAAGAAAGGGCTCAACCAATCCATATAAATGGACATTGGTTACCAAAGCAAGGACTAAACCGTTGCCATAAAAATGGACATCGGTTGCCGAAATAAGCAAGTAGCATTCAAACAAAGCAAGTAAGCAAATAGCAAGTTAAGCATAAACCGATATACACACAAGGATTAACAGTTGTGGTTTTGAATACTAGATAATAGATAAATATATAAGATACGCACATGTCCCCAAAAAGGTTTAAAAATAAGTAAAAAGGGGAGTGATTACTCACCTTAGCAATAAGCATGAGATAAACGAATGTGGTAAGAAGGGTAGTAAACAAGAGTTACGCTCTGAAGTTATCGACGAGAAATCCTAAGTAACAATAGTTGAGGAAATAAATATGAATGGAATAATGAAGCTAAAAGTATATAGAGGTTCGGGTTTTGATGATCGGGTATACTCTTACGAAAGTTAAATATCACTTAGTTTTATTATAAATTTTATTATCAAAGTTTTATCGTAATAAATATGATTTAATTATATAAAATACATATTAATACTCAAATAAATATTTATAAAACTTTGGATGGATTAATAAAGAGATTTGTCTTCCTTAAAATCAAAAATGCATTTAATTTAGTTATAAATATATTATTATTAATAAAGATATCTTTTATATTGGTATTGTAAATAATAAGTAATTGATAATAAATAATCATGTTTGTATAAAATAAAATCTTTTATAAATACTTACACTTAAAATTATAGTATTATGTTAATTTACAATAAGTCTTATATATATATATATATATATATATATATATATATTAACTTAAAACCCTTTATTATAAAACTTTAACAAATATTATATATAGATATACATACATATAAATATCTATATATGTATACATATACGGTTTAAACACGATTCGGGAAAGTGTTCAATTGCTATGACGATTTTTATAAAAATACAAGTCATTTAATTATATTTATGAGATAATTTAATTATATTAACTATATTAATAAAATGATTTATATGAATTAAAAATTGAATTAAACCTGAAAATTCCTACAAAAACGGGCTGGGGGAAATCGAACCTGCGCCCCCAGCCGTTTCTGGGTTTCAACAATAACGAACACACCCAACCGTGCTACTCATCCAATTGATTTAAGTATAAGAACTAATATTTATAAACAAACAGACTATTAAACCCAATTGGCTATAAACCCTAAAAATCTCAATCGTGTAAACCGTTAAGTATGAGATTAATTAGTGTTAGGGTTATTGAAGAGGAGGTCAACGCGATCTCAAAGATATATTCAATTACCTTAAACGATGATGGATCGGTGGTGCATTGCAGACCAAACCCGACGGCGTAAACAAGAACACGAACAGGTAGATAGAGGCTGCGGCAATTAAATTAGATTTAGGGCTTTAGTTTGCGCTGGTCTAATGATCGTCTATCCAGATTTAATTGAATTATTATCATCATTATATGGTCTAACGTTATACGAGTGAAGGCGGTGATCAAAATAATCAATTTGTAATATAAACGATCTTGTTTTCCAAATTGCTTACATGTGTGGGCCGAAATATGCATGGTGAATGACTTCCCTAGATAATTTCCATAATTTGGACGAGAATTGAGGTGCAAGATTGCTAAACGGATTCCGGATTTGATATTCGGTTAGTGGGTATAGATAATGGGTTAATAATATAATACAATATATCAAAATTTACAGATGGGTCCCTAGACTATGAAGATGGAAACACTAAAGGGTTAAAGTATGGTTTAGGGTAAGAACTGAATATAATCAAAAGTTATTTTATATATTAATTAAATAAACAAATGTTAATAAAATAATTTTACTCGAATAACGCGATATTTCTTGATAAAATTTTCTAAATATAAAAACGGGTCGAGTTATGATTAATAATATTAATTAAAAATCCGAGTTGTTACAATTCTATACTTACAATAATTACCCTTCTATAGTTACAATAATTATACTTGAACTTTAGATAATTTTTGTAATATTTAAGAATAGTTACACATTCAACCCCTCATCTTTATCCAAAAAATTGACAAGTTGATTTATTTGTTTATTTTTGTCTATATCTTTAAATATAAAGTGTCTTTTTAAAAACCGAACCTACCATTACGACGTGTTTATTTTTGTCGACGTTTTGATATAAAAAATTTTCAAAACGAATGCTTAGATAATAATGTACAAGTCAATAAAGCATTAAAGTACAACTTATTTATGCAACTATATAAATACATTTTCATTCTCATTCTATATTTACAATAATTACCCTTAAACTTTAGATAACTTTTGTAATATTAAATAATTGTTACTCATTTAAACCTTCATCTTTTCAAAAATATGACAAACTTATTATTTTTTTGTTTCCCTTTATATCTTTAAATACATTATGTTTTTAAGAAACCGAACCTACAATTACGAAGTGTTTATTTTTGTCGATGTTTGGATATAAAAAAATTTCAAATCCGATGTGTAGATTATAATGTATAAGTTAACAATAAAACATTTTTGTACAACCTTATATACATGTATCAACCAAACCAATTAAACAATTAACATAATAAACATTTGTAAAGTATTACACAATTAAGAAAACTAACATATGTATAAGCATTGTACAATATATCACCAGATGATTGATAAACAAACATAAACAAGTATCGCATTGAAAATTGTTGTTACCGCAGCATCGTGCGGGTTTCATACTAATTATTATTGTATTATGAGATTATGATGTAAATTTTAGGATGAAACCATATGTGTAATTTAAAGTAGGTTTTTTCTTTAAAAAAATTGAAAAATATATTTGTAATCAATTTTAAATGTAGTAAAAAATTTATTAAAAATGTTTAAAAAAAGAGAGGATATCCCCCTCTTCTGAAATCATGAATCCACTCAAATATCAATTTCCTAATATCAAAGGTTGTAAAAATAAATGTTCTTATTTTTCAAAACTTTTGCATTATTACTATTACGGGTTGGTTTAGGTATCAATGATCTTATTAGTAATCAGTTTTATAGAATTATTTATCGTCTTTAACTTATTTTATATTCAGTTGAACTCGTTATGTATTTTGTATTCGGTTATGTTGACCCCAATTGATAATCTTGGTGATACGAACTTTTTAATATGATTGAATAACTGATCGATGATGTTGAACCCTTATATAGATCACCAAAATGTGTGATTCTAGGGCTTCAACGTTTCACAACATCGACATATACATATATGTGTTTTAATAGTTACAAACTTCACATAATGATACTCTAGACTTTACCGACTCTATTAAAACAGAGCTTAAGAGAGTTTTGAGTATTTACAACACAACTTCTTGTACTTCTAATGATGAGTGATTAATAGTATAGGTTGACACACGTTACAAACTTCTACATATTCGTTTGAAATTTATTAAACAAATTAAGGAAAAAAAAAGCTTGCTAAATCAAGCCGAGCCAAACCCAAACTTACCCCGGCTAGAATCGGCTCGTGAAGAGCCCTAGACTCATCTCTCCCCACTCTTAACAAAAACGCATTTCAACATCCTTCCTCAAGGATGGCAATCTTCCAACTTTCTTTTACATCCACCGGTAAATCTTAACATTTAACCCCCCACCCAATCATTTGAACAAAACAGAGAAGTGTATTTTGCATATGCTTAAAAACACATGAATAAGATTTTTACGAGTAAAACCAGATCAGTCTGACAACACACTCAACTCTTCTGATCTACATATCAATAACACCTTCACTGCCGCAGGAATCACACACAGCTTCCACTGACCACCCACCCAATTACACATGTCGGCGGCGAAGCAATCGCCAATGCCCTTCACCGCCATCACTACAAAGCAAGGATTAATCGTAATCCTCTCAACCTTAACCCTAATCACACTCATTTACATCTCCTTCAATTCACCTCTCCAATACACCACCTACTCTTACCCACCTCCAGCCACAACAATGCCCACTTCTTCATTCAAGGTTAGTTAGTTACTACTACCAATCACTTACTTATTCTTCAGATCTTTCTATTACACCATATTGGTTTTCATTATCTGGGTTTTAAGTTTATTGGTCAGATCTTTGTATTGTACGCAATAGTTTTTAATTTTTGGAAATTGAATTGGTTAACAGGAGGATGTGGGTTTAGAGGAAGAAGATGGGTTTTCGGATGTGTATCAGTTACCGGATGTGTTCAGGTTGAATTATGCGGAGATGGTGAAGAGGTTTAAGGTTTATATATACCCGGATGGAGATCCCAAGACGTTTTATCAGACGCCGAGGAAACTCACCGGGAAGTATGCGAGTGAGGGGTACTTTTTCCAGAATATTAGAGAGAGCGGGTTTAGGACCGAAGATCCGGATGAAGCTCACTTGTTTTTTATTCCGATTTCGTGTCATAAGATGAGAGGGAAGGTGCATAATAATCTTATTTCTAGATCTTGATAATATAATTACGAATAGCAGGATTACATATTCTGAATCTACGAGCGATTTTGATTGTTTTTGGTGTTTAAAAGTTTAAAGTTAAGTTATTTATGCAATGATATGCAGGGAACTTCGTATGAAAACATGACTATCATCGTGCAAGATTATGTGAACGGTTTAATATCAAAATATCCTTATTGGAACAGAACACTCGGTGCTGATCATTTCTTTGTCACGTGCCATGATGTTGGTGTAAGGGCAACCGAGGGACTTCCATTTCTTGTTAAGAATTCAATACGCGCCGTGTGTTCCCCGAGTTATGATGTTGGGTTCATCCCTCATAAGGATATTGCTCTTCCTCAAATATTGCAGCCTTTTGCTCTTCCACGTGGCGGAAATGATATTGAAAACAGGTTCTTATGCTTACAATATAATAAAGGTTTGTTTTTTGATTACTGTGAATAATATTATGTTGGTTCAATGCAGGACGACACTTGGTTTCTGGGCTGGTCATAGGAATTCAAGAATCAGAGTGATATTGGCACGCACGTGGGAGAATGATACAGAACTTGATATATCAAACAACCGAATAAATAGGGCTATTGGGCCTCTTGTATATCAAAAGAGATTTTATAGGACCAAATTCTGCATATGCCCCGGTGGTTCACAGGTGAACAGTGCGCGCATAGCAGATTCAATTCATTATGGTTGTATTCCAGGTAGGCATTTCATATTTGCATCTTCTTTCTGTATGCAACAAGTTTGAAGTTTGAATCATGTGTTGGTCGTTTTTATTTGTTTGCAGTAATTCTGTCCAATTACTATGATCTGCCATTCAATGATATTCTTGATTGGAGTAAGTTTTCGGTCATACTCAAGGAGAAAGACGTGTATGATTTAAAGCAAATCCTCAAGGATATATCAAATGAACAATTTGTCACACTCCACAACAATTTAGTGAAGGTACCAATCTCTTATTGTTCTTGAGTTCTTTCATGTCATATACATATAAATGTAACTCTAGTTTTGCTTATAAGCAGATGGTAATAAATGAATAAACATAATCTTTTTTTGTTGCAGATTCAGAAGCACTTTCAATGGAACACGCCTCCTATTCCGTATGATGCTTTTCATATGGTCATGTATGATCTGTGGTTACGCCATTCTGTCATCAAATACTGACTTATTGTACACATTCTTTCATTTTTTTTTATAAAAATACTGGTCATATGTAGTAATATAACAAGGTTCATGTCCATTTCTAATCCTTTTTATATTGAGCTTTGGTTTGTGAATTATGGTACTTGATATCTTGATCATTAGATGACATGTTACATGTAGTTTATGTTTTGACTTGTCTTCATTGCACTGTAGAACTATATATGTTTGCTTGGTTGTATGCAAACAGTTATGTTATTTGTTTCGACAACTGAAATAGGATTTGTTTTACAAGCTTGTTTTTTTAAGAATAACATGAAAATGTCATCACAAAATAGAAGCTGTATGTTGACTGTCAGGCTAGAATAAAACAGGACTATGTTCTTGATATTGAGGGATACGCATTTTTTTACTACTGAATCTATTGAATGTTCATTGCAAACTTTCCATCCAAGGTCTAGTAGAGTCCGGACATCCTATGTACTATCTTAATTCCTATATACTGGCATTACAAAACGTGAATAGTATTTTATTTCATATTTAGTCCACGTGGCTATTTGTCATTGGTTTCCTTTATTAGTTAAATCAACTTCTTCCCCCCCGCTCTCCGGCGATTCCAGCTCCGAAAAGAGGGGGTATGGGCAGTGACGGTGGGTAAGTTGGGTTGGATGTAGCTGGAGATGGTGGTGGTTCATAGATATGAGCGGTTGAGGGAAAGAGACGGTGGTGGCAGTTTTAGATCTGAATCAGTTTTTGGCCGTCGAATATCTTCAATTACGGGGGTTGGTTTGGTGGTGGTGGTGGCCAGTTTGGTGGAGTTAAGACATGCTTTATTTGTTGGTGGTCGTCTGTTGGCGGAGGTAGATGTACACGGTCGATGGTGGAAGGAGAGGTGGCCTGCGGTGGTGGTACAAAGGGGTGTGTGGTGTGTGATCCGTGATGATGGGGTGTCATCTGGGACGATTGATGGCGGCGACGATGACGACTCATGTTTGCTTAATTTTGTATAGAGTAATGAACATTTTTCATTCTTAATGTATACACCAATTTTCGGTGGTTCGTTACCTTAAAAAAATCGCAAGAAATGTTCGTTTTTTTTAAAAAACCTTGCACGCTTCATCACTTTCACTAACCGACGTTAAATTTATCAGTTAAGTGTTGCAATTGCAATGTGCTTTGCAAATGATGACATTTTAGCCATTTTATCTTATTTAACTTGTTTTATTAAAAATAAAAAAAAAACATTTGCAAGAGAAAAGGTTTTGGATTGAAATCAATGAAGATGGTTCAGATTTGAAGATATGGTTCTACTCTTAATGGAAGGAAGACATACATAATCCACATCAAATGATATGTGTACTTTTAACTTTTAGGATATTCGGGTCATATGATGACAAGAAACAGGAAAACAACAAATATCAAGAAGTTTTCAAGAAAGTGTCCTGGACATGGGCCATGCTCACCAAGCGGCAAGCATGCCCCATATCTCCCACTACATAATAAAGACAATGCAATAAGCCTCCTGGTCCAACAGAGAGTTGAGCATGAGCCGTGCCTGACAGGGGCCGTGTTTATTTCAGTTTGGTCATAATCAATTTCAGCACTCTTGATCTTGGTGATTGTAACATCTTAAAATTTATGATAATAAAATAAAGAAAAGTTATGTTTAGTTATTGTGTGTTAATATTTAATTAGATTAAATATAAATAAAGATTATGGACTTGGGTGGGAAAATATGGAATAAGGGATGAGATGGACCTTAAGTTAATGGGCTTAAGAGAATATAAATACTCCCTTAAACCTCCATAAAACCCTAAATCCCTCATTTCTCTCCATCTTATTCTCTACACACACAAAACACACACACTTAAACACCCACTTACGGCCGCGAGAAGGAGAGAAGAAACGAGACCAAGCAAACATTGATTCTTGATAAATCTTGAACGTACAAGCAAGATACAAGATTTAAGTTCATCACCAAGCTAAACCATAACCTAAAAACGAGTAAAGGTATGTTCTTGATCTTTAAAGTTTACGTTTTTTATGAACGGTTTGCCTTGAAACTTAAACGTAGAGTAGATCGGGTATAAACGAACCATAAAGTAGAAAACTTGATGTTAAAATGAACTTAACGAACCTACGGCTATAAACAGCTCGTTTAAAGAAACCCTAGGTCTAGTTTTGAACATCTTAGCCATAAAGATCCAAGTTTTATGGTCAATCGGGTTAAGATCGGACCAAAAGCGGTCATGGGGACGTTTGTGGTTAAGGCCGAACCATAATAAGTGAATTAAGGTCACGAGACATGCGTTTAGGATGATAAAACGAACCAAAGACAGCAGCCCGTTCGATTGCATTTATACTCGCTTACAATATGTTCGTTTACATGCCCAACTCGATTACAAAGGCCATAATCGATTACATTGTATATTTATGGGATTAACTTACAATCAAACTCGATTACGTTGATACAATCGATTACATGCTCAATTCGATTACATGGGATGTACGATTACATTGAATGGTCGATTACAATTGAGACTCGATTACAATGAGCCAGTCGCATACAATGAAAACTCGCTTACAAAGAGAACTCGCATACAATGAGAATTCGCTTACATAGAACCCACTCGATTACATTGAGAACTTGCTACAACCCAAGACTCAATTAGAATGTATAATTCCTTACAATGCTTTGGTTCGATTACATTGTAATCGATCACAATAAAGGCTCGATTACAAAGGGGACTCGATTACAAGGCTGTGCTCGAATACATTATACATATATATAATCACTTACATACACACAATGGAATACACTTGGAGACTCGCATGTATGGTGTAACCCGTGTTATACACACACACACACACATATGTATACATGTACCCACGATATTACGCATTAAAAGAACATAAGGAAAGAAAAGAATGATAAAGAAATTGAGTACCTTGTATTCGAATACCTTAGTGCTTAAGGGTAAATAATCTAAGTAAAATGTAATCTAAAACAAAACCATTAGATTAGACCAAACTTAGCCATTTTTGGTTGAAATACAATTAGGACAAGTATTAATGCGTGTAACTCATATACAGTTAGCAGAGCTCAATTAAAGAAAGGATTAACAATTAACGGAGAAAGAAATAGGATCCAGGTGAGTTTTTAGCCCCATTTCCTCGTTATGTTTTCGGGACTGTGTGCATACTCGATGCGATAGTTAATACACTTACCTTAAATGATAAGTGTATGCCATGTATGATTTATGTGATAGATATTATGTTCTAAATGTGAATGAAAGCTTGTCGGTACGTGAACGATCTTCGGATATTGCACGTATTGACGAGGGAAGTATGTATATGAAAGATGAATGTATATGATATGTATATATGTACAACATATGAATATGTATAAATGATTAAAGAAAGTATATGTATGTTACGGATATGTAAAGACAGTATGTACGAAGATGAAGAAGTAAGAGATCAGACCCTAATAATATCTGAGATAGAGAAGAAACGAGGGATCATACCCTAATAATATCTGAGATAGACAACAAAAGGATCAGACCCTAACTGAGATAGAGAAGGAAAGAGGGATCATACCATAATAATATCTGAGATCGAATGGACAATAATAATATAGTAAGAAAGTAATAAATTATGAACGTATGTATGGGATTATGTAATGAAAGCAAATTAGTAAAGTAATTATTATGTATCTTCGGATGCATAATTGAAGGTAAGTGTAAGTATCGTATGATGTGTGATTAACTAGAACTCACTCAACGTAGCTGACTTTTAGTATGCACGCAGGTGAGTATGATGAGACAACTGGCTTGAGCGGGAACACATGACAGAGGAATAAAAGTCTGGCATTTTAAGACGCATGATGTTTTATATTTAATGCTTTAATTTTGAAAGACAAGAATGTTTTAAGACATGTTATGAATTATTAATGTAATGTTATGAAAGTTTTATATTCCGCGTAAAGTTTTAATTAACTATGATATTTAGAACTGTGTTTATGAGTAAATCCAACGTCCAAATGTAAGGCACTGGTAACGGGGCCTTACAAGTTCTAAGGGGGGTGGATTGTGACATCCCACATCGGTTGGGAAGGAGAACTAAGCCTTCTTTAAAAGGAGGTGGATACCTTCTGTAACATCCCCAAAATTTCGATCCAAATTTGACAACTTAGGAAAGTTGAGGGATCAAAAATAATACCAAGATAAGTCATGGGAAAATATTAAATAAGAAAATATAAGAAAAATAAGGAAAATAAAAATATTTCCTAAGTTAAGTTTACTTACATGAAAGAAATTTCATCCCACATTGGAAGATGTAAGAAAGTGGAAGCATTCCACTAAGGTATAAATAAGGAAGATGGAATCCATCCCACATGGAAAGTGGTAAAGAAATGGAAGTTCTTTATGAAGAAGAGATTTTCCATAATAATATTCTTTTATGAATATCATGCACCAAGTGGTCCTAGCGGAGGGTGCTTAGCACCTGACGCGCGTGCGCACGGGCTCGGCCGAGGACGAGGGCTACGGCTACGACGAAGGGCGTTGGGCGCAATGTGGCGCTTTGATGGCGCACTTTGCACTTCGACGCGAGCCGCTTTAAGAGCCGCCTTAGTATTTTTGGACAACGAGAATTAGACCAGAAGTGACAAGCTACAAAAGACCAAGGGCTAAAAATGAAAAAATAATGTTCAGGGACCCATCGCGCTACACGATGAGTCCAAGGTGACAGCCATCGAGTACCGCGATGGGCCGTGATGAGTCAGCAACACGTGTCGCAGGAGTGCGACACGTGGCAGCATACCAGGACACGTGGCAGAATGTGTCAGACCACGTGGTGACACGTGTCGGTCGCGATACGCGACGGAGTCAGGAAAAGAGCCCATCGCGTACCGCGATGGGACTCATTTTCAGCTATAAATAGGAGGGGCTACGGCTCATTCCCTCACACCCACAACCACTCTCTCTATAAAATTACTCTCTCTACCTTGGTTTGCGTGCCGGACATCGTTTTGTGTGCCGCGACCCAATAATTATTACCTCGTAATCCGTGTCAAATACCCGGTGTTTTCCTCGAAGTGCATGCCACCCAAATAACCCGACATTCTGTCTCTAAGTACGTGCACGACCCGGCGACATCTGAATATCGTCTCAATTTGCGTGCCAAGAAGGGGTGATCAAGTACGCCTCAATAAACGTGCGTATAAAGTAGAAGTGTTGCCCGTATAAACTTAGTAATATCTAACTCCGAATACCCGTGCGAGGTAGGGGTTCTGCCTAAGTTATTGTTTTATTATTATAATTGGCTTAGACCATAGTCGATGGTATAGCCCGAACCTTGATTACGAATAAGAATAAAATAACTTTTCTTAAGCGAAGGTTATAGTTAAAATAGTATTTCTTTATTGTTAAGAAATATAATATTCAAAGAATATAGTTTGATTAATGTTTCTTTTGGAAGAAGAAACTCAGTATAGACGTTTCTTCCTAAAGAAGAAATGCAACCTATAATTGATAAATAAAGAAAGGGACTAAAGGTTCAAATGTTTTATATGAACAAATGTTTTTATCAAGGTTAAAGCTATACGAAATAGACTAAAGGTCTAAACCTAGATCGTTGATCTAGTTATTTATACAAAATGTTATTCTCGTACTATAGGTCTGAGGTAACAAAATAAGAAGAAGAATCAGAAAACAGGAATCAGTCAAAGAAACTGATTATAAACAGAAAATGTGAATACGCCCCAAACCTTTTATAATGAGTCTGAATGTTTGCATAGGATTAATCCTTAAAACTTTGTGTTGCAATAATAAGAAACGGACACTCTGATTAAGAGTATACATGTGTCTGGATCCAAACATACATGGTGACTCGACATTTCCCCGAGGTCATGCATATCATCAACATGCCTCTGAAGGTCTACGGGACTGTTCAGAGAAATGATATTGTGTATATAATTAATTGTACATGGTACTTAGGGTAATTTGATCCCAATTTAGTTGGGTGCCTAATGAGTAGTCACAAAGGTATTATTGTTGGTTTCACAAAGGTATTGAAAATATATTTTTAGAGTCAGCGTTATTCACCAACTTTGTGCTGACGTATTTTCCCACCCATGTGACAGGGAAACAAGAAATGTTAGAACAGACAAGCAAGAAGGTTTAGAAGATTGGAGTTATAGTCATTAGATGCTATCTGGTGGCTTAGATATTTTATTTCAAAATATTATAAAGATTTATGCTTTATAAAAAAATGTATTTGAAATATCAAACGGGTATTTAAACCCGAGTTTTAATAAGTTTTCAATATAATAATATTTTATTCAAAGACTTCCGCTGAAAAGAAAATATTTATTTAAACAAGTTCTATGAACACTGAACGGATATTTTAATCCGACATTTTTATAAATGAATATTTTATAATAAAAGACTTCCGCTAAAAACCCGCAAGGTACCAACTATTGGTCACACGCCTAGGCCCTAAGATCGGGGTGTGACACCTTCCCTATCATAACGCGTTTTTGACGCTTAATGGTAGTGGATGAGAGGAGAATTCCACAGTTAAGCGTGCTCAGGTGGGAATAGTATGAGGATGGGTGACCACCTGGGCAACCAAAAGCAAATCCGTGAGGCGATGGTGGTACGCCTCGGCCAAAGCGGACAATATTATGGTGCAGTGGTAGCTGAGCTGTTACAGATGGTATCAGATCCAGGGCCGAACCGGTGGTTCCAGGTCCCGCGAGGACGCTGGACCCCTAAGGGGGTGGATTGTGACATCCCACATCGGTTGGTAAGGAGAACTAAGCCTTCCTTATAAAGAGGTGGATACCTTCCCCATCATAACACGTTTTGGGCGCTTAATGGTAGTGGATGAGAGGAGAATTCCACAGTTAAGCGTGCTCAGGTGGGAGTAGTATGAGGATGGGTGACCACTTGGGCAACCAAAAGCAAATCCGTGAGGCGATGGTGGTACGTCCCACCAAAAGCGGACAATATTATGGCGCGGTGGTAGCTGAGCTATTACAGTAATCAATGTTTCAAATCTATGGATGAGGGTTGTGACCGATACTCCTTGCACATGGTTGAACATGTTGAACTCACCCTTTAACATGCCCTTTCTACTATTTTTCATCTCAGTGTTCCCTCAAATTATTGCTAACCAAGGCATCCCAAAGGCCTTTAGTAGTTGTGTGATCTCTCAAAGTTTGAGCAATTACATGTGAGAGGCAAACACTAAGAACACCATAAGCTTAGTGATCATCACTAAACATCTTCCTATCATTATCATCATAAGCAGTCACGTGCTTAGGAACTTGGCCATCATCAATGGTAGTTATGGGAATATGTGGACCATTCTCAAAGGGTCGAAGAAGTCCATAATCAAGGATTATAATGTAGTTCTTGAAACGCCATTTGAATTCTTTAAAATCACTGTCCCATTTCAGTAGCTTGGGAGGCATAGTTGTAGTTCCAGCCTCATTCTTAAAGATCATGTAACTCCTTAGAGCCTCATTTTTAACTTCTTCATTTGCATTTGCCATGGCTTAAACAAACTCAAGATCAAAACAAGATTCAAACAGATTCTGTTCAAAATGCACAAGTCCAAAGTAATCGAATACTAAGGTGCTTTTTATTATTTAAGAGGTAAAATGTCTGCAGTCTGCGGACCATATCTGCAAACATCTGTAGAAAAAGAGGTGTCCCAAACCTCTGTAGTCTGCAAGAAGAAGAATGTTTGTTTTTTAACGTCTGTATATTGCTAAAATAAACTGGTGATGGTGTACAAACTGTGGTAGTGGGTGGTGGTGGTGGTAGAAGGCGGTGGTGGGTGACGGACAGTGGTGGTGACGAACAGTGGTGGTGGGTGGTGGCGGACGGTGGGTTGTGGGGGTGGACGGTGGTGGTGGACATTGTGTGTTGGTAGGGTGTATTGTTTTAACCCTTTGCATACCTTAGAAGATCTCAGAAGTGTATGAGCCAAGTCTGCACCAAGAAGAGCTTGCGCATGCGTTTTTTAATGAGACGTCTTCGAGAAAACAAACAGTTTGCAGATGGCAATGTCTGCAGGTGGTCTGCACGCACAGACAAAAGAGGCTACGAAGACCTTTTTCAGAAAAACAAACAACACCTAAGTAATCGAATGACCAAGCAACTTCTGAGAAAAAAATGTTTAATTGAAAAGTAATCGAATGATAATGTAATCGAATGACAAGGTAATCTAATCGAATGGATCAATCTAATCGAATAAGATCCTAGTCTTATCGAATAATCTAATCTAATCTAATGGTGATTCGATTCGATTAGATTGTGATTCGATCAGAATGGATTCTTGAATTCGATTCGATTACTTTTCAGATTCGATTTGATAACTTTGTTGAATCGATTAGATTTCGATGTAGACTCGATTCGATTACTTGTGAATTGATTAGATTACTTCCTATTTGACAAGAAAACCTTAAACTCGATTATATTTCTTGTGAATCGATTAGAGAACCTTTGATTCAATTAGATTAGACTTTCCAGATTCGATTCGATTACTTGCTTCTTGGAAAGTACAAATTGTATTTTCTGAGTAGTTTTTCACCTTTTTTCCTTTTAAGAAAAGTCACATCAATATTTTCAACACTTTATGGATCTAAGAAACATCCATTTTGCACACTTAATTTTCACACTCAAATCTTGAATTTTTGAACACTTTAACACCAAAATCACACAAACTAACACACAAATTCAAACTCGTGGCTTGAACACTTGTACTTTTACACTTGTAAACCCTTTTCTTTAACGTTAGGAACCTGTAACCCACAAGATCACTTGAAAAATCCGTCTTTAACACAAACAAAACCAAAATCCAAGGTTGTGACCCAAGATCCACAAATAGTAGAGCCCGAAAGCTCTGATACCAATTGTAGGTCTTATGTACAGATCAAACAATACAACAGCTAGTCTACTTGGATCAATCTCAACTCTAGCTAGCAGAAATCACTAGTGAGGAACCGAGATCTCAGATCTTGTTTGGTTTGTTATTGGCCGAAGGGAAGAAGAGAGAAAGGAGAGGGAGAGAGTTTGTTGACAAGGATAAGGTTTTCTATTTGCAAAAGGTTAATGTTTGCATGAGAGAGACACACTACTTATAATGTGTGTTCTCATGCACCATACTTACGTTATTACAGCTCAATGGGCTTTAGATTACAAGGCCCTGGGCCCAAACATACAAAGAAAACAAAACCGACTTGCTAACTAACATAAACGTTGAAGTACAAGTAAATACAAAAGACTAATAACTAAATGGGCCTTACAACAACACCATTGCCTTTTGCAGATCTTTGTGCACAACTATTTGACGGTAATACTGCCACTGGGAGTCGCAAGCGGACCTCAACCCAAACATCAGTAGTTGGTTCCACCTCTTCTTATTGTCATCGGGTCCAACAACTTAGGATTATGGACACCATTTTTTTGACACTGAAGATGATGATGCAAAGTACCGAACAAATTATTTAAAAAAAATGTTATTGTGGTTTTATGAATATTATTTCAGTGTTGTTTGACTATTATTTAAATTTCTATGTTGAATGACTTTTTTATTTAAATTTGAGCTTATTTAAATTTTTTGATTTATTTTAGCAGTCTGCGGACATTAAAAAACAATCAATTTTCATCTTGCAGACTGCAGAGTTTTGGTCCACCTCTTCTGTTACAGATGCCTGCAGATGTGGTCTGCAGACTGCAGACATTTTACCTCTTAAAAACAAACAACACCTTAGGTGTTGTTGTTTCAGAGGTAAACATATGTAGTTTGCGGATCACATTTGCAGACAATCTGTAAAATAAGAGGTGGACCAAACCTCAGTAGTATGCATGAAGAAGACTGTTTGTAGACTTCTAAAATAAATTGTTGGTGGTGTATGAACTGTGGTAGTATGTGGTGGTGGTGGATGATAGTGGGGTGTGGTGGTGGATGGTGGTGGCAGAAGGTGGATGGTGGTGATGGCCGGTGGTGGTAGACGGTGGACGGTGGTGGGTCGTGGTCGTGGACAGTGGTGGTAGACAAACGGTGATGGTGGTGAGTGGTGGATGGTGGTGGTGGACAGTGGGTGTTGGTAGGTGGTGGTGTTTAACCTTCTGCACCAAGAAGAGTTCACACATACGTTTTTTAGTGAACGGAAAACAAACATTCTGTAGATCGGAATATCTGCGCGACGCAGACAAAAAAGCCGATGCAAATCTTTTAAAAAAACAAACAACACCTTACATATAAAAAGTCAATTATGTTAGGTTAAAATGTATCGTCTTACTATGTATTTAAGTAATCAAAAGTTTAGGTATGTTCTTTTGTTGGTCGTTTTATATATATATATATTCTTTTGTAATCAGAAGTTTAGGTATAAAACTAGCATCTTGCTAGTTTATATTATAGATATGTATTCTCTTTTTGGTCGTTCTTAAAAAAAAAAGAAGTTTAGGTATATCTTAAAAAGATTCCTATTTTACACCATCTTTTTATTTAAATCATAGTGCACTTATATATGTAATTAGGGCTGTAAAATATTGGGGATAGACTTTTCTTAGGCCACACTAACAAACACTATTATCAACAAATTAATAAAAAAGAAAGATGACAGTGACTTATACCTCGAGGTGCACAAATAACTCGTACTCAAAACCGGACTTGAATAAAAATTGGAACCGGACTCGAATTAGTTAAAAAAAAGAAAAATAAAAACTAAAATGACCTGCCTTCCTTATTGAAAAAAGACATAATGCTAAGGAAAAAAGATTAGTGTGTTTTTTATAATTGTGTTTTTTATTTATTTGTATTCTTTTATTTTATTTATATTCATTGATATTGTGTATTACTAAACACAATGTTATATTTTGCGATCTATTGTGCATTTTTTTTATTTATCATTTTGTTTATTTTCGTCATTATGTCTTATTTCCTCGACATTGTATCCTTTTTCTTTTTTGAATGAGAAAGACGGGGGAAACATTTTGTTTGTTTTGTTTTTTTTAAAGTATATTTTGAGTTATGATTTTTTTTAAAATAAAATTTCTTTATTTTTTTAGAAGTTTTTTTTAGGCCATAAATATTCCTTACACTTCTCATTTTTATCTTCTTTTTTATTTTAACCGTTTCCATATAAATAATAAAAAAAAACTAAAATTATTTAAAGACCGACTCAAATTCCATAGAGTACCTCCAATGCTAGGTCTATTTGACGTCCATAATGTACAGACTCTTATAAGGCAGACTTCATGTAATGTAGCTGAGGTTTATGGAGTAGATTTGTGGGTGAGGTTCGAAATCAACGACATGCTATGACTTCAATGTGATGATTTGTAAATGCTTGGTGTTGTAGAAGAAATATATATTTTTTTTAAAATTTGTTATATGATATAATAATTAATGTGACCGTTTAAAAACACCTGTGTGGTGGATACTGAGTACTCATCAGCCTGGTACCAATACACCCATACAAAGTTTTTAGGCCACTCAAACTAAACTTTGCAACCTACACTGCATTTTTTAGTTTTTTATTTAAGGGATTAGAAAAGAAAAGATAAGGAAATTTTTAGTTTTTTATTATTGAGTTTTTTCATTAAAAGAAAATAAAGAGAATAGAAGGTAAAGTTAAGCCTTTTTTCCTTCAAAACTTTCCTGCCAAATATGGCCGGATTGTGAAGAAAAGTTTATATCTCATTACCATATTATCAATTTACCCTATCTTAATTCTATTTTTCATATTACAATAAGGACATAATTGTAAAGTTACAAATTTTTTTCCTATCTTTTCCTTCCAATCTAACTCAAGAATGTAATAAACACTATCTTTATTTTCTTTTATTTTAACTCGAGAATGTCTTTTAAGTATATAATTTCTTTTCCTTTCTTCCTCTATCCAATCTTATCATTTATTTTCCTTGTATTTTAAACCCGAGAATGCAGTGCTAGTGTTCACGTTACTCGAATAAAAATATATAACTATAAAGTTTATGAAACATGTTGTCTCTTTCTAAAACATTTAAGAATTTGTTCATCCGCCATTGTGATATATGTTATAAACACTTTCTCTTTTAAACTAAGACAAAATTACAAATTTTGTTCTTTAAACATACATAATCTATTAGTCAGGTCATTTAAATATTTTTACTTTCACATTCTGTCCTTTATATCGTAAATTGTTTCACTTTTAGTCATTTATACTAACGACCATCCAAAAGGTCCGTTAAATCCAAGCATGTACCAGACATGTGAGGGCACTAAGATAATTTTACCTATAATTATATATCATTAAATTAAATTATTAAAAAAAACTAATATATAATTAATATAGAACCCACCCACCTAATCCATATTCCTCTTCTTTGCAATTCTTCCTCACAATCCTAACCAAGGAAACAACTGCCTCCAGTCCTCCACCATCGCGCGACTTCTGACGACCACCACTGTCACCTGAACCAACTAATACCGCAAGCCACAACCGCCACCACCACTATGCAACCCACCATTGTTTCTTCTTCCAAACATATTCAACTGAACACAAGAATGTACATATCTATGAAGTGAATAAAACAATCGGCGATCTATCACCCTTTATTTTAATCAACGCCGGCCATAGAAGTTAACAGTGGTGGTGGGTTTTCTGTGTAGATGATATTTTGTGTAAATCCGTCAAGATCATTTTCAGAACCATTTCCCAAGCAGTGGAGGATCTAGACTCGAAACCGAGTCGTAGCGCTCAAATTTTTTCCCCACATATTTAATACAATGTTAATGAAACAAATATAAACAACACGACAACAAATAAATTTAAACTAACCGGGTTAACGAACCAACATTGGCAGATCTAGGTTGGCTGTAAATATCCCCTCTTCGGTTTTTGATAGCTTGAGACCGAGCCATTATATCTTCTTCATTTACTTTATCAAACGTTTCTCTTTCGACCACACAAACTAAATCATTGTTAAAATACTCATTACCCTTTCGATTAGGCAAACCATCTTGATAAGCTTCACTTTAGAGAAACATCTTGGAACGGTTGCAGCTGCAACCGGTAAAACCAGTGCTAGCTTCAATATTCGATAAACCAAAGGAAAAGTTGTGTGTTTTCCGGTTTCCACCATTACACAAGCAAGATCACTCATTCCACCAAGTTTTGCAAATTTAGCATCTTTCTTTAAAGTGTAATAAAAGGTCGTAAGATCACCCGGAATACACCCTCTTTCTTTGTTAGTAAAATCATTCGGATGCATCTATGAAAAAAGCCACTATCTTAGATATGTCAAACTTGGAAAACGAAACAAGGATTTAAACCTGACATATTTTCTAACAAACTAGTTGAGACCTCACTAAATCTATTTCCAAGTTCTTGAACTTGCATATCCAAGACCGTGTTAAAAACTTCAACATCAAAATGATGTCGATTAGTAATGACATACTTCCGGTTTCTTTGATTACCATAACTTTCCTCCATATCTAACATCTTAATCTTGTTTATTTCACAAAAAGATGTAACTTTTGCCAACATCTTGTCAAATCTGGTTTGTCTTGATTATTTATTGCTCGATTTGTCCCGCTTATCAACTTAGACGCTCCCAACAAATCTTGACTCTTTTTTTAAAGATGTTTTGATAAAACATTTGTGAGGCCTAAAATTCCGTCCAACAAGTGTATATAATAAAACGCAAATTCAAGAATCTTAAAATATGATAGAATACCTTTCGTATTGTATTTTTGTTGCACACTATCTCCATCTAATTTAATAAATTGAAGTACCTCAACAACTTTCGGGAATAATTTTAACAAACTTGTGATTGTTTTATGATGAGAACCCCACCGCGTGTCTCCGGCTCATGCTAGGGAAACCTCTTGATTTAATCATTTTCCTGTTTTAATCTCACCAAGGAGAATTTCATTTCTCACCCTCTCTCTTTTTAACTCCAACATCATATCTTTTCTCTTGCGCCGGCGGTGGTGTGGACTGGAGTCGACAGTTGTGTGGACTAGAGGTGTGGAGCCGTGGAGGTTGGTGTGCGCTGTTGCCTGCTATTGTATTACTGTATTATCATTTTTTGTTTGGTTAATGGTTGGGTTGGGTTAAGTGGTGAAAGGTGGTTTGGTTGGGTTGGGTTAATGGGTTTTTTGTTTGGGCTTTGGCTTTTGATTGGGTTTAAAACATACATTGGTTGGGCTTAAAATCTTAGCGGTAACGTTTTTTTTTCAGCCGTAACAAAACACGAAAATTGGCCAAATTTTATTTTTTTACACTACCGGTAAAAAATTGAGCCGTAGCGGAGGCTACCCCTAGCATGTATGTATGTCCTCCTCTGTTCCAAGCTCTTGCACAACAGATTCCGTTAAATTAAGGTTAGACCCAAGAGGAGGTATCGAAATTGTAGGTTTCCGACGGTTAAACAGGAGAGGGGTTTGTGAAGACCTTAATTGGATCTGAGGGGTTTCGTGACGGAATCGGTGGTGCAGTGCGGTTTTCGACAAATATTTGCAGGGGTGGTGGCGGGACTTTGTTTAGAAAAAAGTGTTATTAATATTTTCTTTTCTTTTCTTATTGAATTTATTAAAAAGTAATATAATTATAGGTCAAATTACCATTGTACCCTCGCATGCTTGGCACATGCTAGGATTTAATAGATTATTTAGATGATCGTTACTGTAAAGGACTAAAAGAAAGACATTTTCAATACAAAGGACATAAAGCGAAAGTAACTTTTTTAAGGGACCTAGTCCATAAATTGAGTATGTTTAAAGGACATAATTTGTAATTCTGTCTCTTAATCTTTCATATAAAATATACTATATTTTAAGTATCGATTCAAGGCTCATGACTGATAACACTTTATTATTTTAAAGAAAACTGACTCAAAACTCGTAAAAATAATTCTCAATGACTCTATTGATCGCACATCCAAAGCCTCTACACAAGCCTTATATTAATAGATCTAACCATAGGGGTGTGTGTGGTGCAGTTTTTAACTAAAACCGAACCGAAAACCAAACTTTCGATTTTATGATTCTTTTAAACCGTTCGATTTTGATTTTTGGTTTTTGGGTTCGGTTCGGTTTTGGATGTGGTTTTTCAGTTTTGCTAACCAAGGCAAAACATTTTGGGCAAAAAAAAAAAACTTGACCCAAGATATTGAAATTGGGCATAACATTTTTTTTTCTTTAAATTAATAATTAATAGAATATTGAATATTTGAATCTCAAAAATTAAAAACTAATAAAAGATACATTTAAAATCAAAATTTAAAATCGAAACAAAAGGTACAAATATTATTTGTTATTAACCATATGCAGAAACTAAATATATTTGTTATTAACCTTATGTTAAAACTAAACAAATAGTCATTGGCAAATTTTGTTTAAATGGTTACGATTAAGATATTATGGTTATTTCGATTTTTGTTATTTCGGTTCAGTTCGGTTTTTTCGGTTCTTTACAAAATACAAAACCGAATCAAAACCAATATTTTGGTTTTTTCTAAAGTTCAAAACCGAACCGCCGATTTCTAATTCGGTTAGGTTTTTTTGGTTTTTTGGGTTTTGGTTCGGCCTTTTCGGTTTTATGCACACCCTTATCTAACCTTAACTTTATAACCAAAACAATAGCATAAAAGCCCTATTACAACTATAACTTTATAACCAAAACAATAGCATAAAAGTCCTATTACAACTAGAAAACTAAGTCAACTTGACCGACCTTTCAACATTAGCATAACACAAATTATAAATTTTGTATCTAGTAGTTCATATATAATTATCTGTCTCAAGTTACTAGATGTAATATTTTCTACAAAAATTTACAAGTAAATAACTTTTTATTATTACATTAATAAGATCATCATTCATCTCTTTCTCAAATATGAATATTATTGGTAAATGATAAATACATATAAAATGACTTCTATACTAAAGTATAGTAAGCGTGAATAACGTCATGAATTGTTTACATAGACTAATATTATTGGTAAATGATAAATACATATAAAATGACTTCTATAACTAATTGCTTGAAATATTCTATTGGAAATTGGAATCGGATCTGACCCGTAGCATGACTTATTATCTGAAATTATATATATCTCAACCAAAGGCAGTTCTAAGTCCAAACCACCTGTATCAGTTACAGCAATGGCTACCAACAACTCCTCCGACGAACGTACACAGCTGCATGTGGCCGTGTTTCCATGGCTTGCTTTCGGTCACGTCCTCCCTTTCCTCGAACTCTCCAAATTTATTGCCCAAAAGGGTCACAAAGTCTCTTTTCTTTCCACCACCAGAAACATACAACGCCTCCCTTCACACCTCCCGCCACTCATAAATCTTGTTAAACTCACGCTTCCGCGTGTTCAAGAGCTGCCCGAGAATGCAGAGTCCACCATGGATGTGTGCACTGGTGATGTTCATTACCTCAAGAAAGCTTACGATGGTCTTCAACCCGAGGTCACACAGTTTCTAGAAGAAGAGTCTCCGGACTGGATCATTTATGATTTTGCTCCCTACTGGTTGCCCTCGGTCGCTGCTGGCCTTGGGATCTCGCGTGCCTTCTTTACGACCAAGAACGCATGGTTCATCGCATTTCAGGGACAGTCAACAGAAGACTTGATAAATAGTTCCAATGATCACAAAACGGCTGAGGATTTCTTGACACCTCCAAAGTAGGTTCCGTTTCCGAGCAAACTATGCTACCGGAAGCATGAGGCCAATTGGATGGTGGACAACCTTTCTGTTGATGCTTCTGGGGTTACAAATGCATATCGTTTGGGAATGATAATGAAAGGATCTGATTGTTTATTTATAAGACATTGCTATGAATTTGAACCCCAATGGCTAACCCTTTTAAAAAAGCTACACAACCTACCGGTGGTACCCATGGGATTAATGCCACCCGAAACAACCACCAACGTCGACGATGAGAAAGATGACGCGTGGGTGACAATCAAGAAGTGGCTCAATGGTCAACAAAAAGGCCATGTGGTGTACGTGGCGTTAGGAAGTGAGGTTACCGTGAGCAAATGCGAGTTAGCTGAGTTAGCTTTGGTCTCGAGCTCTCCGGGTTGCCATTCTTCTGGGCTCTCAGGAAACCTACAGGTTCTACTAGCTCAGATTCAATTGAGTTGCCATACGGGTTCTTGGAACGAACTAGAGACCGTGGGGTGGTGTGGACGAGTTGGATGCCTCAGTCACAGATACTTAGCCATGAGTCGGTGGGTGGTTTCTTGACTCATTGTGGTTGGAGTTCAATTGTGGAAGGGCTAATGTTCGGTCACCCTCTAATAATGCTACCGTTTTTGTCAGACCAAGGTCTAAATGCTCGAATAATGGAGGACAAACATGTGGGAATCGAGGTACCAAGAAATGAGGAAGATGGCTCCTTCACTAAGGAGTCCGTGGCCAGATCATTGAGATCGGTTGTTGTCGACGACCAAGGGAAGATCTACAAGGAAAACGCGATGGAGTTGAGTAAAATATTCCGGGACACCAAACTTCAGCAAACATATATAGACGATTTCATAAACTATCTGAAAAAGAAGAGGCGTGTGGTTGCTGTCAACTACGAAACTTAAGCAAATGAAGTTTGGAGGTTTTTGGTTTGTTTATATGATCAAATGCTACTTCAAAAAAGTATTTTGGTTTGCATGTAAGAAGAAATAAGTTTGTTATATTGATTCAAGTATGTGTTCTGTTGATTCACTATCACTCTTACTTTCTCTCTTGCTTATAACTTATCACCTCTTGCTTATAACTTATCACTAGAGAAACACCCACTGATTCTCACGCTGAAGGCTGATCTCATGAGCCCCTCCTGAGGTAAGACTATCGGGTTTTGTTTATTAGTAGACATGTTTATCCTCTTCAAATAGAGCCCCCTCCATTTGAGTACCACCATCAGACTCCTACTCCTGTTTGCCTTGTAGCAACAAGTGGCACCCTCCATGAGGCTGATTTCACCTAGTGATTGTTCCTAGTCTCTAAATTCTTGTACGATATGCTTTAGTAAACGGCGTTTAGGTCTGATCTAATACTTCAGGAAGTGTAACATCCTAGGGGAATTCCATATCGGTCGTGGACATGAGAGATTATTGGCTCATAAGTAAATGTCATGCCTCTTAAATCACTAACACGTTTTGGGCTTAATGTTAGTGGACGAGAGGAGAGTTCCACAGTTAAGCGTGCTCATGTGATATTAGTGCCGGAATGACTTCATCATCATCATCATCATCATCATCATCATCTTCATCATCATCATCATCATCATCATCATCATCATCATCATATCCCACCAATAGCAAAGCCATGGTAGAGTCTCAGAAGGGTAAGATGTAGACAACCTTACCTCTACCCTTTAGGAATAGAGAGGCTGCTTCCGGTGAGTCCCCCGGCTCGATATTCTGTCCACGAGCGATTTGGGTGCACAGGAAGTAAAAAATATCGAACATATTAAATGTCATAGTGTCATCGGCCCCACAGTCAAAGTTCCAAGTATTATGTCGTTGATTATGTTTGTTTTTGGCCATATTTGCTTTCCCAGTACTTTGGGGTTTTATTTGTAATTGGTCAAAATATGGAATAAATGAACTAGGGTTTGAGAGTAAACACTCAAACCCGTTACCTAGTATATCTGTTTCAAAGCCATCATGCACCAAAGAGGGAGATGATGCAATTTCTTCAAATCCTCCTTATTTGTTCCGATTGATATCATTTGAGGTGGTCACCACCTTACCCCCTTTATTTCTGGTATGTATTATGGTTTTCTTGTAACCATCGGTTTAAACTGTATCGTCGGAAACGAGTGTCACTATGCCGGATTGTGATGTTTCAGGGATGGATACTTGGTGGACCATCTCCTTCCTGACCACCACATAGGCTCCCTCTCCCAAGAGGGGCATGTTCCACATGAGACTTCTCCCTTTATGGAATGTAAGTGTCGGTCAAGATTTTTCAAAAAATGAATGAGTTATGGGTTTTGTTTTTGGGTATTGTTGGTTTGAAGGATTTTTGCAAGTTGGATTGTGAGATCATTGTTACTGACATGTTGGTTTAAGCTACCGTCCTCCGACATGGCTGTTTTTATTCAGAATCGAGTAGATGATGAGCTACAAAGGATTCAGTCTCGAATCGTCTCACTGCTATGATACCATTTTGGAAATCAGAGAGCTTGAATAGGGTTTGAACATGATAATTTTATTGATATTTTGTGATAATTACGAATGATCAGAAAGCTACAATTTATAACAAGTTACATGGATCATAAAAGGTAAAAATACACGATTCATTAGATGGAAACGAGCTGGTCATCCATGTGATTGCTTCTTAATTATTGGTAGATGATTACTAATTGATTCCACAAATATTTTCTTTTTTTAATCTTTTCAACACCCCAGAAATTCGTTGAACCAACTAGATCGTTATGTTAGCCAATGATTTTTTTCACTTATAAAATCACGTCGCGTGTGCTCAGATTGATCGATCCGAGCATTGAATTTTTTTTTTCAAGCAATAGAATAAACATGGCTATTGGGCCACTTTATATCAAAAGCGATTTTATAGAACCAAATTCTACATATGCCCCGATGGCTCACAGTTGAATGGTGCACACATAGCAGATACGTTTCATTATGGTTGTGTTTGAGGTAGGTATTTCATATTTGCATCTTCTTTCTGTATGCAACAAGTTAGAAGTTTGAATCGTGTGTTGCACGTTTTATTTGCTTGCATTAATTCTGTCTAATTACTATGATATGCCATTCAGTGATACTTGACTGGAGTAAGTTTTCAGTCATACTTATACGTGTATGGTTTAAAGCAAATCCTCAGTGACATCCTATGAAAAATTTAGTGAAGGTAACAATCTCCTATTCTTCTTTCATGTCATATACATATAAATATAACTCTAGTTTTGCTTATAAACAGATGGTATAAATGAATAAACAAATCTCTTTTTTCTGTAGATTCATGTAGCATCTGACTTTTATCGAAATAGAGTTTTATTATAATTGTTATTTATTTATTTTAAAAAACAATAATAAGGTGAGTGATGGACTTAAAAATAAAAACATGAACTTAGGAGTGCTTATGAGCTTAAGGTACATGAGCTTTGCACTTAAAAGCACCTTAAACCTCCCTAAAACCATACATGTTCAACCATCTTTTGCTTATACACACTCAAAACACACACACACACATACACTTTCTACATACAATACAATTCTGGATCTAAAAACAAAGAGCAAGGATTAAGAATCGTTTGGTATTTTTTGTATTGTAAATTTATAAGAAGAATCAAGATCAAACACGTGTCAAGATCTAGATGTGAACCAACCTCAAACCAAATATGAACCTACCTCGAAAAGGTATGTTTTAGCTATAAAGGTTCTGAATTTGATGTCTGATTGCAATAAAAATTGATAGGATGTTAGATAAGGATATAATAAGTATTAGGTTGCAAAGTTGATAATAAACGAGCAAATTGGTTTGATTTATGTTAAATGAAGTCGGTTTTACATAAAATATAGTATGGCACTAAATTGGGATGAAACGCTCAATAAAGTCTCAAGCTTTATGTTAAACGAGTTTAGGAAAATATGGATCGGATGCGGAAGAAAATATGATTTCGATCATAAGTGTTTGCAATTGTGATTGCGAATCGAAACCCTGATTTGCGAATCCAAATTTGCAAGTCCAGATTTACGAGTTTGGATTTGTGAATCCAGATTGGCGAATCCATATTTGCGAAGCTCTAGTTATGTTTAGTCAATTATGTGGTTAAGTAACGCTTGTGTATGTTAGATAGTTAGCGATGCGCAGTTAAGGAAGAGAATTACTATTAACTCGACGCTTCAGGATCCGGGTGAGTTTCCAGTCCCCTTTCATTTTAAACGGTTTGGGACTATGTGCATACTCGTAAGTAGGAAAGTAATATGCTTTGTTTGAATTAGCAATGCGTATCGTATTATATTTGTGAGGATCTAGTTATGTGTAGTCAATTATGTGGTTAAGTAATGCTTGTGTATGTTAAACAATTGTGCCCATTTAAGGAAGGAAATTACTGTTAATTCATTATGTTTTAGGAACCAAGTGAGTTTCTAGTCCCCTTTCCTTTTAAACATTTTGGGGGTTGCGTGCATACTCGTAAGTAAGAAAGCAATATGCTTTGTTTGAATTACTAATGGGTATCGTATGTGAATTTTATATGTATTGAAGGTATGTAAGTGAATGTAGGGTTATAGACCTTTATAATATACGTGAATCTAGGATTAGATACCCTTATAATATATGTGAATGTAGAGTTATAAACCATTATAATATCTGTGAATGTAGGGTTACAGGCCATTATAATATTTTATGAAGGTATGGTTACATATCCTTATAATATCTGTGAATGTTAGGGTTAAAGACCCTTATTATATATGTGAATATTAAGGTTATATACCCTTATAATATCTGTGAATGTTTGGGTTACTAACCATTATAATTTCTGTGAATGAGTATGTACTAATTATGTTAAGTATGGTAAGAAAATATGTATGTAAGTATGTGTATGTAAATGTATGTGAACGGATGACTTATTGCATGTTAAATTAGAACTCACTCAACGTAGCTGACTTTTAGTATGCACGCAGACAAATAGAATGAGGCATCTTGCTTGAGGAGCACACATGACATTGAAGAATAAAGACTGGCATCAAAAGAAAGGAGAGTTTTGTCATGTATATGATTATGTTTAAGATTAAAGGCAAGATTAAACGTTTGTTTCAAAGAGATTGAATCTTTTGTAATGATGAATGGTTGTAGGTTTATTATTCCGCAAAAGATTTTAATTAACTCTGATTTCTAAAACTATGTTTATGAGTAAATCCAATGTCAAGTGGGTGCCCGTGTCCAGGACCTTACAATTCAGAAGTACTTCCAAATAAACACGCTTCCCATTTCATATGACGCTTTTCATATGGTCATGTATGAAGTGTGGTTACGCTTTTCTGTCATCAAATACTGAGTTACTGTATAGATGTTTCATTTTTCTAAAACTGATCATATGTACTTATGTAGTAATATAACATGGTTCATGTCCAATTCTAATCCTTGTTTAAGTATAGCTTTGGTTTGTCAATTCTGGTACTTGATGTCTTGATAACTAGATGACATTTAGTTAATGTTTGATTTTTCTTTATTGCACTGTATAATCGTACCCATATGTTAACAGTTCCGTATATATGATAACTTAATCTGGATGTGTTTTATGGAACTCGTTTTTATTGATTTTTTAAGGATGACATGAAAATCTAATTACAAAATAGAATATGTATAATGACAGCTAGATTGTTAGAAGAAAACAGGTTTATGTTCTTAATATTGAAGAATACACCGTTTTTTACTACTGAATCTATAGCCGAGTCATTGAGACTAGTGATTGTTAGGTCTTCGGTGATACTAGTGCTGCTATTAACTCATTTTAAGTGTACTTGAGTTTGGGAATTAGGATTAAAGAGAATTCAAGTTAAGTTGGATGAAGTGTATAGTACTTGTTTAAGTATTTGACTAAATTCAAATCCTTATACTACTAACCGTAGGGGTGGAAACAAGGCGTGCCTGAGCTCGAAAGGGCTCGAGCTTGAGCCCTTCTTGACAGCGTTTTGGAAGTTTATTCTTAACTTTCTAAGATCCAGATTGTATGCATTTCCAACACTAACCAATATGTTGATCACCCTTGAAAACACTGACCATCTATGTTTGGTTACCCTCGTGTTAAAACATTTTTATTTATTGAAAGATGCAGCAGAAACTCATACCCAGGTTTTCTAAAAGAGTTAATTATGCAAATTGCCCATATAGTTTGCCAAAAGTAACATCTATGGATCTAACAGTTCAAGATTGGTGGTTTCATCAGTTGAGACTCTTATAGTTATGGGTACCAACGCAACTTTTGTTTATTTTTAACCTAAAAACATGCCATGTGCCTTGAATATATATGAGGGTATTTTGATGATCCTTATCATCACCCTTACTTATTTCTTCTAAAGTCCTTACTTTTTTAACAATTATAAATTTACAGTTATATTTAGTTTTTTTTCTATCAACATTCCTATATAATTTTTATTTAAAAATGATGTTGCATTTAAAATAGTATTTTCTAGTGTTGCAAGCTACAGATTAACATTTTATACCGTATTGTACCGAAACCGGCATCGACTGAACATCCCGGCACCGATATTCATTCATACAGTTTTTGGTCTCTATACGAGTCTAATTTGATCCAAACCAAAATGGTTTTCTATAAATGTCTAATTTGATTTAATCTTAAGAAGAAAATGAAAAATGCTACTCCGATAATATTTTATACGTGGTCAAAAGCAAAGGCCAGCAAGCTAAACCGCCATTATCATTCCAAACAAATCAACATTGGCTACCGTGGACTCCTCGACGACTGTAACAGCTTCATGTTGCGATGTTTCCATGTTTTGCTTTTGGTCACATCATCCCTTGAAGATTTAATCTTGATTTGTTAAGTGATCAAAGTTCAAGGTTTGTTTTGTTAAGTTTTATATTAATACTTTTTTAACCGGCATCGACTGAACATCCCGGTACCGATATTCATTCATATAGTTTTTGGTCTCTATACGAGTCTAATTTGATCCAAAGCAAAATGGTTTCCTATAGATGTCTAATTTGATTTAATCTTATGGAGAAAATTTTTTTGGTCTCTATAGTAGTATAATTTGATCCAAAGCAAAATGGTTTCCTATAGATGTCTAATTTGATTTAATCTTAAGAAGAAAATGAAATATGCTACTCCGATAGTATTTTATACATGGTCAAAAGCAAAGGCCAGCAAGCTAAACCGCCATTATCATTCCAAACAAATCAACATTGGCTACCGTGGACTCCTCGACGACTGTAACAGCTTCATGTTGCGATGTTTCCATGTTTTGCTTTTGGTCACATCATCCCTTGAAGATTTAATCTTGATTTGTTAAGTGATCAAAGTTCAAGGTTTGTTTTGTTAAGTTTTATATTAATACTTTTTTAACCGGCATCGACTGAACATCCCGGTACCGATATTCATTCATATAGTTTTTGGTCTCTATACGAGTCTAATTTGATCCAAAGCAAAATGGTTTCCTATAGATGTCTAATTTGATTTAATCTTATGGAGAAAATTTTTTTGGTCTCTATAGTAGTATAATTTGATCCAAAGCAAAATGGTTTCCTATAGATGTCTAATTTGATTTAATCTTAAGAAGAAAATGAAATATGCTACTCCGATAGTATTTTATACATGGTCAAAAGCAAAGGCCAGCAAGCTAAACCGCCATTATCATTCCAAACAAATCAACATTGGCTACCGTGGACTCCTAGGACGACTGTAACAGCTTCATGTTGCGATGTTTCCATGTTTTGCTTTTGGTCACATCATCCCTTGAAGATTTAATTTTGATTTGTTAAGTGATTAAAGTTCGAGGTTTGTTTTGTTAAGTTTTATATTAATATTTTTTTAGTATGGTAAGAATATTAGGGATTATTCTAGAATAAGCTTGTCTTGTTTTTCAAGTTAGGTTTGTCTTGAAAAACAAGTTAAGTAGGTCTATAAATAGGGTCTAGATTATTAGTTTTATTTGAGAGACTCAAGAGAGGTCTTTTCTCTTTGTATGTTGGTGAAGTTATGTTCGTTTGATTATATAAAAAGAGTCGAGGGTTGTCACCCTAATATCGCGTGTTTGTTTGTTTGTTCGTTTAATCCGACTGGGCCAACATCACTATCCTTAAACTCTCTATTATGTTGATCACCCTTAAAAACACTAACCACCTACGTTTGGTTACCATGTGTTAAAATATTTTTATTTATAGTTTGCACAAAGTCTCTTTTCTTTCCACCACCAGAAACATACAACACCTTCCTGCTTCCCACCTCCCGTCGCTCATAAATCTTTTAAAACTCACACTTATGCGTGTTCAAAAGCTGCCTGAGAACGCAAAGGCCACCATTGACATCTGCACTGATGATATTCCCTACCTCAAGAGAGCTTTCGGCGGTCTTGAGCCCGAGGTCACTAGGTTTTAAGAAGAAGAGTCCTCGGATTGGATTATTAATGTTTTTGAACCCTACTGGTTGTTGTCTGTCGCAGCTGGCCTTGGATTCTTTTCGAATATAAATGTGTGGTTCCATGCTTTTCAAGGACCGTTGCCAAACGACTTGATAAATAGTTCCAACGATCGAACAACTGTTGAGGATTTCTTGACACCTCAGAAGTGGGTTCCCTTTCCGAGAAAACTATGCTACGGGAAGCATGACGCCAGTTGGATTGTGACATTCATCAAATTTGGGTATCGATTTGTATTCGTTTTATGTTCATTTATCATGTAAACCGATCTGTTTTGTAAACCGAAACTTATGATATAATCAAAATAATGGATTTTATGTTAAAATATTGTTTTATACTTGTTGGGTCTTGAAAACATCCTTTTCAGTCCTTAAAACGTGTTAAAATCACTTACAACAAACTACAGGGGCTAAAACTGCCAAATAACAAAAGTTGGAAGGCTGGCCACCCACCTCATCACGCTACGTGATGGGTGATGGCCCTCCCCGTCGCGTGGCGCGACCCCCATCGGATCAGCAATCCGAATTTTGTTGTTTCGGCGGTCTTGAGCCTGAGGTCACTAGGTTTTAAGAAGAAGAGTCCTCGGATTGGATTATTAATGTTTTTGAACCCTACTGGTTGTTGTCTGTCACAACTGGCCTTGGATTCTTGTGCGCCTATTTTTCGAATATAAATGTGTGGTTCCATGCTTTTCAAGGACCGTTGCCAAACGACTTGATACATAGTTCCAATGATCGAAAAACTGCTAAGGATTTCTTGACACCTCCGAAGTGGGTTCCCTTTCCGAGAAAACTATGCTACCGGAAACATGACGACAGTTGGATTGTGACATTCATCAAATTCGGGTATCGATTTGTATTCGTTTTATGTTCGTTTATCATGTAAACCGACCCGTTTTGTAAACCGAAACTTATGATATAATCAAAATGATTTATTTTATGTTAAAATATTGTTTTACACTTGTTGGGTCTTGAAAACATCCTTTTCGATCCTTAAAACGCGTTAAAATCACTTAAAACGAACTGCAACTGCAAGTGCTAAAACTTCCAAATAACAAAAGTTGGAAGGCTGCCCACCCCCATCGCACTACGCGATGGGTGATGGCCCTCCCCGTCTCGTGGCGTGACCCCCATCGGATCAGCAATCCGAATTTTGTAGTTTTGTGTCTTGTCTTGATCCATTTTGAATGCAATCTCTTGTTATTTACACCCATACCTGACCATGACCATTACCCTATATAAACACCACCAATCCTTTCATTTTTCCCCTGCTACAACTCCTAAATCTCTCTCAAATTCAAAGATCTCAAGGTTATTTTCTTAGTTGTTCTTGAAGGTTTGACTTCCAAAACTCAAACTGAGTTAAATCTTTCATTCTAATTAGCTTATATAGTCTTATTAATACTTGAATATGGTGGTACAACATATATATAATATACACCCCTTGTTACCTTTGGTAGTCACTTCCCCGGTCTCGGTCGGTGTAGTGTCGGACCTCGTAAGGCAAGGCTACATGGAGGACTTTCGTAGTCCTTGATATATATATATATATATATACACACACACTTATATAACTTGTTTATACATAATAAACATGTTTAACTTCTGCTCATTTTAGTTTTTATATCATATTTATGAAGTTCCATGGTTATGGGTTTGAAGAGACTAGCCTCGGTTTAACCGTAAATAGCTCCAAACCGTAAACCAAACTTGTTTACTAGTTTTGTTAAATAATTGTTTAAACATGCTTTATGTTGGATTTAAGTTTCTAAAATCATTTTTATAAGTTCTACGGTTATGGGTTTATAGAATCTTACCTCGGTCTTAACCCGAACCAAGATCCGAACCGAAAACTGAACTTTCGTTTAAAGACTTTATTGTTAACCTTTTGGTTGTAAAACTTAAGTATGATCATTTATAAATTATTATACAAGTTCTTTGATATTTGAGCATGTGACAACCATCTATGAACTCATTGTGAGATGGAAACCAAACTAAACCGATTTTCACTCGCTTAAGACACATAAGTGTGTTTTTAGCTATCAAGACTTGTATAAATCTTCAAAAATACTTTATAAACTAATTTTAATTATTTCTTAAGTACTTGAAAATGTTGGGTCCAACTTGATCTCATAACAAAGTTTGGACCAACAAAACCGAACACTCGCTTAACGGATGTTGTTAGTTCTAAAACAATAGAACTATATACTTGGTTAAGTCTTTCTCAATTTTTATGAGTTCTCTCATAACATTTAATATTTTGTAAAATTTACTTTGGGTTTGACCAATTATCAAGACCCAAACCAACAACCCGAACACTCGTTAAAACCCGTTTTAGTATCTATATCATAAAGGGATTTGCATTTTTGCATTTTTACTCACCTTATTACTTAACATAAGTTGAGTAAATATTAAGGTCAGATACTTTAACCCGGTTTCGAGAAAACTTATATTTTTAAAGGACTATTGTTATAAATTCTTAATTATTTACATTTTAAACCTTAAACTTTAATTGTTTACATTTCTCATCATTTATATTTATTTAAAGACTTCCAAGACAACTTTTCTAATATAAGACTTTTTCCTTTAGGCTTTGTTCGTTAAACCCGTCGTTCCGGTAAAACTCCAAATCATCAATATTTCAAGTTTGTTACTTGAACGTGAGTACTTTCATACCCTGTTTTTCATCTTTCGCTTTGGGGGTGATATTGCATACTTATTCAAATTAAATGTTTTATACTTGAGTCTTAAACCACAAACTTTATTGTATACTTTACTTAAATAAATGCTCGATTTGGTGTTCTATGCTTACATGCTTATATGCTAATGTGTTTATCACTTTTGAATGGTTGATTCATAAATCCGTGAACTATCCGGTATTCTCTTATAGCAAGGTGTCGTTAATGTATTCTTATTAACGATCTCATTGGAAATCCGAATTTATTTGGTATTCTCTTATAGACGATGCCGCTAATGTATTCTTATTAGCGACCTCATTTTTATCCAGATTATTGTTATTATTTATTGTTTCGTATACAAGTTGTGGAAATTTCATATTATATACATATTGTTCAAAACTATGAATTGCTCACCAACCTTTGTGTTGATAAACTTTATTTTATGCAATGTTACAGGTATGCATTTAGGTTGATTCGAGATTGTGAAGAAAACGTCGTCAAGACCTCTAGGATATTAGGAAAATGAACAATACTTGATTTGCTATATTTTGTTATGATTATCTTATGAACAAGTATGTTATGTGACATTTTGATGTTGTGGAACTTAAATGAGTTTGTTAAATATTGTCGCTTTAAATAGTGTCATGCGCTTATGGGAAATCCGTCGCATCCCGGCATGCTCCACCGCCTTTGATCGGGGTGTGACATGGATGGTTGACAACTTTTCTGCTACACATAAACATGATCTCCAACTAACACTATAACACCAAATAGTGACCTTACACAACATGCATGTTCTTGAATAATTAAGTATCCGCAAGATATATTTATACAAAACACAATTACATTACTCAATCTTTGTACACAAAAGAAATATTCCTAATTCTGAGAATTTTATCACTTTATATTTTAACAAAATTAACTCTTGGTTTAACAAACACAAAGAATCAACCTAATTATTAGGTGTAGGGCACTCTAAAGAACTACAACTGAATACAAATCAAAATGTATGCATTAGTTAGCTTATATGATACTTTGTTTAAAAAAAACCCCATAAATTATCTTGATTTTGTGCCTAGGGTCCAGTCACTGTTGCTTTAGAAAAACCCCGATTGTATTTAATAACAATACCGATCACTAACAATGAACGGGCGGTTGCTTCGTATACACTAGCAAATAGAATCAATCTGGTTTAAATTCATCGATTTCTTGTATCAGTTTCATACACACGGAGTGTCAGTTTCGCTTATGTCAAGCGGTTTCGAGAGTGAAAGAAGGGATTCAAACGTTTCTTATTATAAGTCTTTACCCTATAAATTGACGACTTTGCCCTTTTAGTCATAAAACATCTGATCAGATATTCAAATTATTTATAAAAATATCATCTTGTAGTCATTACTAGAAAAAAGGTCTTCAATAACACGCATTGTGTCATTAACTCTTCGTTTAACAAACACAATGAATTAACATAATTATTAGGTGTAGGGCACTCTAATGAACTAAAAAACCCCATAAAATAATCTTATTGGTTTAACTATAACTAAATACAAATCAAAATGTATGCATTAGTTATATGTTACTTTGATTAAAATAAACCCATAAATTATCCTACATACCTTGATTTTGTGCCTAGCTAGGGTTCGGTCACTCAAGATCTAGAAAAACCCCTATTGTGCTTAACAATAATATCGATCACTAACAACGAACGAACGGTTGCTTCTTATACACCAACAAATAGAATCAATCTGGTTTAAAGTCATAGATTTCTTGTATCAATTTCATACATACATAGTGTCATTTCGCTTATGTCAAGCAGTTTCCAAAGTGAAAGAATTACTTATTATAAGTCTACACCTTATTGACAACTTTGCCCTTTTAATCATAAAATATTTGATCAAATATTCAAACTATTTACAAAAAAATTATCTTGTATTTTTAAGCATTGATTTGTGAATTCAATTGTTAAGATTTATTTCTTGCTCTAATATTAATTAGTGCATGATCAATCCTTTTATACATGTTAAAATGATTTTTAAACTAAAGTACAGGTGTATAACGTGATTATCTCTGCCACACGTTTATAACCTTACCTTGAAAACAAAATGGAACAGTACTACTCCAATAATATATTTATATATGATCCAAAGCAAAGCCAATCTATCATTTACAACAATGGCTCCCTCGAACGACCGTAAACAGCTTCATGTAGCAATGTTACCATGGCTCGCTTTCGGCCACATGAACCCTTTCCTTGAACTCTCCAAATTTGTCGCCCAAAAGGGTCACAAAGTCTCTTTTCTCTCCACATCCAGAAACATACAACGTCTCCCTGCTAATTCCCACCTCCCACCGCTCATAAATCTTGTTAAGCTCACACTTCCGCGTGTTCAAGAGCTTCCCGAGAACGCAGAGTCGACCATGGACGTCCGCACTGATGACGTTCATCACCTCAAGAGAGCTTTCGATGGTCTTCAGCCCGAGGTCACTCGGTTTCTAGAAGAAGAGTCTCCGGATTGGATTATTTATGAATTTGCTCCCTACTGGTTGCCGTCCATTGCGGCTGGCCTTGGAATCTCTCGAGCCTTCTTCTCGACTTCCACCACATGGTTCAATGTTTTTCTGGGACCGCCACCCGATGACTTGATAATATATAGTTCCAATCATCGGGAGGATTTCTTAACACTCTTGGAGTTTGAAGACAAAAGGATACACAGAGAATAATAGTTTTTGATATATTTTGATGTATATTTTACATAGGAAAAGGTACAATATAAATAGATGCTCCTTTAAGCATGAATAAGGAAATACAATAAAATAATAAAAAGTTGGAAATCATTTCTTTATGAGATTGCAACGGTCTTGATTTCTTTGTTGTCGTAATCTTCCAAAATAAGAGATGATGTCATATTGATCTTATAATCTTCAATTTTCTAACACTCCCCCTCAAATTGAGTAGTGGGATCTCCGATGCTCAACTTGTCTAAACAATTGTTGAAGATTCTTCCGTTGACAGCTTTTGTTAAGATATCCGCTAATTGGTCTTCTGATCGAACAAAGGGCGGCTCTATAATTCCAGCTTCGAGTTTTTCTTTGATAATGTTTCTATCGACCTCCACATGCTTTGTGCGATCATGTTGAACAGGATTATGTGAAATTTGTATTGCAGCTTTGTTATCACACATGATCTTACTAGATTCATACTAGATTCAGTTTGGGGAAAGCCGATCTCAGTCATAAGTCTACGTATCCACAATACCTCTGCGATGCCTCGTGCAATCCCTCGAAATTCAGCTTCGGCACTGGATAACGCTACCACCTTTTGTTTCTTGCTTCTCCATGTAACCAGATTTCCACCAACTAATGTAAAGTAACCTGATGTTGATCTTCGATCATATTCGTCTCCTGCCCAGTCTGCATCAGTGTATAACTGGATCTTCAAATGCTTATTTGGTTGAAAAAGGACCCCATGTCCCACTGTTCTTTTGAGGTATCTGATAATTTTCCATCTGCTTCCATGTGAGTTACTTGAGGTTGATGCATAAATTTACTGACCACCCCAACCGCATACGCAATATCTGGACGAGTATGTGAGAGGTATATCAGTTTACGCACCAGCCGTTGGTAAATTTCTTTGTTTGCCAACTCAGATTCTTCTTCCATGCGGAGTTTGTGGTTTACCATCATCGGAGTGTCAACAGGCTTGCAATCGATCATCCCTGTCTCGGCTAGAAGGTCAAGAACGTATTTTTCTGGCATATAAAAATTCCTTGCTTAGACTTTAGTACCTCAATACCAAGAAAATACTTAAGTCTTCCTAAGTCCTTCATCTCGAACTCCATGAACAAATTTGTCTTCAAGTTCTTCATTTCTTCCTCATCGTTTCCTGTAATGATTATGTCATCAACATATATAATTAAACAAGTAACAAGTTTACCTCTTTGTTTAAGGAATAGCGTATGATCAGCGTTGCTTTGTCGAAATCCATATTTTCTCATTGCTATAGTGAATCTTCCAAACCATGCTCGAGGAGATTGTTTAAGCCCGTAGATGGATTTCTTCAACCGGCATACTTCCTTTGTCTTGAAGGTTTTCGTGAATCCTGGTGGAGCTTCCATATACACTTCTTTTAACTCTCCATGTAGGAAGGCGTTCTTAACATCTAATTGATGAAGAGGCCATCCTTCATTTGCAGCGATCGAAATAAGTACTCGGATTGTATTAATTTTGGCTACCGGAGAGAACGTCTCAAAGTAGTCAATCCCATACGTTTGGGGTAGCCCTTAGCTACTAGCCGTGCTGTATATCTTTCAATGGTTCCATCTGGTTTATGTTTAATTGTAAAGACCCAACGACATCCTACTGGTTTCTTTCCTGAAGGCAGGTCACACTTTTCCCATGTGTCATTCTTCATTAATGCCTTCATCTCTGCATCCATTGCATCCTTCCAGTTCTTTGATTTTAGGGCTTGTTCCAAGGAAGTTGGAATTTGTTCAGCGTATAGAGAAGAATTAAATGCTTGAGCTTCTTTGGATAAGTTTCCTTCGGCTATGTTTGCAATGGGAGAGTATCGTTTAGGTGGGATTCCTCTATTGACTCTTGGTGGAAGGACATATCTCTCAGTTGTTTCTTCTTCTATTGTTGCTTCTTGTATCAGCTCATCCTGCTCTTCTTGCACTGTTGTCTTTTGCATAGGATCACCCTGTTCTTCTTGCACTGCTTGTTCTATTGTTGTCTCATGGTTATTAAATATATCATTATTATCTTCATGAGAATTACTTACCTCAAACGTCAAGTCGGGACGATTTTGGTTTGGTACACTGAGTGTTGGTCCACTAGATTGTTGGGAAGCTTGTGACTCATCTTGGATACTGTGATTGACTTCTTCTGATGATGAAGCCCATTTTGGAACATATTTTAACCAACTCAGTGTGTCATTGTTCACTTTCTCCCCCGGCCACTGTGTTGGGATATATAAAAGAATTCGGTTTCAAGAAAATCATAGTTCATGGTTACATATGACGTCTTTTTGGGCTATAGCACCGATATCCTTTTTGGTTGATCCCGTAACCTAAAAACACGCATTTTCGGCACATGGGCCGAGTTTGGGTCGATTTATTTTGGGTATGTGGACAAAGACTGAGCACCCAAATATTCGTGGTTGCAATGTGAGAGCAGACGACAGTTTTGTAAATTCTGAAAGAGCTTGTAAGGGGGTTTTTAGGTCAAGCGCTTTTGTTGGTAGCCAATTAATAAGATAAGTAGCAGTAGCCAAGTCTTCAGGCCAAAAAGACTTAGGTACTTGGGAATCAATTAGAAGGGCTCGAGTTAATTCTAAAAGAATGCGATTTTTCCTTTCGATGGCGCCATTTTGTTCTGGCGTATGAGAGCACGACGTTTGATGAATTATCCCTTTTTCTTGACAAAATTTTTTCATGGAGTCGTTTATAAACTCGCCCCCATTATCGGATCGAAGAGTTTGTATGTTGATTTTAAATTGTGTTTGTATCATAGTATAAAACATATTAAATTTATCAAAAACCTCAGATTTGTTCTTTAAAAAGTAAATCCATACCATACGGGTGCAATCATCAACAAAGAGGACGAAGAAACGAAAGTTTTGCCCCCCAATAATTTCCGCCGGACCCCATACATCCGAATGGATAAGTGAAAAAGCTAACTTAACTCTAGTGTTATTTGGTTTAAAGATATGTCTATGACTTTTAGCCAAAACGCAAGTTTCACAATTTAATGGTTCACTGAAAGAAAATAATTTTGGAAATAAAAGGTGTAAATAACCGATGGAGGGATGTCCCAATCTTCTATGCCACAACCAAGCTTCTCTATTTGTAGTTCCGTGCGCCAACATCACAGTACCATGTTGAGTCACTTCTTCCACATAGTACAATCCTTGACGTTCAGTGCCACGCCCAATAATCACTCCCGTCTTGATGTCCTGTAGGATACAGAATGTGGGATGCATTAATACTGAACAATTCAATTCTTTTGTCACATGACTAACAGACAATAGTTTATGTGACAATGACGGGACATAAAGACAATTTGAAAGTTTTAATGTCGGGGAGATTTCAATAGTTCCTCCTCCTTTCACTGGAACTATTCCCCCATTGGCAGTTTTAATATGATTAATTTTAGGTTGCGATATCGAAACAATGTCAGATAATTTAAAAGTTATGGTGTCGGTAGCACCACAATCAAATATCCATTGTTTATCAAGATTATCACAAATTTTAGCCATATTTACTTGTCCAATTGGCTCTAAAGTTTGCTTATTGGTTCTAGATTCCCCTACATTTTTATTTTGGTTATTTAAACAAATAACAGATTCTTTAAGGTTGGTATTTGTCAAAACTTGGTTATTTTTGAAATTGTTGAACACCTTTTCATTCCCTTTTTGAATATCTGATTCTTGCAGGGGCTTGTTTAATAAATCTAGAACTAGGGGACAAAAAAAATTAGGATTAACAAGAGAGGGGTTTGAGAAAACTTTCCCAAACCCGTTACCTCCATCACTGGTGTGCCCTAAATCACAATCGCCGCTCACATCAGCCGATGCCATGCCTCCAAAACCGTTGCTCCGGTCACTGCTATTGGATTGGTTGCCACCGCCGCTGCCGGTAGTTTTAGAGCCGCTCGCAGTGGCAACAGTTTTCCCCTCATCCTTATTTCCCTTCTTATGACCGTCATTCCACCATTCCGGGAAGCCGACGAGCTTGAAACATTGTTCTTTTGTGTGCTTTGACATACCACAGTGGCTGCACTTTAACGAATTCTTGTCAACCCGGAGTGATGAACCTGTTAATTTTGAACCCAAGTCTGACCGACGTTGACCTCGCGAGACGAGGCCAGTACCCTCGGTCTCATATGTACCGGTAGTTGCTAGACCAGATGCTACACCTTGTTGCAATGTGGTATTACTTGAGATGGCTCCAAGAATACTGAAGAAACACTAACCGGACCCCGGGCAGATTACGGGTAACCTGGGGGTTAGATAGCTGTTTCCCACGAGGGGTTAGATGTAACATCCCGAAATTTCAAAGGTAATATTAATTATATTACTTATTAATAGATGGGAAGTTTACTCGGGTTATCAGGAAATAAATAAAAGAATAGGAGTTGGTATGGGTCGGGCTAGTGTCGGGTAATGGAAGTGGGTTATGGACTTGGGTTAATTGAGATAGGTTAAATGAGAATGGGATTTCAGGGATATAAATACCCCCAAAATCCCAAAATATCTCATTTCTCACCAAACTCCCTAACACACACTCCTTACACCTTCAAAACACACACATTCTAACCGATCTAGATTCGAAGCCGAGACCCGAGATTTGTTGATAGATCTGAGTTGGTAAGGTAAGAACTAATCTAACAAAGCTATTATTACTGAAATGGTTAGGATTGGATGGGTTAACCGGACCCGAAACCCAACTGCCCAAATTGGACCCCTAAAACGTCGATTTTAGGCCGATTTGATGGTTGGGGTTTGTAGGCGCCGATCATACGGTTCCGTGGGTACCAAAATCGAGTGATTTGGCTAAGAAACGAAGGAGTTATGGGCAAACAGATCTGCAGCGCGATAACTTCGCCTGCAAGATTAAGTTCGCCTGATGAACTTCGCCTTCAAGCGTAACTTCGCCTAAGGTTTAACTTCGCCTGAAGCCAAGTTCGCCTAAGGTATAACTTCGCCTGAAGCCAAGTTCGCCTAAGGTATAACTTCGCCTGAAGCCAAGTTCGCCTAAGGTATAACTTCGCCTGAAGCCAAGTTCGCCTAAGGTACAACTTCGCCTGAAGCCAAGTTCGCCTAAGGTATAACTTCGCCTGAAGCCAAGTTCGCCTAAGGTACAACTTCGCCTGAAGCCAAGTTCGCCTAAGGTATAACTTCGCCTGAAGCCAAGTTCGCCTAAGGTTTAACTTCGCCTGAAGCCAAGTTCGCCTAAGGTACAACTTCGCCTGAAGCCAAGTTCGCCTAAGGTATAACTTCGCCTGAAGCCAAGTTCGCCTAAGGTACAACTTCGCCTGAAGCCAAGTTCGCCTAAGGTATAACTTCGCCTGAAGCCAAGTTCGCCTAAGGTTTAACTTCGCCTGAAGTGAGGTTCGTTTAGAAAATAAATTAAAAACCTAATGGAAAATGTGTTAAGGCAGTTATCGAAAATAAAATTTTTCCAAGCTGACCTGGCAGCTTAACCCCAGCCAGGGGCTCTGCCCCTTGGACCCCGCTAGGGGCTGCCGCCCCTAGAACCCCGCTACCAGGGGCGCTGCCCCCGGACCCCCGTTCGTTGTGGGTCATATAAAGATAGAAACGCAACATAAGTAGTAGTAGCTAATTGATACGTGTAAATATTATACAGTTAGCCGTGCACAGCTCAATAGGGGAATAACTATTAACGGAGAGCGTAACAGTATTCAGGTGAGTTTCTATCCCCATTCCTTGTTATGTTTTCGGGGCTGTGTGCATACTCGATGTGTTGTTAATACATTTATCCTAAGTGATAAGTGTATGCCATATGTGATATATGTGATGGATATGAATGATTGCTTGTTGGTACGCGAACGATCTTCGGATATTGCGCGTACTGTCAGGTTAAAAATAAAGGTACGAATATTATATATCGAAGATGTATGAACGTTACAAATGAATACTTGTCGGGGCATGAACGATCTTCGGATATTGCACGTATCGACAAGGGGTATGGTTGTTAAATGAATGATGTAAAGAACGCCTAGAGTGTTCTTATGCTATAATGTAATTATTGTATATGTGAAGTATGTGTATACAGGTACACGAATGGTATGTGAGTTCTACGTTCGACATAGTAAGTTAGGATGGCAAATCCCTCTAGCTTTTGTCGGACATAGACTCGGCTGGTGATGGCGTAGTTAAGGACTGCGGGCCTTATACGTAAAGTAGATGATAGATGTAAACGTAGTTAAGGACTGCGGGCCTTATACGTAAAGTAGATGATAGATGTAAACGTAGATAGGGACGGTGGGCCTTATACGTGTTACAGATAATAGACGACAACGTAGTTAAGGACTGCGGACCTTATACGTATTATAGATAGGCATCAGCATAGGAAAGGACTGTGGACCTTATACGTGCTGTAGTTGTATTGTGGTAGCATAGGGGAGGACTGCGGACCTCGTACGTGCTATGGTTTAGGCTGCAACATAGGGGAGGACTGTGGACCTTGTACGTGTTGTGGATGTAGGATGGTATAGGGAAGGACTGCGGACCTTGCACGTACCATAAAGGGTGAACATAGGTAAGGACTGCGGACCTTTGTACGTGTTCACGACCTTGAGTACAGGTATAGACGGTGAACTATGAACGTACTCTCGGTAGACTGAGGTTAGTGATTGTAGATATGTATGTATGTATGGTAGCGAGTATGTAAGTAGAACAGAAGGGTAACTAGTGAAGTATGGATATGTATCTACGGATATGTATGTATGTGTATGTATTGTATGGCGTTCGATTAACTAGAACTCACTCAGCGTAGCTGACTTTTAGTATGCACGCAAGTGAGCTGATTACAGAGTTAGCATGAGGATGACACATGGCATGGATTGAACGGCTGGCATCTGAAGAAAGAAGAAAAGATGTTTTAAATATGAAGTTTTGTGTTATGGTATCAAAGAAAAGATTTAATGTTTTGTAACAAATGATTGATGTTTTACATTCCGCGAAAAGTTTTAATAAACTCTGATTTGCAGAACTGTGTTTATGAGTAAATCCGACTCTAAAGTAGGGTTACCGGTGACGGGGCCTTACATTAGACCCAGAAAAGATGGTTCTTCTGATAACCTGCAAAACAGACACCGTGAGCTTGTCACTGAGAAGGGGGGGGGGGGTTCCTCCTTGTGACCACCCTCCGGCGTGAGAATCAGACTAGATTGCTCTTTAAATATAAATGTATATTAAGAGATTGCTAGAGCAGATATCAGGTATAATATGATAAGATATGTTAAGATGAGATGATCATACCATTTGTGGTATTTATAGCCGAAGGTAGGTTTCCAAGGAGGTGTGGCCTGCTGAATAGTATTCCTGTTCAACCAACAGTGGCCTACGCACGTGCCATGCTGGTAGTTGATGAGTAGGCAGCGGCTGATAGTGACCAGGCCTGCTGTGCACTATTCCTTTTTCACCAACTACAGGCTAGGCACGTGGTATGACAGGAGTTGGTGAGTAGGCAGCGGCTAATAGTGACATACAGTACAGGAGCATGCTGCTCGCCATACTGTTGTCAATGAGCTGTCGTATCTTTGGACAGATCTTTTGCCCATACCTCGTCAGGTACAGTAAAAGATCCTCAGTATCGTACGGACTGGCTCATTTGGGCGAGAGTATTCCCCCTCCCGCCTTTGTGCGGGAATGTTCCCGGCTTGCTCATTCCTTCTTCAGGTGACTGCTGAATTATTATGAGAGTTAAGCCTTGTGCGTGTAGCCATGCTGCGCGGGTGGCCTTCCCTGATGGCCGGTATCCGTAACTGCGGGAACATGCGGAGTACCTGGAAACCATTGGGAGGCGTTTCCTGCGGGGACAGCTTGCGTACCGCACGTGAGGACGTCACGTCTCTGAGCGTGGTGGGTCCTGCTGATCCAGTTGGTTTCTACGCAGACGTTCCTTTAGTTTAGTCTTGCGGGTTCAACCGCGCAGACGTCCATTTAAGGAGTCTTGCGGGTTGAACTGCGCAGACGTCCCTTTTCAAGGTGAGTCTGTGGGTCCAACTGGGCTCTGCTGGGACCTACCTCTTCAAGTCCCCCCAGTCCAATGTTCTTCTCATGAATGTTTAATAAAGTGAGGTGAACTTTTGGACTTAAGCAATGGGTTTTTGAAAAGGGTTTAGTTTTAAGGTTTTCCATGGGGATTCTTCCCACGGAAGTCCTAATGTCACGCAGAATTTCCCACTGTTCTGCTTGATCTTAAGGTATGATGCGGGTAGGTCTGTAACCTCCTCGCAAGTCAGGAGCGTTGAGTACCTCTTGTGTCGATTCTCCATGAGGTTTTGGTAGTTTTGAACATAGTGATCAATTATGTTAAAACCACCAATTCCATCTTGAAGTTTCAAACAATCTAGTTCTCGACATTCCCGCTATGCGGGGATGTTATTCCCGTTTGCGCAAGCATGGCCCAGAAGATCCTTCTTGGTTTCATTTCCCTGCGGAGTGCTAAGTATGTGAAGGGTTTCGCCTTGACACTGTACCCGCACCCGTCTTATAGTTACTTTACTCCCAAGGTATTCCTGGCGTCAATTCCCTACAGGTGCTAAGTATGTGAAGGGTTTTGCCTTAACACTGTACCCGCACCCGTCTTATAGTTACTTGGTTGCCGAGGTATTCCTGGCGTCAATTCCCTGCGGGTGCTAAGTATGTGAAGGGTTTTGCCTTGACACTGTACCCGCACCCGTCTTATAGTTACTTGGTTGCCGAGGTATTTTTGGCTTCAATTCCCTGCGGGTGCTAAGTATGTGAAGGGTTTTGCCTTGACACTGTACCCGCACCCGTCTTATAGTTACTTGGTTGCCAAGGTAAGGGGTATTTTCCCGCTTACTTTTGAATCTTTTTGAATTTTTTTTTTTTTTTTTTTTTTTTGAAATTCGAAGAGTTGGTGAAAGGATAAGAACAGTCCAAAACCTCTGTAACGTCGTGCGACGGTTTCTTCTGACTGTGTCAGGACGTGCAGGAAGTTATGGTGACGTGACAGTACATGGTCATTCCAGACGCTTTTTTAGGCGCGTGGGCACGATTTTTCGAGCGCGTGGCCGCGAAATTAATGGTACGCGTCCTGTCAACAGCTGTTGCCAGCTTGCTTTTTGCCACGTGTCATAGTTTTATTGCACCTTCAATTTCTCTCTCTTCCGCATTAAATTCATCGCATTAATTGCGATTAGTATATAAAGGGGGAGAGGGTTCTTTGTAATCCACACTTTCACTCTTCTCTTCATCTTCAAAACGATTTTCGGCGAATACTCATCTTTTCAGTCGAGCATTCCCTTGAAATCGTTTTCTTCTTTCTTCTGCAAGATGTCTTCACGTGATCTCGAGTCTACAGCCGATGACAAGAGTACTGCTGGCGAGTGCCAGTGTGCTCTGCCTGTCGATCTGTATCAGTACATCGTCAGGAAGTTCATGCTCGAGTCTCTCGATCCTGAGTTTCCTGAACCTCATCAGACGGTGTACGATGCCCCCAGAGGCAAGATCGGGGTATATGCTGCATTCTTTGTTTATGGGAATCTTAGGTTCCCATTGACAAAGTTTGTTTACCGTGTCCTTGAGAGGCACGGTGTGCACCTGACCGAGGTGCATCCGATGGCGATTGCCAAGATTCGCCACTTCGAGTGGGTCTGCCGGATTCTGGGCATTGAGCCCTATGTTGACCGCCTGATGACCTTCTACTCTTGGAGGTGCATCCAGGGGTGGTATACGTTGATAACCCGGATAAAGGCCCGGATGCAGCCGCGCGTCGAGCTGCTTTGTCGTGAAAACGACAAGTTAAAAGCAGCTCGTCTTCAAGAAGTAGCTCGGGCACGGGCTGTCCGGGAGGAGAACGTAAAGCTTACCGCAGCTGCTGCGGAAAAGGAGAAGGCCTTCAAGGCCCTCGAGGTTGAAGTTCAGGCCCGGCTCGAGGTCCGTTCCAAGGCTGCCCAAGCTGTTAATGAACAGCTTCGGCTGGCTAAGGAAACTGCAAGGAACTCAACCGAGAGGGCCACCAAGGCTGAAGCTGTTGCTGAGCCTCTACGCGTGGAGAATGAAGAGCTTAAAGCCAAATTAGAGGCTCTCCAGCAGGCTCATGATGCCTTGGCGATGGAAGACGCCAAAAAGCTCCAGGAGATCTTGGACCAGAGGGGGGTGCTTGACCATACTGAGCGGAAGCTAAAGGGCGTCGAAGAGGCTGCGGCTAAAGAAGTGTTGCTTGCCAACCTCAACAAGAGTGAAGCCGAACGCGCCCGTAACGAAGCTCAAGCTGCCCTCCAAGAAGCTCTGGTTGCCAAGGAATGGCTTCTTCGAGAAGCGTTGTCTCAGGTATGTTTTTCATGTCTTTACGCTTTTCTCTATAAATAGAAAAGGTTTAGACACTTGTATATTTTCTTGTAGGTTGTGCATCGGGTCTTCTCAGAGACCTCTTATGATGATGCTATGAGCGCAGCCCTCAACGCTTCTCACGAGGATGGGGAAAAGGCCGGCTTCCTGCTTGGTCTAGGGTTCGTTGAGAAAGGCATCCCGCCTTCCAACTTCCCTTTGTACAATGTTGATACTGAAGCTGTTTACGACCAAGCAGTGAATCAGTATGCCGCCTTCCCGCATCCGGTGGTGGAGAAGGTGAACCAAGTTGCTGCTGCTGATGATGGGCTAGCTATCCTTAAAGCTTTCCTTGAACTGCCACGCTCTACTGACGGTGCTGGTCCAAGTGGAAGTGGCCCTGAAGCTTGATCCTGAAGATCCCTTCCCACTGCTAGGATAGATTTATCTTGTATAGATTTATTTTCTTGTAGGCGGGTAGTTACCCGGCCATTCTTGTAATGAATCATTGTGAAATATAAATCTTTTTGCGGGTAAGACCGCTACTTTCTCTGGATTCCTTGCTTTATAAACGTTATATGACTTGCATACTTTAGTTTAAATTAGCAATTTTCCAAGTGTAGAATAAGTTAACCTTTGAACGTGGTAGATAATAGGTGTGAAGTTTTGCTTCCTCTTTCGTGATTTTGCGGGTAGGACCGTCACTTGCACTTAGTAGGATGGCTAAACTTTACCTATATCTGACCTGCGTGTAGGTTTTCCTCATCCTTTTTGAGGATAAGTTAACCTTTGAACGTGGTAGATAATAGGTGTGAAGTTTTGCTTCCTCTTTCGTGATTGTGCGGGTAGGACCGTCACTTGCACTTAGTAGGATGGCTAAACTTTACCCATATCTGACCTGCGTGTAGGTTTTCCTCATCCTTTTGTTAGAAATTCTGTTTTGAGTAACCGTTCGACGCGCGGTTGTTAATAGGTTAGTGTTCAGTTTCCTCTCATGATTCATGCGGATAGACCGGCACTTTCATTTAGTGGGACTGAACTTTTCCCCTTCAACTGACCTGCGTGAAGGTTTGCCGTTTTTTGGGTTTATGCGGATTTTGCCGCCTTCCCCACGCAACGACTTTCCACGTATTTATGCGGTGAAAACCGGCATATCCGTGTTGAATAAATTAACCGTTTGACGCGCGGTTGTTAATAGGTTAGTGTTCAGTTTCCTCTCATGATTCATGCGGATAGACCGGCACTTTCATTTAGTAGGATGACTGAACTTTTCCCCTTTAACTGACCTGCGTGAAGGTCTGCCGTTTTTTGGGTTTTTGCGGGTTTTGCCGCCTTCCCCACGCAACGACTTTCCACGTATTTATGCGGTGAAAACCGGCATATCCGTGTTGAATAAATTAACCGTTCGACGCGCGGTTGTTAATAGGTTAGTGTTCAGTTTCCTCTCATGATTCATGCGGATAGACCGGCACTTTCATTTAGTAGGATGACTGAACTTTTCCCCTTTAACTGACCTGCGTGAAGGTCTGCCGTTTTTTGGGTTTATGCGGGTTTTGCCGCCTTCCCCATGCAACGACTTTCACACTTATGTATGCGGTGAAAACCGGCATCAGTGTTGATAGTTAAAAGTATAAATGTAAAATCATCAGCGTCGATGTTCTAAGGAGAATCATTTCCATTAGAAGTGGCTCTTGGCCTTTTCTTTACAAATTTGGAATTGATTTACATGCAAACTGTGTAATTGAGCTCCCTTCCATGTTGTTGGGATGGGAGTGCCATCGAGCCGATACGCACCTGGTTCGGGATTTCGTTCTTTATGCAGCATGTAGTCTCCACATTGAAGCTGGAATTTTATTCGTGTTTTCCCCAGCTGGGGTTCTACACGCATCAGCCTGCTCAGCGTTCATTGCGCCACGAGGTGCGCGAGCGTCCCATCTCTGAAAAATGCTTCGACCATGTCCTTTACGTCTATGCATTCTTAGGTGTTGTGGCCTTTTGTCCTGTGAAAGTCACAGTATTTGCTCCGATCAGCATTGTGACGATGTCGGATTATTTGAGGCTTTGGCCATGGGAGCTCCTCAGTAGCGAATATCTCGGTGACGCTTTTGGTGAGCGGCGTCCATCTGGAGTTCTTGTTTGACTGTACGTTATCCCTTCCGCCTAACCGATGCTGCAAGCCGGATGAGGTGTCAAAGTTTACCCTTGACTGCCAAATGCCTAGCTTTCGCTTTTTGTTTAATCGGGCGGTAAGGACGTTGTCTTCTCTTGTTTTCTGGGTGTAGAGGTTTGTGCTCTGTGGGAGATCTCTACCCAGTTGCTTCTCCGTTTCCGCAAAGCGTTTAGCTGCTGTCTTGATGGCATCCCATGTGGATGGCATGCCATCTTTACCCGTTAAGGTGCGGATGAGCTCTGGGTCGTTCGCGCCCTGAATAAAGGCAGCGCGAACAAGATCTTCGCTAATGTTACCCAGACTTAGCTTCTTCGAATTGAAGCGAGTGATGAAGTCTAGCAAAGATTCATCTTTTTCTCGAATGCACTTGAGGATTGTCCATTGCTCCTCGGTATACTTTCGTTGTTGGCTGAAATGTTGGCTAAACTTCTGTTGGAAGTCAGCCCAGTCGTAGATGTGGTTGACCGGTAGACGATCGAACCACGCTCTAGCAGCCCCGACAAGCGTCATTTGGAACATGTAACACCACGTGGGTTCCGTCCAACTACTGACGGTTGCCCCCGCTATGAATATGTTCAAATGATCATCTGGGTCGGATATACCATCATATGTGCCTATGCTGGACATTTGTTTGGCACTTTTTGGGGCAATTGCTTCTGCAATGTCCCTTGCAAATTTGGACGTTCCTGCATTTGCAACATTTGGTCTGAATGTTTTGGAGAAGTCACGTGGACTTCCACCTGTGTTTTTTGGTTTGAAGGCTTCTCCAAAATGCCTTCTCGGTTGGGAGTCCGTTTCCTTACGCTTCCCTTTTGCCCTATGGCGAGGGTTCGCGTCGGAGTCGGACTCCTCCGAGTCATCGTCCAAGTATTCTTCGAATTCGTCAGCCTGTTGGACGGAACGCAAGCGTTCGTCCAACTCAGCTTGGAATTCTTTCTGACGTGCCTCCGCCCATGCCTTAACTTCATCGAGTGTTTGGCGGGGGAGTCTTGTTCGTTTCTCTAACTGGGTATCGGTGAATCCCAGTGAGCGATTATTTACTGCACTTGCCCCAGCTTGGGTAGCTGGGGTAGTGTTCGTAAAATTTACTTCACTTGCCCCGGCTTGGGTAACCGGGGTAGTCTTTGTAAAGACTGTGTAGCCGGTATTCCCCCCAGTAGCTGGGGTTGTGGTTACCGGAATTTCTTTAACCATCTTTCCAAAAGTTTGAAAAAACTGAAAAGAAATGAAGTTCTAGCTTTATGCACGGATGGCGCCAATGAAGAAACACTAACCGGACCCCGGGCAGATTACGGGTAACCTGGGGGTTAGATAGCTGTTTCCCACGAGGGGTTAGATCCAGAAAAGATGGTTCTTCTGATAACCTGCAAAACAGACACCGTGAGCTTGTCACTGAGAAGGGGGGGGGGGGGTTCCTCCTTGTGACCACCCTCCGGCGTGAGAATCAGACTAGATTGCTCTTTAAATATAAATGTATATTAAGAGATTGCTAGAGCAGATATCAGGTATAATATGATAAGATATGTTAAGATGAGATGATCATACCATTTGTGGTATTTATAGCCGAAGGTAGGTTTCCAAGGAGGTGTGGCCTGCTGAATAGTATTCCTGTTCAACCAACAGTGGCCTACGCACGTGCCATGCTGGTAGTTGATGAGTAGGCAGCGGCTGATAGTGACCAGGCCTGCTGTGCACTATTCCTTTTTCACCAACTACAGGCTAGGCACGTGGTATGACAGGAGTTGGTGAGTAGGCAGCGGCTAATAGTGACATACAGTACAAGAGCATGCTGCTCGCCATACTGTTGTCAATGAGCTGTCGTATCTTTGGACAGATCTTTTGCCCATACCTCGTCAGGTACAGTAAAAGATCCTCAGTATCGTACGGACTGGCTCATTTGGGCGGGAGTATTCCCCCTCCCGCCTTTGTGCGGGAATGTTCCCGGCTTGCTCATTCCTTCTTCAGGTGACTGCTGAATTATTATGAGAGTTAAGCCTTGTGCGTGTAGCCATGCTGCGCGGGTGGCCTTCCCTGATGGCCGGTATCCGTAACTGCGGGAACAGGCGGAGTACCTGGAAACCATTGGGAGGCGTTTCCTGCGGGGACAGCTTGCGTACCGCACGTGAGGACGTCACGTCTCTGAGCGTGGTGGGTCCTGCTGATCCAGTTGGTTTCTACGCAGACGTTCCTTTAGTTTAGTCTTGCGGGTTCAACCGCGCAGACGTCCGTTTAAGGAGTCTTGCGGGTTGAACTGCGCAGACGTCCCTTTTTTGGTGAGCCATCTCTTTGCGTACGGCAGCGTAAGCACCTTCAGCGGAGGGTAAGGGTTCCCACCGTAGGATTTCTCTTTTTATCGGATCGTATTGACGATCTAAAGCATTCAGAAACTGGAAGAGTTTCTGTTCAGCCCTGATGTTGTTGTAAGTTGTGATATCGGTTGCACATGTCATAGGGTTCGGGTCCCTTCGTTCGATTTCGCCCCAAATCCCTTGCATGATGATCCAGATATCCTCTAGAGGTGCACCGTTTTGTTTGATTTCGTTGGCTTTGACATGTAGATCAAAAGTTTGTAGTTTATCCTTCCCACTACTATACGTAATCACCAGAGCATCCCACAACGCTTTTGATGTAGGAAACTCGGTTAGGTTGCTAGCAAGGGAAGGCTCGATATTTTGAATGAGCCAAGAGAAGACCACTAGGTCATCTTGCTCCCACTGGTCATCCATTGGATCTGGTGGTTTTTCGGTTAAATGATTCAAGAGGCATTTGGATTTTCCTCCAATGGCAACTCGAATCATTCGAGCCTAAAGAGCATAATTTTGGCTGTCAAGTTTGAGATTAATTTTCAAACTATCAGAAAGGTTTTGTTTTTGGTTATGGTTTTGAGAATTGAGACTGTTTTTGAGGAGATTTGCAATCTGTAATGACAAATCATTATCGGATAAACTGTTGTTTTCAGACATGGCTTTGAGAAATAAACTGGATTTGGGTTCTGGAATTTGGTTTTTTGAATGTTGAAGGTTAGAAGATGAACAAATGAGTTGACCCAAAGATCATTCACTCTGCTTTGATATCATCTTGGAGTTTGAAGACAAAAGGATACACAGAGAATAATAGTTTTTGATATATTTTGATGTATATTTTACATAGGAAAAAGTACAATATAATAGATGCTCCTTTAAGCATGAATAAGGAAATACAATAAAATAATAAAAAGTTGGAAATCATTTCTTTATGAGATTGCAACGGTCTTGATTTCTTTGTTGTTATAATCTTCCAAAATAAGAGATGATGTCATATTGATCTTATAATCTTCTATTTTCTAACAAACACCACTGAAGAGGTAGGTCCCAGCAGAGCCCAGTTGGACCCGCAAGACTCACCTTAAACAGGGACGTCTGCGCAGAGACCAACTGGATCCGCAGGACCAACCATGCTCAGAGAAGTGACGTCCTTACGCGCAGTATGCAAGCTGGTCCCGCAGGAAATGCCTCCCATGGTGAAGGACTCCGCCTGTTCCCGCAGCCTCGGATACAAGCCATGAGTGAAGGCCACCCGCGCAGCATGGCTACACGCACTAGGCACTTAACTCTCCCCAGTGTCACCTGAAGGAATGAGCAAAGGCGGGAGGGGGAAAACTCCCGCCTAAATGAGCCAGTCCGTATGATGGAGGATCTTTTGTGTGATACCTGACGAGGTACAGACAAAAGATCTGACCAAGAATGCGACAGCTCACTGACAGCAGCATGGCAGACAGCACGCCACAGCACTGTGACCAATAGCCGCCGCCTACCCACCAACTCCTGCCATACCACGTGCCTAGCCTGTTGTTGGCAGAAGAGGAAGAGTGCACGACACGCCTGCTCTGTGTCAGCCGCTACCTATCCACCACTCACAAACAGGGCACGTGCATAGGTTACAGTTGGTAGCGTGTTGGGCCGGCTAAACCCCTTGGAAACCTACCTTCGGCTATAAATACCCCAAATGGTATGACCATCTCATCTCATCATATTATCATATATACCTGATATCTGCTCTAGCAATCTCTTAATATACTTTTATATTTAAAGAGCAATCTAGTCTGATTCTCACGCCGGAGGGTGGTCACAAGGAGGAACCCCCCCTTCTCAGTGACGAGCTCACGGTGTCTGTTTTGCAGGTAATCAGAAGAACCATCTTCCAAGGGTCTAACCCCTCGTGGGAAACAGCTCTCCAACCCCTAGGTTACCAGTAATCGGTCGGGGTTCGACTGGTGTTTCTTCATTGGCGCCATCCGTGCATAAAGCTAGAACTTCATTTTTCTCCAGTTTTTTCAAACTTCTAGAAAGATGGTTAAAGAGACTCCGGTAACCACAACCCCAGCTACTGGAGGGAATACCGGCAACACAGTTTTTACAAACACTACCCCGGTTACCCAAGCCGGGGCAAGTGAAGTAAATTTTACGAACACTACCCCAGTTACCCAAGCTGGGGCAAGTGCAGTAAATAATCGCCCACTGGGATTCACCGATACCCAGTTTAAAAAACGAACAAGACTCCCCCGCCAAACTCTCGAGGAAGTTAAGGCATGGGCGGAGGCACGACAAAAGGAATTCCAAGCTGAGTTGGACGAACGCTTGCGTTCCGTCCAACAGGCCGACGAATTCGAAGAATACTTGGACAATGACTCGGAGGAATCCGACTCCGACGCGAACCCTCGCCATAGGGCAAAAGGGAAGCGTAAGGAAACGGATTCCCAACCGAGAAGGCATTTTGGACAAGCCTTCAAACCAAAAAGCACAGGTGGAAGTCCACGAGACTTCTCCAAAACGTACAGACCGAACGTTGCAAATGCGGGAACGTCCAAATTTGCAAGGGACATTGCGGAAGCAATTGCCCCAAAAAGTGCCAAACAAATGCCCAACATAGGCACTTATGATGGTATGTCCGACCCAGACGACCATTTGAACAGGTTCATAGCAGGGGCAACCGTCAGCAACTGGACGGAACCCACGTGGTGTTACATGTTTCAAATGACGCTGGTGGGGGCTGCTAGGGTTTGGTTTGATCGTTTACCGGTTAACCACATTTACGACTGGGCAGACTTCCAGCAGAAGTTTAGCCAACACTTCAGCCAGCAGCGAAAGTATACCGAGGAGCAATGGACAATCCTCAAATGCATACGGGAAGAAGATGAATCTCTACCAAACTTCATCACTCGCTTCAACTCAAAGAAGTTAAGTTTGGGCAATATCAGCGAGGATCTTGTTCGCGCAGCCTTCATCCAGGGCGCGCAGGACCCAGAGCTTATCCGCACCCTAACGGGTAAAGATGGAATGCCATCCACATGGGATGGCATCATGACAGCAGCTAAACGCTATGCGGAAACGGAGAAGCAACTGGGTAGAGACCTTCCGCAGAGCACAAACCTGTACACCCAGAGGACGAGAGAGGACAACATCCTCACCGCCCGATTGAACAAAAAACGGAAGCAAGGCATTTGGCAGTCAAGGGTAAACTTTGACACCTCATCCGGCTTACAGCATCGATTGGGTGAAAGGGATAATGTAAAGCTGCACCGGAACTCCAGATGGACGCCACTTACCAAAAGCGTCACTGACATATTTGCTACTGAAGAGCTCCCATGGCCAAAGCCTCCAGTAATCCGACATCGTCACGATGCTGATCGGAGCAAGTACTGTGACTATCACAGAACAAAAGGCCACAACACTGAAGAATGCATAGACGTAAAAGACATGGTCGAAACATTCGTCAGAGATGGGACGCTCGCACACCTCGTGGCGAAATAAAAGCTAAGCAGGCAGGTGCGTGTGGAACCATGGCTGGGGTAAACATGAATAAAAAATCAGCTTCAATATGGAGACTACATGCTGCATAAAGAACGAGATCCCGAAACAGGTGCGTGTCGGCTCGATGGCACTCCTGTCCCAACATGGAAGGGAGTTCAATTACACAGTTTGCATGTAATCAATTCCAATTTGTACAGAAAAGGCCAAGAGCCACTTCTAATGGAAATGATTCTCTTTCAAACGTCGAAGCTGATGATTTACATTTATACTTTTGTACACACTAATATGCCGGTTTTCACCGCATAATTACAAAAAACGTCATTGCATGGGAAGGCGGTCCTACCCGCACGAACCCAAAAAGCATGATAAACCTTCACGCAGGTCAGTTGAAGGAGAAAAAAGTTACCATATGAAAGTGCTGGCCTATCCGCATGAATCATTCGAGGGAACTGCACCAACCTATCAACAACCGCGCGTGGGACAGTTCAAAGTTCTTAAGAGGAAAAGGTAAACCTATACGCAGGTCAGATATGGGTAAAGTTATGCCATCCTACTAAGTGCAAGTGACGGGTCTACCCGCACAATCACGAAAGAGGAAGCAAAACTTCACACCTATTATCAGCCACGTTCAAAGGTTAACTTATCCTCAACAGGCAAACCTTCACGCAGGTCAGTTGAAGGAGTTCAATTATTCCATTAAATGAAAGTGCCGGTCTATCCGCACGAATCATGAAAGGAAGATGAACACTAACCTATCAACAACCGCGCGTCGAACGGTTAAAACTATCCAACACTGGTGACGGCATTCACATTACGTGAAGTCGTTGCATGGGAAGGCGGTCTTACCCGCACGAACCCAATAACGTGGCAAACCTTCACGCAGGTCAGTTGAAGGAGTTCAATTATTCCATTAAATGAAAGTGCCGGTCTATCCGCACGAATCATGAAAGGAAGATGAACACTAACCTATCGACAGCCGCGCGTCGAACGGTTCAAAACAAAATTCTTAAAAAGGTAAGAAAAACCTACACGCAGGTCAGGTATGGGTAAAAGTTTTGCCATCCTACCAAGTGCAAGTGACGGTTCTACCCGCGCTATCACGAAAGAGGAAGCAAAACTTCACACCTATTATCAACCACGTTCAAAGGTTAACTTATCCTCAAAAAGTAAGAAAAACCTACACGCAGGTTAGATAAAAGTTAAAGTTTAGCCATCCTACCAAGTGCAAGTGACGGTTCTACCCGCACAATCACGAAGGAGGAAGCGAAACTTTAACCCACTATCAACCACGTTCGAAGGTTCTTATTCTAAACACTTGGAAAATTGCTATTTTAAACTAAGTATGCAAGTCATAAGTTTATAAAGCAAAGAATCCAATGAAAGGAATAACAATCGTATATTTCAATGATATATTACAACAGTGGCCGGGTAACTACCCGCCTAAAAGAAATCTATACAAAGCTAAGTCTATCCTAGCAGTGGGAAGGGATCTTCAGGATCAGGCTTCAGGGCCACCTCCGCTTGGACCAGCACCGTCAGAGCGCGGCTGCCCAAGGAAAGCCTTAAGGATGTTTAGCCCATCATCAGCAGCAGCAGCTTCGTTCACCTTCTCCACCACTGGATGCGGGAAGGCAGCGTACTGGTTCACAGCTTGGTCATAAGCAGCTTCAGTATTAACATTGAATAAAGGGAAGTTGGAGGGCGGAAAGCCTCTCTCAGCAAACCCTAGACCAAGCAGGAAGCCAGTCTTCTCCCCATCCTCATGAGAAGCGTTGAGGGCTGTGCTCATCGCATCGTCATAAGAGGTCTCCGAAAGGACCCGACGCACAACCTACAAGAGAATACAAGTTAGAACATTTTCTAATTACGAGCAGAAAGCGTAAAGAAAAAGTTAAAGATACCTGAGGCAACGCTTCTCGAAGCAGCCATTGGAGGGTAGCTTGACTTTCTTTGTAAGCACGTTCGGCTCCGCTCTTATCAAGGTTGGCAAGTTGAACTTCCTTGGCGGCAGCCTCTTCGACGCTTTTGAGTTTCCTTTCAGTGCGGTCAAGCACCCCCCTCTGGTCAAGGATCTCCTGCAGCTTCTTGGCATCTTCCATTGCCAAGGCGTCATGAGCATGCTGAAGAGCCTTTAATTTGCATTTAAGCTGCTCATTCTCTTCGCGAAGCGGCTCAGCAACAGCTTCAGCCTTGGCAGCCCTCTCAGTTGAGTTTCGCGCAGTCTCCTTGGCCAGCCGAAGCTGTTCATTCACAGCTTGGGCAGCCTTGGAGCGGGCCTCGAGTCGCGCCTGGACTTCAACCTCGAGGGCCTTGAATGCCTTCTCCTTCTCGGCTGCGGCAGCGGCCAACTGCCGGTTCTCCTCCCGAAGAGCCCGCGCTTCAGATACATCTTTGGCGCGAGCTGCTTTTAACTTGTCGTTTTCACGACAAAGCAGCTCGATGCGGGGCTGCGTCCGGGCCTGGAGAACCCGAAGCTCATTGGTTAGCCTACCCTCCTGGTAGCTAGCCATGGCTTCCCCCAACGCACCATGAGGAGCAGCGTGGCGAGCCCAATCCACGCACTCCACAGGGGTGCGAAGGGTTGTTCCTCGGCGTATGTTCCATCTTGGAACATACACTTCATTGGAATCCGACACTGCAAAAGAAACAAAGGCAGTTAGGAAAAGATGACAAAAATATACAAAGGAAAAAGAACCCTACGTACCTGTAGGGTCAATAACAGGCCGATAGCCGCCAAACCCATCACCTGAACCTAAAGGAAATCCATCCAACAGGTCAGGCAGACGGGAAGGTGGCATAGATCGGCGGGAAGCCCGGCGCGTACCTGATGGTCCGGCCGTCGCTGCCGGTGGCGCAGGTATAGTGGCAGCCGCTGTGGTAGCCATTGTTGGCGTCGCCTCCTCAGCAACAGTAACCGCCGGCTCCGTGAAAGATGCTGTAAAAATTGCACTCACGGCCGGCGGAGACACCTTCTCAGCTGGAACAGCCTTAGGAAGGCTGGAACCAACGGAAGCAGGCGCAGACGCCTGGGTCGACGCCTCGGGAAGGCTGACCGAGCCTTCCCTCATTGGCGGAGGAATACTTGCTCCAACTCCACCCTGGAATGCGTCAACATCCACACCTGCACAAGCAAAAGTGTTAGAAAAATTTATTTGAAACAACAAATCTAGACAAGAATTATGGGGGCACTTACGGGGTTTCTTGAGCTTGAACGTACGGACGAGCGGGGGCGAACCCGATGGAGCCGGCCTCTTGACACCGGTAACCGTCGTCGTCGCTACAGCCTCCGGAGCGGTGGTCTCCTCACCACCGGGCTCCCCCGCCACCTCTGCACTATCTGACTCCGAGTCAGATAGGACTACCGGGTCGGCCGTAGAGGCCACCTTCTCCTTGCCTTTCCCGACGGCAGCCTTTTTCTTCCGCACCAGTGGAGGACCTTCTGCGGATTCCTCAGAAGAAGAAATGTCAACTCCAGCAGCAGGCACAGCATTGAGAGGTTCAGGGTAGAAGATAGGCTTACCTGGCCGTCGGTGGCTCAGGATCTCTTGGCCTGGCGGGTAAACCTCCACGAACCGACCCGCGGTCTGCTCTAAGATGGGCAACTCGTTCTCGTCCAGAGCACGAGTACCCATCCGCGCGGGACCATCTTCCTCCCGCGGGTTCAGGAGCGACTGAAGATCGTTCCCCTCTGAAATCAACAAGAAAGTTAGAAAAAATCGAAGTCAGCAAAATGAAACAAGACGTACCATAAGGGACAGAGTTCGAACCATATTCAAGGACGATCGGAACCTTATCCGCATTCGCCGCCTTCCACACCCGGCTCATCCCCAGCATCACCATCGCCGACTCCGGAAAACGGAAAACCGGGAAATGGACCCGGGATATCTTCGAGAACCATTCCGCCTCCTCGTAGTTGAGGGCGGGAAGGTTCGGAAGCGCCTGGCCATTCTTGAACTTCATGGCGATGGGGATGGCGCGAGCGGATATGAAGAAGAACTCTCTTCTCCACGAGCGAAGACTCCGCTCGGTGGTACAAATCTTTAAACCCTTGATACGGGTTGTAAGAGTGTACCACCCCTGGATGCACCTCCAAGTGTAGAAGGTCATCAGACGGTCAACGAGGGGCTCAAGGCCCAGTATCCGGCACACCCACTCAAAGTGCCGGACCTTGGCAATGGCCATGGGGTGCACCTCTGTCAGGTGCACACCGTGCCTCTCCAGAACACGGTACACAAACTTTGTCAACGGAAACCTAAGGTTTCCGTAGACAAAGAATGCAGCATAAACCCCGATCTTGCCACTAGGGGCATCGTACACAGTATGGTGGGGTTCAGGAAACTCAGGCTCGAGAGACGCGAGCATGAACTTCCTGACGATATACTGGTACAGATCGACAGGAAGAGAGCACTGGCATTCGCCAGCAGTCTTCTGGTCATCAGCATCATGAGAAGGCATAGTGGAAGAAAGATGAAAAGAGATTTCAGGGTAATGCTTTACTGAACAGAAAAATTCACCGGAAATTACTTAAGAGATGAAAGTGAAAAGTGTGAATTGCAAATAACCCTCTCCCCCTTTATATACTAATCGCAATTAATGCGGTGAATTTAATGCGAAGGAGAGAGAAATCGAAGGTGCAATGAAACTATGACACGTGGCAAAAAGCAGACTGGCAACAGCTGTTGACAGGACGTGTGCCAGTAATTTCGCAGCCACGCGCCCGAAAAATCGCGCCCACGCGCCTGAAAAAGCGTCTGGAATGACCATATAATGTCACGTCACCATAACTTCCTGCACGTCCTGACAGTCAGAAGAAACCGTCGCGCGACGTTTCAGAGGTTTGGACTGTTCCTATCTTTCCACCAACCTTTCGAATTTCAAAATTCAAAATTTAAAAAGAAGCGGGAAAATACCCCCTTACCTTGGCGAACAAGTAACCATAAGACGGATGCGGGTACAGTGTAAAGGCAAAACCCTTCACATACCTAGCACCCGCAGGGAATTGAAGCCAAGAAAACCTTGGCGAACAAGTAACCATAAGACGGATGCGGGTACAGTGTTAAGGCAAAACCCTTCACATACCTAGCACCCGCAGGGAATTGAAGCCAAGTACCTCGGCAACCAAGTAACTATAAGACAGGTGCGGGTACAGTGTAAAGGCAAAACCCTTCACATACCTAGCACCCGCAGGGAATTGACGCCAGGAATACCTTGGAAGTAAAGTAACCGTAAGACGAGCGCAGGTACAGTGTTAAGGCAAAACCCTTCACATACCTAGCGCTCCGCTGGGAATTGAAACCAAGAAGGATCTTCTGGGCAATGCTTGCGGAAAAGGAAATAACATCCCCGCATAGCGGGAACGTCGAGAACTACGTTGTTTAAAGCTCCAGGATGGAATTGGTGGTTTTAACATAATTGATCACTATGTTCAAAACTACCAAAACCTCATGGAGAATCCACAACTGGGACTCAATGCTCCTGACTTGCGAGGAGGTTACAGACCTACCCGCATCATACCCAAAGACCAAGCAGGAAACTCGGGCATTTCTGCAAGTGACAAGGACTTCCCATGGAAAACCTTACAAAACCCTTTTCAAAACCCCTTTTAAGTCCAAAAGTTCACCTCACTTTATTAAACACGCATGAGAAGAACATTGGACTGGGGGGACTTGAAGAGGTAGGTCCCAGCAGAGCCCAGTTGGACCCGCAAGACTCACCTTAAACAGGGACGTCTGCGCAGAGACCAACTGGATCCGCAGGACCAACCATGCTCAGAGAAGTGACGTCCTTACGCGCAGTATGCAAGCTGGTCCCGCAGGAAATGCCTCCCATGGTGAAGGACTCCGCCTGTTCCCGCAGCCTCGGATACAAGCCATGAGTGAAGGCCACCCGCGCAGCATGGCTACACGCACTAGGCACTTAACTCTCCCCAGTGTCACCTGAAGGAATGAGCAAAGGCGGGAGGGGGAAAACTCCCGCCTAAATGAGCCAGTCCGTATGATGGAGGATCTTTTGTGTGATACCTGACGAGGTACAGACAAAAGATCTGACCAAGAATGCGACAGCTCACTGACAGCAGCATGGCAGACAGCACGCCACAGCACTGTGACCAATAGCCGCCGCCTACCCACCAACTCCTGCCATACCACGTGCCTAGCCTGTTGTTGGCAGAAGAGGAAGAGTGCACGACACGCCTGCTCTGTGTCAGCCGCTACCTATCCACCACTCACAGGCAGGGCACGTGCATAGGTTACAGTTGGTAGCGTGTTGGGCCGGCTAAACCCCTTGGAAACCTACCTTCGGCTATAAATACCCCAAATGGTATGACCATCTCATCTCATCATATTATCATATATACCTGATATCTGCTCTAGCAATCTCTTAATATACTTTTATATTTAAAGAGCAATCTAGTCTGATTCTCACGCCGGAGGGTGGTCACAAGGAGGAACCCCCCCCTTCTCAGTGACGAGCTCACGGTGTCTGTTTTGCAGGTAATCAGAAGAACCATCTTCCAAGGGTCTAACCCCTCGTGGGAAACAGCTCTCCAACCCCTAGGTTACCAGTAATCGGTCGGGGTTCGACTGGTGTTTCTTCAACCACCGAAGTGGATTCCATTTCCATGCAAACTATGCTTCCGGAAGTATGATGTCCAATGGATGATGTGCGAACAGTCACATAATTCTGATGGGAAGGTTTCAGATGCACATCGTGTGGGGATGATTTTGAAGGGGTCAGATTGTATACTTATAAGACACTGTTATGAATTCGAACCCCAGTGGCTAACCCTTTTTGAGGAGCTAAACCACTTGCCAGTGGTACCCGTGGGATTAATGCCACCCCAAGTTACACCCAACAATGAGAAAGATGACACGTGGGTGACAGTCAAGAAGTGGCTCGATGGTCAACAAAAAGGTCATGTGGTGTACGTGGCTTTAGGAAGTGAGGTTACCGTGAGCAAAACAGACCTGGCTGAGTTAGCTTTGGGTCTCAAGCTCTCCGGTTTGCCATTCTTTTGGGCTCTCAGAAAACCCGTAGGTTCCACCGAGTCTGACTCGGTGGAGCTGCCAGACGGGTTCTTGGAACGAACTAGAGACCGTGAGGTGGTGTGGACGAGTTGGGTACCTCAGCTAAAGATACTGAGCCATGTGTCCGTGGGTGGTTTCTTGACTCACTATGGTTGGAGTTCAATTGTGGAAGGGCTAATGTTCGGTCAACCTCTAATAATGCTACCGTTTTTGTTGGCCCAAGGTCTAAATGCTCGCATAATGGTGGATAAACAAGTGGGAATCGAGGTACCAAGACATGAGGAAGACGGGTCCTTTACCAAGGACTCGGTGGCCAGATTAGTGAGGTCGGTTATTGTCGATGACCAAGGGAAGATCTACAAGGCGAATGCGATGGAGTTGAGTCACATATTCGGCGACACTAAACTTCAGAAAAGATATGTGGATGATTTCGTAAACTGTCTGGAAAAGAAGTTTGAAGTTTAGGAGCCGTTGGGTTGGTTTACATGAAACTTAAGCGTAGGAAGTTTAGGAGGCGTTGGGTTTGTTTACATGATCGAATGTTGTCTTCAATGACTTCAAGTCTTTTATTTTGCGTGTATGAAATAACAAGTTTGTTAAGTTGATTCGCTATGTGTTTTGTAGATTCATGCTTTTGTCAATTAGATTCTATGTCTGTTTTCTTTGTTATTAATTATTTGAACGCGTCGAGGAAGTCAGTAAAACCGAGTGGTGGTTATATCCAAGCATTGAAGCGGTAAGTTGACACAAATTCGGTCGGTTTCAGTTACGTGCGTTATTGTACCGTAACTAAAATCAAAATAAAACAAAAAAATTAGAAAAATTGAGGCGGGCCAATGGGGTAACGTCGGTTGGTAAAACTTGAGCGTTGGTAAAACCCGACTATTGTCGATCCCAAACGTTGAGGCGTTCAGTCTACACAAATTCGTCCGGTTTCCATATATCACTTTTGTTACAATATCAGAACTAAAAATACAAAACAACATTCAGTTGGTTTTCGTTACGTTCATTACGATATTTGAACTAAAACAAACGCGGTGAGACTACACGAATTCGGTTAGTTTCCGACACATTTTTTAAGGTATCGTAAATAAAACAAAGCAGAAAAAAATATAAAACAAAACAAAATTGGCATTTGATCGATTTTTTTACGTTTGTTACATGCCAAAACTAAAACAAATAAAAAAGGTGTTGCACCAATAAAGTTTCGTAAAGAGGCCCAAGCCCAAATACGTATTTGCGGCACCAAAAACTCTTATATATATCGATCAATATATTTAAACAATAAAAACACATAAAATAACTAAAAACACGAAAAAGAAACCAAAAAAATATGTATGAAGAATGGAGTTCTACACGACAACTAACAATAAATACCAAAAAATTTGGCTTCATGTGTGGCTTGAACTTGCATGACTTTTCTAAATTCCAAAGCATTAAGAAACTTTACAAAAACCAACACACCAAAATATCATAATTGGTTAAGTGTTAAAATGATTTTCAAAAAAGCAAAACTAAACTAATAAAATATTCTAAAAAAATATTTGTGACATCAAACTTTTTAATTATATATAGTATATAATTAGAAACCTATTAATAATTTTTATAAACTAAAGTGTATATTTTTATGAAAACCGACTATTAAAAAACTATTATAACTCATTTAAAATACATTTAATCATTCCTGTCATTAAATCTTGTAAGTTCAAGTTAAACAAGAGAGAAAACTTATCAAGGTTAGAGGGGGTCTTTTTCTAAGAAGAGAACTAGAAAAACGTCCTTAAATTTTAAAATTTTCATAAATATCATGTGAAATTTGAATGGACAACATTTTGGAAAGCATTTTGATGAGTTCCATTGTTCACTAAAAGGGTGTCACATGAAGAAATTGACAAGTCCAAACAAATATGAAGAGAACTCGTCAGCTCCGTCCATTTTTGAGGAAACATCAAAACTCGTCGGATCTGACTGTTTTTAAATTGTTCTTATCTTCCCCGTCTAAATTTGCACCAAACTTGCCTTCCTCATCCAAGTTTGCACCAAATCTCTCCTCCTCGTCCAACTTCTAAAATATTCTATTTTTAAGTGTTATTTTAATATTATATAAGTATAATATTATATAATTAATTTCATTTATATATATGTTTTCTTTTACAACTTTTGAAATATAAAGTTTTATAAAATTTCGAATATGTTGTTGAGGCGTACTTATTTTTATCTACGTGCCGACATAAACTTTATACAAAACCGAGTTGAGTCAAATATATGTCAAAACGTTCTATAAAAGCTTGACCCAACTTGATTTTGAACAAAATTTATGTCGATACGTAGATAAAAATATGCACGTCGCAAAAATATAAATTTTATAAAACTTTATATTTCAAATGTTATAAATAAAACAAAACGTAAATGAAATTGATTATACTAATATAATACTTATATTTATAACGTAAATGAAATTGATTATACTAATATAATACGTAAATGAAATTGGTTTTTAATACTCCCAACTTTCACTCGTTGGTTGATATCACTCCCAACTTTCGATTTGTTATCCATCACTCCCAACTTTCACCTTATTTGTTTCTGTCACTCACTCGTTAACAGACGACTAACGTCGTTAGTGGAAATGCTGATGTGGACATTTCATGGTGAGTTGGCATGCCTATATGGAAAATACACCCTTTAAAAATTTAAAAAAAAATCCTAATTTCATCTCACCACCAAGAATAACATAATTTGGTCCCACCTCACCCTTCTTCTTCATCCCCTATCCTAACCATCCACTTGCAACCACCACCACCCACCTCCTCATTCTTCTTCATTTCCTAATTCTAGGTTATCAAATATAGGGGCCATAAGATTGTCGTTTCTTAAAACATCATCAAATCCAAGTTATGTTCATGATTTCAAATCCCCAATTTCAAAATTCAAAACCCTAACCCTCAAATCCATCATATCATCATTAAGTTCCACCATTTAACTCATTCTCCATCATTTCTAGACATCATCTTTGTGTCACTCAAACCTCAACAACCACCATGGTGATCGAATAATTGTCCGCCACTGCAATCCAGCACCACCAAACCTTTCAAATCGACCAGAATCGTCAAAGAAAACTCAACTCGAACTCATCATCCTCCGTCTCGACACCTATACTGGCTCCGTTAGTTGATAGGTTGTATGAGTGAAGGAAGAAATAGGGGAGGCTGGAGGTGGACAATGGGGTTAATGAAGATCTGAAATTTGTGTACCTACAGGCAGGTAAAAGGCCGTCTGTGCTGGAGGCGGCCGGTGGTGGAGTCCGATAGTGGCGGTGGCTATCAGTGGTGGAGGGCTGGTGTTGGTGATGAAGTGGTGGTGAAATTAGGTGGTGGTATATATATAGAATTAGTTTCTTTTAAGAGATATTTAATTTCCACGTAAGCATGCCACGTGTGTTAAAAATGCCATGTCGGCAAGAAAGTTAACGGAGTTACGGTCCGTTAAGTTCGAAAGTGCCTATAACAAATAAGGTCAAAGTTGGGAGTAGTAAGTACCAAAGTGAAAGTTGAGAGTGTTATCATTCAATTGGTGAAACTTGGGAGTATTAAAAACCAATATCCCTAAAAATAAAGCATAATAGAGAATATTTCAAAAGTAGGAAGTGGAAGATGGATTTGGTGCGAACTTGGACGGGAAAGACGAGAACAACTTAATAACAGTTAGATCACACAATATTTGGAAGGATTTTTTGGAATTTTAAAATAAAATATATTAATTTGGATTTCTCTTTTCTAATTTGGGCTATTTTGAGAACCCCCCCCCCCTCTTCCGCGTTTTTTTTGCAAATTATTTTCTCTATTAGTCTAAGCATTCTCAGTCGTCCATCATCACCATCTCTATAATTACATTAAAAAACAATATATTTTCCTCTTATGTTCAATTAAATAATATTATTTTATCCATTTATTATTAAAGATTCACAGTTTTTCTATCATTTATTCACAACCAATATCAACAAATATTAAAAACTAAAAATGGGCAAACCAAGTTTCCTCAAGTTTATTAAAAATCACTATATTTTCTCTTTTCATCCTCTAATTTACACTTATAACCTCATCTTATAATTTACAAATCTCTCACATAATTTTAGGGGATGAGCTCTTATAGGTATGGGCGAACATACAGTTGCTTTATTGGGTGCAGTCACCCACGTTAGAATAAGTTTTAGTATTATAACGCGTTAAAACCTTGATTGCCCTTCATTAAATTTTGCAATCGCCCCATGAACGAGGAAGAAAAATAAGAAAATGGAAGAAATTGTTGTCAAAATTTCCTGCCAAATTAATGAACTTTTGGGGTATTTTTGGGAATGAAAAATTTTAACTGTTAAAAAAACCAAACTTAATGAACATTTGAAAAAAAGACAAAAAAAAAAAAAAAAAAAAAACAAGCCATGTTTCTCGTACCTAGTGGACAAATTTCTGAATACCAAGTACAGTGTAGTCAGTGAGAGAGACAGGTACTACAGTGTAGTCACTGTTTATTGCTTTAATCATAGATATATAGAGGACTAGACAGTTCGAATAAAAGGTACAACAGTAATTCAATCGTAAAAAAACAGTTATACGATGTTAAACGTGTAGGTTTTTTTTTTTGAGAAAATTTTCTATAAATGATCCTTTTGAATAGAGAAAAAAAAGGCAAAAGAATTCCTCTTTATCAAAATAACCCAATTAATTTTACTAATGCGATACATAGGAAATATAACTTATGAGATTGAGGAACTATTTAAAAGTTGACAAGTAGCAAGATTCTGACAAGTCCGACTATTTTTTTAAAAATCTTAGGGGTGTCGTCCAAATTTGTTTTTAAATCTTTTATAAAAAGCAGTCTCTCTAAACGGTTTTTTTTATGTTTATTACCCGGTCCGTACAATTGTGATTATCCTTAACTTTTTCATCTTCATCTTCTTCACCTTCATCTCCATCTTCCATCTAACAATAAACCCTTGTCCATGCTCTCTTGACGGCTGATAACTAGCATCACCAATCCCTTAGCACCACTAATCCCTTAGACCACCACGTTTTCTTTTATACATATTTACACTCAAAATAGATAGGATCTATGATGAAGATATTATAAAAATCTTGAAGCCATACTACTCGTTCTTTTATAATCAACAAATTAACTCAACCACTCAAGTAAAAAGAATTCGAAACCGTCACTTTCCACCGGAACAGCCACTTTCCACTGGAACAAGAATTTATTCCCTCACGTGAACCATCACTCGGAATCGCCACTTTCCACCGCGCATGCATCACCCGGTTATAGCTCCAAACCAACCTAAGAAACCCCTACGGTCAGTTATTAGACCCGAAACCTACAATTGAATTTGATAATATTGTAGTTTGTTCCAATGGAAGATGATGTAGATGAAGATGCAGAAGTTAGGGATAATCACAATTGTACAGACCAGGTAAGAAACATACAAAAACCATCTGGAGAGGCTGCTTTTTACCAAAAGATTTAAAGAAAAAATTTGGAACAACACCCCAAGATTTTCAAAAATACAGTCGGACTTGTCAGAATCTTGCCACTTGTTAACTTTTATTTGGTTCTTCAATCTCGTCGATTATATTTCCTATGTGTCACGTTAATACAAATTAGTTGGGTCATTTAGAAAATTTTGAGAATTTTTTGGCCTTTTTTTTCTCTATATATATAAATGGACTATTTAAGGAATTTTCTTTTTTTTTTCAACAAAAAGGTGGGTGTCCCTAGAATACCCTTAAAATTCCTCATTTGGCATTTGTGTCTTTGTTTTTGTGAGAATAAGCAAAAAAAAGTCAAAAACAAGAAGATAGATAAAATAAGGAAAAATTCCTAAAATATGGCAAGAGAGGAGAGAAATTCCTAATTTATGTCAAAATTTTGAAAATTCTCATAATGATCAATTGACTCTTGAGATTTCAAGTCAAATTCATCTCCGCCGTGACATTTTGGTTCGTGCCAAATCTGTGAGATTTCAAGCCAAATCCATCTCCGTCGTGGCATTTGGATTTCGATGGCCTATTATGAAATTTAGTTTGATTATATTTTGTTATATAACGGGAACCGATCCATACCAAACCAAAAAAATTATCATATAACAATAGACAAATGACTTCTAAAATCTCTCTCTCTCTTCCCCCTACCCGCCATTTTTTAGATTTACCATTGGTTATAAGTACAGTACAATAAAATACGTTCTTTTTATAAAATATAAACTAGTTTGGGACTTGTGTACTATACAGTTAATTCAAGAAAATGCAATATTTAATAGATAATCGATATGAAATAAACAATAAACCTATCAAACACTGTTAATACACAGTCGTTGTACACTAGTGTTTACAACAATTTTAAAATAAACATTTCATTTGTATTTTATGAAGGGTTTTAGTTTTTAACACTAATTAAATAAACCGAAAGTCAAGAAAATACCTTTAAAATTTGTATCAGTGCATTAAAAAAAGATATAAATAACTAATGTTTTAGTTCGCAACAATATACTTTATTATTTGAATACATCATAACATAACTTAAACCGTAAAACATGCTTGTTTGCCATTGATTTTATTAAACCTTCAAAGCCTGAACATACAAAATGCTAGTTGTGACATTCGTCAAATTTCGAACCATATGTTTAAAGTTTTTCACGTAAACGATTACTAAAAGTTATGAGCTTGTATACTTTTAACCCTTAATTACACTTAAAGTGAAGTGCCAAAATCGTCCCTGAGGTTTAATTAGTTTTGCAACTTTCGTCCAAATTTTTTCTTTTTTGTAATTGGACCATTTAGGTTTCCCACTTGTTGCCAATTTCGTCCAAATTGCTAACTTTGTTAGTTTTGCGTTGTTAAGTCGAGGATAAAATCGTCTTTTCAGTATATTTATTATTTTTACTTTCTTTAGAGCATGTTTGGGATTGAGTTTGAAAACATTTTATTGGCTTATTGGCTTTTTCAAAAAGCCAATAAGTTAAATGGTGTTTGGCAATCACAAAAAAAAATATTTTTATTTTAGCTTCTAGAAAAGGTTAAAAAACAGTTTTTTAAAAGCCTTAAATCCTGACTTTTCAAAAAATAAGCATTTTTCAAACTCAATCTCAAACATGCTCTTAATCCATTGTGCTTGAAAAGTCTTTCCTAAGACTCTCTAATTTTGAACTTTAATTTGTGCTTCTAATTGTGTGATTTGTGTTCTTCAAGTTAGGATCGAACTACTTCATTTAATCATAGGCTCAATCCTCTTGGACAGATGGCCTAATTGGCAGAATGAATTGTTTCATCTTCTCTTACGTCAAACACCTGAAACCACCATCATAAACCGGCCACCGCTTAAACTCGCCTCCACCACCGGCTGCCAAAGTAGCTGGCTTAAACTCAATCAACCACTGCCGTTAATCGGGCATTAAACCATGAACCCTCTTATCTGGAACGAAAATGTGTTGAACCTCAGATCATCGAGATTGGTGAATGGGTATTTGGGACATTGGTTTGGGATTAAATAATTTAATTTGTTTTTAGAACTTGTATTGGTGACCATGCGGTGCATTGCAAAGAATTGTCTGGCTTTAAATACAGACATGATTTGGTTAGGGATGTTTTGTGTGATGTTCTTAAACGGGCAGGGATTTCTGCTAAAAAGGAGGGCCCTGTTAACTTTCTCACGGATCCTCTTGAAGGAGGTATACTTTACGACAACTGATATTCTTGTGTTCGGGTGGGCAGGGGGGAAACACGCCTGTGTGGATCTTACAGGAGTGTCTCCTCTTGTTGGGCTCAGGGACCGTGGGTTTGTTGTGGGTCAGGCCGCGTTGAAGGCTGAATCGGGCAAAGTTGTTAAACACGAGAAAGCTTGTTTAGATAATCAACATGTCTTTCTACAATTTGCCTTTGATACATTTGGTTTTCTGGCCCCAGAGGCTGTGAAATTTTTGAGTAGGGTTCAGCGCGTCGTACACGGAACCTCTTCAGCTTCTAGCAAGATTGAATAGCAGGATTGGCTTTGCTATTCAAAAGGGGGTTGTGGCGTAGCTTGTTGCCCGTTTACCTGCCACTTTATTGTAATCGTTTTATAGTAAATTATGTCAAATCGTAAATTCAATTCCAAAATTTTAAAGGTAATAAAATAAACAAATAAGTAAAAGGACAAAATTGTCCCTAACTTAATAAGTTAAAACTAACGGTGTTAGTAATTTGGATGAAAATGACAATAAAAGGAAAACATGAATGGTTCAATTGTGAGAAAAAAACATTTTTGGACAAAAATCGCGAAACTGTCAAAACCTCAGGAACAATTTTAACACTTTACTCTTACATTTATTTCAACTGTTGATATGTTATAAACTCTATTGCAACTTATTCCAAATTGTTTTCCCTCTCACTCTCTTCGCCCTGTCACCAACCCCCCCCCCCCCCAACTGTTGTTAATCAGCTGTTAATCGACCTCCATTAGCAGCTGTTAATCATCTCATCCTTACCAACTTTTTTGCCAATCATTCTCGCAGCCTTTATGCGTATAATCACGAGTCAAGCGGCTAAAAATCAGGTCATAACTCGGTTAATTGAGTTTAAAACCGTTTTGACTATGGGACTCATGAACACCATAAATACCTCACCTGTTAATTTGTACCCAGAAGCTCCCAATTCTCAATTCGTGTTTTGCCCAACATGCTGAAACGCTCGATCATCATTCTCCTTCAGTTTGAGCTCATTCCAAGTAATTGAATAAGGGCTTGTACTCTTTTCAATACGAATAACAAATGCCCTCAATCAATTACGAATGATATATGTCAGTCGACCTTCAATTTGAGGATTTTTCGATTTGGAGTTTATAACCATTTAGGGTCCTTCATAAATTGTTGTTATAAATTTTCTGAACCGGGCCATGACAAATGTTTAAGGTGGTCCAGTTGGTTGTCACAAAAGAGGTTGGACTTGAACCGGTCCCAGAATTTGGTTCGAGTCTCACCTTCATCGTTTTCATTATTTTTTTCTCATTCTTAAACATCAATTTGAACGGTATATGTATTTTCTAATTCATAATTTTATTTAGTGAGACACCGGTGTAAGTGGCTGGTGCAAATTTGTTAAGACGTTGAACCAGTCTGGGACACGAGTTCTAGACTCTTTAGGCATGATTCTGTCCATTTTTTATTATTGTATTAATTTATTTCAAATAATGATATGTTTCTTGCATATTATTATTATTTTGAATCCTTTTAATTAATATAAATCATTTATACACAGAGTACCACTTAAAATACCCAAACTAAAATTATCTCGGCGATGACGTTGATTCAACAGCGATCGCGTATCGTTGTTGACCCTTTACAGAAGCTGTTGACCAAGCCCCATCGCGGTACGCGATGGGCTTGTCTTTTGTCCCGTCGCGTATCGCGAGAGGACAAGAAAACAGAATTTTCACTTTAAACCCTAAGGTTTGGAATTTGGCATTTTTAGTCCCTAGACTTTGGAAAGTTTATGTTTTGAACTCGAAATTTTCACGATGTTACACCCTTTAGTTAGTAAGGGTAATATGGCCCATCAACAATTACCAAACTAATATATAATAAGGTATAATTAATATTTTGATCTATTATAATATAATGATTATAATGGCCATATATAAATATAAATATATTATATATTTAATCATTTATTTCAAGCATACTTTTATTCTAGGATAATCCGTTGAGATTTTTCGCGTTACCGATCAACTCACTTAACCAACTACTCGAAACGAATCTAATTCATGTGAGTGTTCATACCCATTTTTCACTTTTATACTCTTAGGGTAGTATGTATACCTATTATCAAACCCAAGTTTTATTTCATGTTTTGTAACAATTTTCAACATAATTGAGTCATGTCTTTATGTGTCATATTCATGCTATATGTTATGCTATCCTTTTTATGTGTTTGTTATGCTCATGTGTTCTTGTGTTGGATACGTCTATTAGCAAATGTCAACTGTCAATTTACACAAGTAATTTGGCTTTGTACCATAGAGAGCAGGTCCACATTTTCATTTTACCCATGTAATTTGGTTTTACACCAAGAGAACGGGTCCTCGTTTATTTATATGCATTTTCATATACGTTTAGATTGTGCACTTATGGCATGTGAATTGTACATATTTTTCACTTATGATATGCATTTTCATATTTCAAAATTTAAGATATTTTTTGTTGACATTATTTTTATACATGCTACAGGTGTTGATATTCATGCTTAATCGATATTGGTAACATTAGTAAACCATTAGGATATTTTAAATTAAATACTTGCATGTCTTAGTTGTTATTTTATTTCAAATTACTGTTGTGTACTTGCTTTAAAAAAAATTAATGATAATAAATATTGACACCATTTAATAGTGTCACATGTGCAATGAACAATCGCGTTATGCCCATGCGTTAAACCACCGTCGATCGGGGTGAGACACTAGCAAAGAAAGTTAATGAATTTGTATAACACACACATTATATATATTGTTTACGGATTAAAGATTTATTCAATTGAATTATTATAGGTACTAATTGGCATGAGATATACCCAAACAATATTATGTTTATTTTTTATATAAAACAAACTTGATGAACATACAAACATAATGAAGTTCAAACTTAAAATTTCAGCCAATGTATGTATCATGATTGAAGTTTTATTAAATTAACATTTTTCGAAGCATAAATGTTATGAATGATAAATATTATTGTAAATAGCGGGAGTGAGAAGTTGTAACATCCCAACTACCACTGCTCGGCGCCTGCCACGTGTTGTCACGTGGCAGGTCTAGGGTATGACTGGGCAGGCCTAGGTCGCGGTATGCGACGGGCCAGCCAGGGAACCCATCGCGTACCGCGATGGGACCCAATTTCAGCCCTATAAATAGCAGCTACGGGTTCAAGCCATTCTCATACCAATACACACACATTACTCTCTCACTACTCTCTCACTAACCTCGTAAAGCGTGCCATCGATCTATCTCGAAAACCGTGCCCCGTTACCTCGTTTTCCGTACCCATCATCTCGTTATACGTACCGCTTTCCGATGACATTCCAAACAAGAAGGAGGTGCTGTCCTAACATCCCGACGATTTCCTTGAAATGCGTGCCAAAGAGTGTTGGTGTCTCGAAAAGCGTGCCAAGTGAGGAATAAGAGTTTTGCAAGGAAGGAGTGTTGATTAAGCGGCGTCGAAGTGCTGGCCAAGTGTCTAGAGTATTTCTAAGCCAAGCAAGGTAGGCATGATGCCCGACCAAAATAATAATAAAATATTATGAAGGCTTAATGCCCTAAGTCGGAATTATACTCGATGATTATAAAAGGAAAATAAATAACAAAGAAAAGAAAAGAAAGGAATATAAAAGTATATATATGTGTGATTATATATATATATATAACTCTTTGTTATAAATATTATTTAAGTTTAATGTGTATACTTAAATAATAAAAGAAAAGAATACGTTTCTTAAAGAAGAGGAAACGTCGGGTTTTGAATAAACTAAAGGTTTATAAATTACTATTAAAACTAAAGGTTTTAAAGTAAAAAAGAGATTATGAACTAAAGGTTCATCGAGATAAATAAGACTAAAGGTCTTAAGCCGGATCGTGTATCCGACTAACAAAGGTTATACTCGTACTATAGGTGCGAGATAGCAAGAAGAGATCTACGGACGGTGTTGGAAGCCGATCCTATTGAAAAGGAGAATACGCCCCACTTTTATAAACTTATTTTCAAACAAACAAACGTGTTATGTGTAAAACTTTACATGAGGCTACGTGTCTCTAAAAACATTTTAAATAAGAGTATAAACCTAGCCCTCAGGCTGTGGTATACGTTTGTCTGGATCCTTACATATGTGGTATGCGGTGGGCACATCGCACCACGCCTGGTCACGACCTCCAGCCACGATGGGCCGGACCAAAGTATTTCCGAGTGAGAATGACCTTGTGTATATTTATGGTACCTAAGTATGTTGGAACGTTGCGGTGTTTTGCTGAGGTGACCTAGCGATAGAGACTCGAGTTTATAATGATTATTTAACTTAATTATTTCTAAGCCAAGATGGGCCGAGGCTTACGTGGTCTCGAGGGGTAGTTAAGTAAAGAAAATATTTTTAGCGTCAGCATATTCACCAGCATTCGTTGCTGACGTATTTTAATAACATTTTGCAGGTAACCAAGATTAGAGCTTAAAAGACGAAGAGGCTCAAGAATCCGATGGCTCGGATAATTTTGTGTGAATATTAAAATATAATCTTTTTGTAAAACATATAAACAAGTAAATACTAAACGAGACTTTCGTCTCGTTCTTTTGTAATGTGTAGGTTCCCAGCCGGATCTACACGGAATATCTCGTTCTACGTAGGTGCGGAATCCCTACGTAAGACGATACGAGCGTAGAAGACGATACACGTTAACACGATCAAACATACGTTACAATAAATAAAGACACGTTGTATTGCAACTGGAAACACGTGATTCACTGATCACCGATTACACAAACTGAATAACTCGTAAACTGAAAACTTAAAACTATATCACTATTCTGCCGTAACCTAGACTATTTAACAGTCGACAACTTCGCCTAACATGTTTAGGCGAAGTTGTCCCTAACTTCGCTTATTCCACAAGTTCGCCTATATCAGCGAACTTGTGAGCTAACTTCGCTTAATACCAAATACAAATCCAACTAACTCGATTACAGACACTTGACACTGAACTACTGACATCATGTACCAACAGACTCCCCCTTGGCAGTAGCTTCATATCTCTATCTTCAAGCACGTGTCTTGTAATCTTCAACAATCTTGTATCTTTCATCTTCAAGCATGAACTCCTTCTCGTACACAAACCGAAACAACTCTTTGATATTTCTTCGCTTCTTCTTTCCAAGCAGGAATATAAAATATCTTTTTCTCGTTTAGCACCTGCAGATCAGCTTGAGACAAATTCAACAAGTGCATTGGATCATACACTCTCAGCAGCTCTTGTTCATCCTCATCCTCCATTACTGCTTCAGTTGTTTCACAATCAACGTACCACCACTTCAAATCCTTGAGCACATCCTTGGGCATTTGTTTCATCGGTACTTCTTTTAGACACCGGATCAGCTTATACTTCATGATCATCCAAGGCTTGCCATCTGCTCTCATTCCTCTATCTTTATCTTCAATAAGTTTTCCTTTCTGTGGTTTCAACAGCTCGAACTTTTTCTCCTTTATACTTTCCTTCCAAACAATCTTTCCAATGACCCTAGCCATGTTATCATCACTCCTGTTTATCAACCCCAATCTGGCTAAGTCCTTCACTTCACACTCAGGCAATGTATTCAACGATCTCAACAGCCTCTTGAAATACTGAACCCCATCATACCTTTTAATCACAAAGAGCCTCAACTGCTCATCATATAACCAGCATATAATCCCCTTTTTCGATTCAGCATAACCCCTGATGTTGTAACTTTTCTTGAACATAGTAGGGACCGCCGGTTTCTTAGTCTTTACGAACCACTGAGCGTAGCCTTCTTTCCATCTTGGCTGCTCCTCCCATTCCGTCTCATCGCTTCCCATATCTTGACCCATATCTGCCTTATCAACTTCCTGAATCTCGTGCTCAACGTTCTCCTCTACAATCTCTCCTTCTTCAATCTCACTATCAATGACAATCTCAGCCCCTATCTTCTCTATCTCCTCCATCGGTAACACATCCTCATCACCTATAACATCATCTAACACCTCCTCAACATCCACAACCACCACATCATCACCCCCTGAACCGCCAGCTGCACTCGTTGACTCCCCCTGAGATGTGGAAGTCCCAAGAGCTTGTTCAGTTCTTGGCAACTCTCCACCTGCACCTTTCGATGCATTGGGATCATCGTCTCGATCATTACGCTTCTTAGTCCTCAGCTCATCACCCTTACAGCTCGTCTCCCCCTGAGATGCCAAGAACTGTTTCAAAGCATCAATTATTTTTCCATGTTCGATCAGCAGGGACGACTGTATCTGATTCTCTGCAACGAGGCGCTGAATAGCATGGGTCTGGATAAGATTTACCTTTGATTGTTCTGCCACGACCCTTTCAAGCGCTGCTATTCGTTCCGAGTCGGATAAGGTTGCATCGAAATCAAACCTCAGATGTGATATATCTTGAGTGTACTGAGGAGGGATTTCCAATGTAACCGGGACCTCAGAAGTAGGCGTAAACGTAACCGCAGGTGGTATCGTAACTGACAACCCTGCAGTAGCTACAACTGTCGACTCAATAAATCTTGCGACGACCTCCAATGGAGTAAGAGTTGGAGATGGCAAGGACACAATCTCCGGAGTCGAGAGTTGGAATGTAGTGGGTGGTAGGCCGAATGAGGATGAGGTAGCCACCACGGGAACGTCCGTGGCGCTTGGCCTTGTAACTGGTAATGATGTCGGAACCATGGTCATACCGGACAGTGCGGGTGGAGTGAAACGTACCACCCTTGAGCTCTCACCAGCTCCCGAACCTGCACCTGTCCGTTCCCTTCTCGATATACGAACCAACTGATGTAAATCTTCTTCAAAATCTGAATCACTGTCATCATCGTCTCTCTTTCTCTTCCCTTGAACCCTTTCTTGTGTTACTAAAATCCGTCTTGCTTCAGCCACATCATCATCTGACGAATCAGAATCAGCCACCGTCGGAGCTGCCCTAGCCACATTCACACTAGAAACCCGGCCTACCGAGACCTGTACATTTTCTTCAGGATCAACACGCTCCATATCAAAAAATCCTTGACCGCCAAACGCTTCATCAAGGTCTACATTTTCCTCCGGTGACACAACAGGAGTAGCAGGTATAGCTTGTTGTACCTCAGGTGGTTGAGGTGCTCCAGCCTGTTGTGGTTGAGGATCCCGAAACTCGTCCCCTCGAGCTGGAACATACTCTGGGTTGATTAAGTACCCGAATAATGGAGTATGTTGAGGACGGAGCTCAGGTTTGCTTCTTGCACTCGATGATCTACACTGAGCGAAGATCCTCTTGCTTACACTTTCCACATATCTAATTGGGCGGCGCTGAGGTAACGTGGGAGCAACATGATTCAAGATCATTTGTTGGAATCTTGGATACATAAGAAATCTCTCACGCGCCACCGCTCGTCTCTGACGATCTATCTCGTAGAATACCATCTGACTAAAGCTGTAACGCTTATTGTAAGTCAGTGCAGTCATCGCCGACTGCATGGTCGCGCCCATTCCATCTGTACCAGCCTTTCTCCCCGACATACACACGATCATCACGTGCATGAGAAAGCGCCACTGGTCTAGCAAGAACCCCTTGCGTCTCTGAGTATCCCCCAAAGGACCAGAATATCCCATCCTCAGAAACGCCCCATCTCGGAATGGAGCTACAAAGTCTGTAGGATCGTCTCGCGTTTCATCCCCAAACTGTAAAGCCACCCTGATCTGTTCAGACGAGAACTGAACTATCTGATTGTTAACCGTTGCACGCATAACCGGGGGCTCGACTCGACAGTCATATTCCACTGTCTGCCAGAAATCCTCAATGTTTGGCAAAGATATCGGTAGTGTTGTGGTAATCGCGTGGAATATACGCGAGCGGAGTAGAAACGTGATGATCTCGCGGAAATCATCTACACCGCTCACATCCGGGTCCAAAGTGATGTACATGTTATGCCCCGGGAAAAACTGTCGGTTGTTGTCTCCACCTTCATCACCACCTGCACCACCTGCTCCAGCTACAGCAGCTATTTCTGCAACCAAAACAGTCTAAGTTAGAGAATCGTCAAGGCAAATCACAAGTTTGCCTGTTACCATGAGCGAAGTTATGATTTATTCTGTATAGGCGAAGTTAGAGGTGGGGCGAAGTTGGGAACAACTTCGCCTCAACTTGAACTTCGCCTGATAAATGTTAAGTAAAAAGGGCCAGGCGAAGTTAATGATAACTTCGCCTAACCACAACTTCGCCTCATATACTGTTACATAATTAATTGTCAGGCGAAGTTAAACCTCAGGCGAAGTTAAGGATAACTTCGCCTAAACTGTAAGTTCGCCTGAATATGAATCGGCAACAGTTAGACGTTCAATACGAAGTGATTTCGGTCAATTTGGAGATTGCGGATCTCGTAAAACATGTTTTTAAGACGATCTAGACGATCAAGTTGATTACAACCACGTAATAACAGGTTTAAAAATCGGGTGTTGAGGTTTCGAAAGACCGAGGGCACGAAACGGGTCGAAACGACGTTTGATTTACATCAATGACAGTGATTATACGATACAACAACCCTACACACCTTTAAATCGGATTAGAACTGAGGAAAAATAACACAGATGATTCGATGCAATAAGTTCGCTTAGGGTTACAGGAAGATAAGTTCGCCAGATTTTGAAAATAATAACAAGTCTGACCTAAAATTTCCTTTATATAGGGTCAAAGTTATACAGGCGAAGTTATGGATAACTTCGCCTATTGCAGGCGAAGTTATGGATAAGTTCGCCGGTATTAAACTTTACAAAACAAACCCCTATAATTTGAACAATTTGCAATTAAGTTTTAAAACATCCTTTAAAGCGTTAAATGATACGATCAAGACCAAGTAACCAGGTATTAAATCATACAACTACATAAGTAGAAAAAATTTTAAAAATAAAGTACACGGGATCAAATTTCAGTCTTGACAGGGACTACCACGTTTTAGAAAAGATCCGAACAAGAATCATACTAATTACGTGACTGTCACACAGATCCATGTTCAGCTGTATTATGACATAAAGAAACAGGTTGTAAGCAGTTAAATAACTTAAAATGGTTTTCATCGCTTCTGTGATACGGGTTAGGTTCAATTAAGCTCAAAACTTAAATGAGCAACATCTCAGAGATTATGATGTCTCCTATCTATTCTCAAAGCGTATTTGGCTTTCCCCAAGTCACCCCGAGTTGACCTCGACCCGTAGTGTCTGATTAAATAGTAAGTACTCTTCGATCTTTAGACTCTTCTTCCCGTTCTCTTTCTTACATCTTGATTGAGAAGTATTAACATTATGAACTCTAGAATGTCTCAATAACACACATTTTTTTTATTTTTTTTTATTTTTTTTTTTATTTTTTTTTAAGTATTTACACAACTTCAGAGTAGTAAACAACTGCAAGTCCCGAATCTGGATCACTGCAGTTTCTTGACACGCTATCTTCACGGGAATCAGAACACTCACGGGCTCGTGTATGACTGGGTAATCGCTTTTCTGCCTATCATTCGGAAAGATATATGCGGAGACATACACAACTCTTAAGGAGTTTCCACGTAAAATCGAGGAGATTTAGTTAGTATCACTTCTACTTTTACGCACCATAAAAAGCTACCATGACATACAATGACTGTTCTAAAGTCTTTTAGGCCTAATAACTTCACTAGTTAAGCACACAGAATCAGTTTATCTATCACTTTCCAAAGTTGGATCAATTTTCTTTTAAACATAGTAAAGGAACTTCTTACGAAGTAGTAGACTTGAAAAATAATTTCATCTCCCATAAAAAATTTTTAACTTCTATCGCCCCGATCAAGTCGAAGTTTTCTTGTAAACGGCTATCCTAAAGATCCAATGGATCAGCTGGACCGACCACATACAAGTATGTGTCCCTCTAACTAAGTATGAACGACTAATTTTCAGCGAAAGAATTAAAAACACATCATAAACCGCCCCGGTCACTTTCAGTCATCTGGTTAATGGCTATCCTTATATTCTACAAGTAGAAATGAGGACCAAACATATCCGAAGATATGTCCTTCAAACTGAGGCAACCGACATAATTCTAAGCGATAGTGACGTTTTTTTTTTAAACAAAGACAAAAAAACACGGTTACTCGGGATTGATCATCCCATTCAGCTCAACAAGGTTTTGAAAACGAGTTTTGTCAAACGCTTTAGTAAACAAGTCAGCGAAATTATCTAACGTATCAACCTTTTCGAGCACAATCAATTTCTTCTCAGCACAATCCCGTATAAAATGATGACGGATGTCAATGTGTTTAGTTTTGCTATGCTTGACGGGATTGTTAGTTACTGAGATAGCAGCAGTGTTATCTATGCAAATAGGAGTATGAGTGAAATTCAGACCATAATCGCGCAATTGCTGTTGTATCCAAAGAACCTGGGAGCAGCAGTTCGATGCTGCCATGTATTCTGCTTCACAGGTAGAAATGGCGACTGAGGTCTGCTTCTTGCACTGCCATGACACTAATCTGCCTCCAAGAAACTGACATCCACCTGTTGTTGACTTCCGATTCTGATTGCATCCTCCGTAATCAGAATCTGTGTAGGCGACTAACTCCAAGTCTCCTCCTTTCGTGTACCACAACCCTAGCTTAGGCTTGCCTTTGAGATATCGCAAATCCTCTTCACACCCTTCAAGTGAGATTCCTTTGGGTTTGCCTGAAAGCGAGCACAAAGACAAACTGCAAACATAATATCAGGTCTTGAAGCAGTTAAGTACATTAAAGAACCTATGATTGCCCGATATTGGGTGGGGTCCACGTCTGCATCGCTATCTGAATCAGCACCCAGTTTATGGTTGACGCAAACCGGAGTATCAAATGGAGTGCTGTCCTCCATCTTGAAGCGTTTGAGAACGTCATGGACATATTTAGTTTGATGAATGAACATCCCATCTTTCTTCTGATCAACCTGCAGTCCTAAAAAGAAAGTTAGTTCACCCATAGCACTCATTTCAAACCTCTTTTTCATGACGGCTTCAAATTCCTGACACATGGCGACTTTTGATGCAGCAAAGATGATGTCGTCCACGTAGACTTGCACCAGAAGAAAGTCGCTTCCTTTTCTCTTAAAGAACAGTGTGCTATCGATCTTTCCCCTTTCAAATTCATTCTCAAGCAAGTAATCGGATAGAGTTGAGTACCAGGCACGAGGGGCCTGATGTAGCCCATACAGTGCTTTACTTAGCTTGTACACGTGATCAGGAAAGTCTGGGTCAGGAAAACCCGGAGGTTGCTCAACGTACACAACCTCATCGACTTTACCGTTAAGAAACGCACTCTTCACATCTAACTGGAACACCTTCATCTCCTTGTGTGCAGCAAATGCCAAAAACAAACGAATCGCTTCCAATCTCGCCACAGGAGCAAACACTTCATTGTAGTCGATCCCCTCTTGCTGATTAAAACCCTTTACAACCAGCCTCGCTTTGTTCCTGATAATTATCCCTTTTTCATCTCTCTTACATTTGAAAACCCATTTTGTGCCAATTGCATGCACATTTTTCGGTTTTGCAACCAAATTCCATACCTCCATCTTCTTGAACTGGGCTAACTCTTCTTGCATGGCTTCAACCCATGAGCTGTCCTTGAGAGCCATTTGATAGTTCTTTGGTTCAATCTGGCTGATGAAGCAGGTGTACAAGCATTCGTTAATGATGCCTGTATCTTTAATGCTTGTGTAAACACAGGTGTGCTCATTCAAGCTTTGTCTTGTTTGTACACCGTCGGACAGATCACCTATCACGTTCTCCAAAGGGTGATTTTTGTGAACTCTCGTAGTCGGAACCGAACTGACTTGCAGATTGTCTTCCAGGTTCGAAGGTAGCTCATCAATGGGTGATTGTTGTTGAGAGTGAAACGGATTGAAGAATTCCTCTTCTGTAGAGGCAGCAGGGGTATCAACAGCATTTGACGAGGAAGGCTGACATTCATCGTACTGCGGTCGTTGCACATAATTGTCTTCCTCATCATAAAGCATCTTCGTAGCAATTCTCTCATCAACTTCTGCACAATCCAAGTAAGGCATGTTAAAAGATTTAAAAAGCCTATCATAGTCGAAAGCCCCATCGGGTCCCGTGCTTGGTTTTGGTGATTTGTAACTTGTGATATCAGTGTTACACACCACCTCAACCTTGTTGGTCGATGTATTAAAGACTCGTCTGTTGGGAGTCCCAACAACATATCCGACTAAAATACCTTCGTCGGCTATTTCACCAAATTTTGAGTTCGTCTTTAATATCGAACACGGGGACCCGAATGGTTCGAGACCACTCAAGTTAGGCTTTCTCCCATGCATAAGTTCATAACATGTTTTATTCAATCTTTTAACAGTTAACACTCTATTAAGGATATAACAGGCTGTTGCAACAGCTTCAGCCCAGAACACCACAGGAAGTTTCGAATCAGCCAGCATGGTTCTGGCTCCTTCAATTAACGTTCTGTTCTTCCTCTCAGCCACCCCATTTTGTTGCGGAGTATACGGGGCGCTGTACTGGTGGTCTATCCCTTTCTGTAAGCAGAAGATCTCCATCTGATAGTTTTTGAACTTTGTCCCATTGTCACTCCTGATGTATTTAACCTTTTTCCCCATAATATTCTCAACCTTGGTAATCAAATTTATTACCATCTGCACCGTTTCATCCTTTGTCTTCAGGAAATATACCCAAGAATATCGAGAGAAATCATCAGTGATCACCAAACAGTATGATGTTCCACCTAGGCTTTTTACATTCACGGGACCGAAGAGATCCATGTGAAGTAGGTCTAGGGTACTGACTATTGAATTAACCTTCTTGGTGTGATGGGATTTCTTGTGTTGCTTTCCCTTTTTGCACGATAAGCATTGGTCTTCAAAGTTGAAATTCTTCAAGGGAACACCCAGCACCGGCCCATTCTTGACAATGTAGTTTATTTTCCAAAGATGAATATGCCCCATTCTTCGATGCCATAACTCGGACTCCGATTCAGTTGCTTTTGACAGAAGACAAGATTCTTCTGTTGCCATCTCATTCGATCTCATGTCCATAACATACGTATTCTTTTCCCTTGGAGCCTTCATTACTATCCAATCCTCTGGTATCTTGAAACCAGGATACAGTACGATCGCTTCATTCTTGGTAAAGTGCACAGTGTAATCTTTGTCACAGATCTGCGATACACTCAGCAGATTATGCTTCAGTTCTTCAATGAAATTCACTTTCTCTAACGTCATTTTACCATTAGTCACCGTCCCAATTCCAGTAATCCTTCCACCACTCTCTCCAGCAAAACTCACTCTTCCTCCCTGAACAGGTTTCCATTCGTGTAACAAATTCTTGTTACCCGTCATGTGCCGGGAACAGCCGCTATCCACAACCGTAGATTGTTTGCAGCCCTATTCAACTGTTCCTGCACGATTAAAGCAGAGGATTAAAATCTGGGGACCCAAGACCTATTGGTCTTGGGTCGATACATCCCGTACTTTGGCTGTCCAAAGTTAGTATTAGTATGATTTCTGTAAGTCCTAAAAGGATACCTTCTTGTAGATTGACTATGAGGTCATCCAAACCTTCGTGAATTAAATGAATTATTACTAATGGTTTGGTTGTTAAAAGGGAAAAACTGAGATCGATTTCTTTGAAAACCTGGATTAGTCCAATGTCTGAACTTTGATGAGTTTTCATTTTTACCATTATAGTGATTACTGTTAGCTCTGTTCTCAGTTTTCGAAGGCCTCATACCTCTGAATCACTGCTTCAGAGGGCAATCAGCAATCAGGTGTCCTATTTGATTGCATCTGAAACAACTCCTGTGTTCAACTTTCGTCTCAATAGTTGTTTTAGATGTTGAGGCTGCATTACTGCCCGTTTGTCTAACATATGGTGGGACATACGGGTTTAGTGGAGAATTCTTTTCAGTTGGTTTATGTTCCTCTCCATGTTTTGGTAACACTGCCTCATCTTTTGTCTCACTCGACTCGGATGACTTGTCCGAATTTGATGAGACAGGACTAGGAACAGAAATCTTAACATTAGAAACAGGCTTACTCGTTTCGCCTTTACTAACTTCTGGATCTTTAATCGTAACCTTAACCGGAACTGTCTGACCAATTTCAACATCAACAGATTTCTGATTACTAGGATCATAAGTATAGTTATGATTATAAGGTGGTGGAACTTCATTATATCCAATTCCTCCCCTTTTAACTGGGGAACATTGATCACTTACAAGGTGATCAAGTATAGCAGAGGAATTTCTGAATTGCTCAAGTTTTCTGTTTAGTTCTACCACTTTCACCTGGTGATCAGCTATCTGTTTATCCCTTTCAGCTATTAGTTTGGTTTTCTCTTCTAACACTTCATAGCTAAGATCAATTACTTGTATTTTTTCAGCTAGACTGGCTTTAAGACTTCTGATATCTTTCTCACTAGCTTTTATTTTTACCTTGTAACTATTTTCTCTAGCTTTAGTGTAATGATGATCTTCTTTTAATGTTTTAAATTGAGCATCCAAACTAACAACTGATCAGTTATTGTTGTCAGTTGTTCAGACAGATTTTCACATTTCGTACAAGGGAGTTTAGTACTTACCTCGGAGAGCTTATCTGTCACTTCTGCCATGTAAGCTTGATTTTCTCCAGTCACTTTCTCACTTCCTGCAGTTTCGATGTTCGCCAAATTGGCCTGTTCGAACACTTCCTCAACATGCAGATTCCAATTGTATTCCCCGTTCTGTCTGGATATCATCGCCCTATTCTCACTACTTCCACCACTCTGTTGTGTAGAACTGTTCTGACTACGTTCAACTCTGTCATTTGTGCATTCTTTAGCAAAGTGGATTCTGTTGACAGTTGTAACACCGAACCTTTGACTTATCAAAACCTGGTCTTTCACCAACAAACTTTCTACCAGTCTTCTTCATAAACCTTTTAACCCTTCTTACAATCATCGCCATCTGCCACTGCAGATCCATCTCTTCCAGATCATCAGCATCGATCTGATCATAGTCTTCGTCTAAAGTTGCAGGATCAACAATCTTGCTTTTAATGTAATTTTCATACGAAGCAATGAAAGATGCATAGAGAGTAAACTGCTGTTCAGCAGATTTAACACTCATGGGCATCTGAGAGTAGTTGTTGTTCGGAACACTTGAAGAGAAACTACCCTTGGTTGCTTGAGGTTTAGAAGCATTTGTAGCACCAGCTACAAAACACACATCACCATCCATGTTGAGAGTTACATGACCTTCATGTGTTGAGTTAGTGCCCGAGTCTCCCTTAGAGTAGGTCGCAGATGATTCTGACTTCGAACTTGAACTTGAATTAACTTTCGCACCATACATTCCCGGATCCTGAACCTGATCAGTTGGTGTCTCTTTTCGAACCATGTTAAGTTCAAAAGTTCGTAGTTTGTTGACTGCTGTTTCCAAGTCATAGTCGGCAAACTCTTTGTCTTCTCTCATCAAGACAGTGTACATCTCCCATTTCGGTGGGAGAGCATCAAGGAGTTTTTCCACGATCTCCTCTTCTTTGTAAGCAATGGAATAATTGCTGAGTTCGGTCATCAGGTGATAATATCTCGTGATGATATCATCAAGTGATTCATTCTTCAAATACTTGAACACCGAGAATTGGGTTTTGAGTAGTTTAATCTTGGATGCACGAATCCCCACATTATCTTCAAATCGGTTTTCAAGTGCTTCCCATAGCTCTCTAGCGGTTTTATACTTCCTGAAGGTGTGAAGAATCTCTTGTGGAAGAGCCATTGTAATCGCAGCATGAGCTTTGCTTTCAGCCTCATACATCTTCTTTTGTTCCTCTTCCATCTTGTTGTATTTCTTAATCTGTTCATGACCCTCATACAAAGCAGTTGGTGGAATGTATCCGTCTTGAATGCACACCCACATCTTAGCGTCTTGGTATTTAACATACTGCTCAAACCGATCTTTCCAAGTCACAAAATCGGTACCCTTAAGCATTTTCGGTGCCTTAGTAGCTGAACCCGCTTCCACTTCCATCTTTACCAGTTCCGTAATATTTATTGAAGTCATCTTTTACGAAACGAAAACACAAAGAAACCCGAAATATAAAAATTTTATTCTTAACAGTACTGTAGGCGAAGTTGTGGATAACTTCGCTTGAGTCTTAACTTCGCTTGAATTCTTAACTTCGCTCCCTTTTAAATTCGCCTGATTTGGCGAAGTTGTGGATAACTTCGCTTGAGATAAGCGAACTTGTGAGGTAGGCGAAGTTGTGGATAACTTCGCTTAACCTTATATCTTCGCCTAAACCCTACAAACAGTAGCAGCAACTTCGCCTGATGAACACGGTGATTTTGCAGGTTTGATTTCTGGGTTTTGCGAGGTATGCGAAGGTGTAATGGGTTGTTTTTGATGGTGGGAGGTGAGTAGGACACAAAAACTCGGTAAGCTCGTCCCGCGAATAGTCGAACGGAACGATTTCTACACCCGCGTGATAATCCCGAACCACACAATCACGAGCAAAAGCTCTGATACCAATTGTAGGTTCCCAGCCGGATCTACACGGAATATCTTGTTCTACGTAGGTGCGGAATCCCTACGTAAGACGATACGAGCGTAGAAGACGATACACGTTAACACGATCAAACACACGTTACAATAAACAAAGACACGTTGTATTGCAACTGGAAACACGTGATTCACTGATCACCGATTACACAAACTGAATAACTCGTAAACTAAAAACTTAAAACTATATCACTATTCTGCCGTAACCTAGACTATTTAACAGTCGACAACTTCGCCTAACATGTTTAGGCGAAGTTGTCCCTAACTTCGCTTATTCCACAAGTTCGCCTATATCAGCGAAATTGTGAGCTAACTTCGCTTAATACCAAATACAAATCCAACTAACTCGATTACAGACACTTGACACTGAACTACTGACATCATGTACCAACATAATGTAAATATTTATAATATCGATCCTTATGTTTTATAAAGTCTTCCGCTAATAACAACAACTCTGATTTATTTACAAATGTGGTACCAACTATTATTCACACTCCTAGGCCTAGAATGGGGGTGTGACAGGTTGGTATCAGAGCCATCGATCTTAGCGAATTGGGTATCATAAAACAATACCCAAGCTTCGATCCAAGCATAGGAAATATTATTTGTTTATTTGAATAGGGATAAGATTGGTTGGTAACCCTTTCTTTCCCTCTCCACAATCTAAACTACCTATCAAGATGTCTTACGAGAAGTTAATGGAATATTATGATAAGGAAGCAAGAAGAGCAAGGAAATACTACAAATTCCCAAAGGGCATCATGAGTAAAGATTACTTTGAATCATTCTTCAACGAAGAACACAAACAAAACTCCAATCCAAGTCCAATCTACCATCTAGATAATACCCCACATCAAACATACCAACCCCCAAGGCATTCAAGTTATCATCCAACGAGTCTACCCATGTATCAACCTTCCGAGATCCCGACATACTATCCTTCTGAAATTCCCACCTATTATCCATACGGAAGTTCAACACACTTACCACCCAATCCTCATCCATCATATGCTTTCCTCTCCAACTTACCAATCAAGGAGGAACCGAAATCTTCTTCATCCGACTGGATGCAATGTCACTCCGATCAACGAAGGTGGCATACCTGCACTTCAACTATGGATACTGCTAATTCCCATGTCAACAAGGAAGGACCCTCTTACAAACCCAAGATAAGAGTGACGATGCCATACGAGAAGATACACATGCCGGCAATGACTAAAGAGGAACCCGAAGAGGAACCAGAAGAAGAATCGGAAAAGGAACCAGAAGAGGAACCGAAAGAGGAAACTGAACCCGAGGAGGAATATTCGGACAATCCAAATGAGCTAACCACACCGGTGGAAGAACAACACTCCACCCCAAGCTATGGTTCTGTCGATCCATACATGAAATTTCTCCACAAAATCAAGGGAAAAGCATCATCAAGTTTCCCACCATACCAAGGCGAGATTCCATCCATTGAAGAACAGGCCAATGAAATCCGTGAGCAAAATGAAGCAGCCTATGCATTCTTCAATTTTCCCTCTGAAGAGACTACAACTCCATACCTTTATCCCAAGAACCACTATGAAATTGTGATGATGGGTTACCGCGACCCACCTCCAAGATACGAGTATCCGACTGACATGCCTCAGTCTTAGGAAGAGCATTTGGGACCGAGCCTTGCACGAAACTGATGATCTTAGTAAGAAGATTGCTGTGGATGAGAAGAAAAAGAAGAAGATGGGAAATAAGCTTCTTCGTAAATGCAACAAGCTAACAAAGATGGTGAAGAAATTTGTGAAAGACTAAGTGGATAGTGATGATGGTGTGTTCGAAGAATGAAGTTTATATGTGTAATATAGTTTGTATGTTATGTGTGAAGTATGTATAATATGTAACAAGGATAGGACTTTATATATCGCTTAAACGATATATAAGTATGTTGTAAAATAATATACCTATCATTTATGATATGTATATGAATGTGAAATAAATAAACATGTATATTAATAAAAGAAATGTGTTAAAATTTCAGATAAAAAGAATAAAAGATAAAAAATGTCTAGACAAAGCGATAATCGCGAGGTTTCCCGAAAGGAAACCGAGAGACGCGAAGTGAAAGGGAAAGGTCCTGAAAAAGAACGAGAGGAACCGATTCCCGATAAGTACATGAATCAAATACAACAAATGATCAGAAAAGCTGTTCGGGAAGAATCTGAAAATCGATCTCAATCCAGACAAACAAAATATACACGTTCTGAAAATCCTTCCCGCAAATCTGTTTCTAAACCCCGTACTTGACCTTCACGTGAGGAAGAAAGTGAGCATGATTCAAATGCTGATGGGGGCGTTAGAAAATAATTTAAGAAACTAAAGATTAGTGGATGCTCGTTTAAAGATTTTAAGTACTATGGGCCAAAAGAATTTCATGGCGACAAAGGAGCCATCACAACCGTGAGGTGGCTCGAAGAGATGGAGACGATAGTAATTACAAGCAAGTGTTCAAATGAAGAAAAGATCCAATACTCCGCCCTGATGTTCAAAGGCGAGGCACTAGAGTGGTGGAACACGCTGATGATGAGTAGAGGAAGGGAAGTAATGTATAGTCTGACCTGGAACGAGTTTAAGGAGTTGTTGATGTCGAAGTTCTGTCCGATGCACGAGACAGGTCAAATTCAAACCAAGTTTTTGACTCACAAGGTGGTTGGAACGAACCTTCGTGAGTATAACACGATATTTCACGAATATTATCGTTAAGTTCCCCAGCTGGTTACCCCTGAATCCAGCAAAGTGACACGTTACATATGGGGACTGCCACGAGAGATTCGTGATATGGTGAGATTACACTTGCCACAAACCGCTGACTCGGCGATGGAGTTGGTTGGGTATTTGATGGGGGGAATGATCCGCAATAAAGAAGATGATAAGAAGGGCGTGACGACTCAAGACTCGAAGAAGGAAGGAAATACCCGTTTTAAGGGTAAGGGAGTTGACCAACGAAGGTCAGGCTTCAACCCCGGCATCCTACAATGCAAAATTTGTAAGAAGTTCATAGGGGTAGATGCCTTTTAACTCCACATCTTTGTGAGTCATGTCACAAACCCGGCCACGCAACGGCCGATTGTTGGAAAAAAAAAAGATGACCTGCTACAACTGTAAGGATATGGGACATCTCAGCTTTGAATGCCCCAAGAACAAGCCCGCGACTGGTGGTGCGGGTGGTAGCGGTCAAAAGAACGAGCCCAAGAAGGGCAATGCAAGAGTCTTCATTTTAGACACGAAGAAAGCGGTCGACATGCCGGAAACCATCACCGCTACGTTCCTTGTTAACAACGTTTATGCTAAAGGCTTGTTTGATTCGGGTGCCAACTTAAGTTTTATAGATTATAAGTTTTGTATTCTATTAAACGAACCTTTAATCAAACTAAATAAAACTCTAAGCATCGAGACCGCTAGTGGCGAAACAATTAAAATCTCCGAAGCTCTAGAAAACGGAAAAATCTTATTAGCCGGTTATGTTTTGCCTATTCAATTGTTACCCATGACTCTTGCTGGTTTTGATGTTGTATTGGGTATGGATTGGTTATCTGACAACCATGCTAGTATCCTTTGCAATAGCAAGACCGTCGAACTTCAAGCCCCGGATAAACGAATTATACGAATTGAAGGGGATAAAGACGCTGGCCAAGTTAGCCTAATCTCTATGATAAAGGCTAACAAATGTTTAAATCAAGGATGCTTAGAATTCATGGCCTACATCACCGAGGAATCTAAACCCAAAGAAATTAAAGACGTTCCTATTGTTTCCGATTATGCCGATGTATTTCCCGATGAACTCCCCGGCATTCCTCCCGATCGTGAACTAGAGTTTAGGATCAACCTTATTCCTGGTATTGCTCCGATCGCAAAAGCTCCAAATCGCCTCGCGCCAACCGAGATGAAGGAACTGAAGAAACAATTGGACGAGCTTCTTGAGAAAGGCTTTATACGACCAAGTTCATCACCATGGGGAGCGCCGATACTTTTCGTCAAGAAGAAGGATGGATCCATGCGCATGTGCATTGACTACCGAGCTCTCAACAAAGTTACAATCAAGAATCGATATCCACTTCCTCGAATCGATGATCTGTTTGACCAACTTCAAGGTGCTAGCTTTTTTTCAAAAATCGATCTTCGTTCCGGCTATCATCAACTTAAAGTTCAATCTGAAGATATCCCGAAAACTGCCTTTCGAACAAGGTATGGCCATTATGAGTTCACCGTTATGCCATTTGGACTTACTAATGCGCCAGCTGCGTTTATGGACATGATGAACCGAATATGTAAGCCTTACTTGGATAAATTTGTTATCGTCTTCATCGACGACATACTTATTTATTCTAAGTCTAAGAACGATCATGAAAATCACCTTCGAACCTTACTTGAAATCCTCGGGACTGAGAAGTTGTACACCAAGTTCTCGAAATGCGAGTTCTGGTTGCAAGATGTGCAATTTCTTGGTCATATCATCAACGTCAACGGTATACAAGTGGACCCCGCTAAGAATGAAGCTATCTCTAAGTGGGAGGTCCCGAAGTCGCCAACTGAGATTCGAAGTTTCTTAGGATTGGCCGGCTATTACCGTAGGTTCATCGAAAACTTTTCCCGAATCGTTGTTCCCCTAACGTCCTTAACTCGTAAAAACATTAAGTATGAATGGGGAACAAAGCAACAAGAGGCGTTTGATATACTTAAACAAAAACTTACCCAAGCTCCTATACTGGCCTTGCCAGAAGGTACCGAAGACTTTGTTGTCTTTAGTGATGCATCCCATTCGGGTTTGGGATGTGTACTAATGCAACGAAAGAAAGTACTCGCCTATGCCTCTCGTCAACTCAAGGTGCACGAGAAGAACTACACAACACACGATCTAGATTTAGGCGCCATAATCTTTGCACTTAAAATTATGGAGGCACTATCTTTATGGAGTTAGATTTATCGTGTACACTGATCATAAAAGCTTTAAACACATCTTTGAGCAAAAAGAGCTTAACATGCGCCAACGACGCTGGATGGAAACTCTTAATGACTACGACTGTGAGATCGTTTATCATAAAGGTAAGGCCAACGTTGTGGCCGACGCCTTGAGTCGTAAAGAGCATGAAAAGCCCAAAAGAGTCCGAGCGTTAAGGCTAGAAATTCAAATCGATCTTATTGACCAAATCAAATCTGCTCAAACTCAAGCGATCAATGAAAACAAGATCTCCGATGAAAAACGTAATGGCACCATTGACTCGCCAGTCAAAGGTGACGATGGTATCCTTAGAATGGGAAATTGAATTTGAGTACCAATCATTGGAGACTTGCGTGAGAAAATCATGAATGAAGCCCATAAAACCAAGTACATGATGCACCCCGGTAGTGACAAAATGTATCAAAACCTCAAGTCGAACTACTGGTGGAATGGGATGAAAAAGGACATCGCTTCGCACGTTGCGAAATGTCTAACTTGTTTAAAAGTCAAGGCTGAACACCAAAAGCCTTCGGGATTTCTACAGCAACCCAAACTTCCCATATGGAAGTGGGAGTTAATAACCATGGATTTCATAACCAAACTCCCGAAAACGACTCGACAACATAATGCTATATGGGTAATTGTGGACCGTTTAACAAAATCTGCACATTTCATACCTATCAATGAGTCGTATTCAATGGATAGATTAGCACGTATATATGTGAACAACATTGTTGCTTTACATGGAGTACCGCTATCTATAATCTCTGATCGAGACAGACGTAAATTGAGACAGTCGCTTTACGTCTCACTTTTGGAAAAGCTTCCAACAAGCCTTAGGCACAAAGCTTAACCTTAGCACCGCCTATCATCCACAAACCGATGGACAAAGTGAAAGGACAATTCCCATTGGAAGATATGCTCCGCGCTTGTGTGATCGACTTAGGTGGAAGTTGGGACGACCACTTACCCCTAATGGAATTTTCGTATAACAATAGCTATAACTCGAGCATTAAAGCCGCACCATTCGAGGCGTTATATGGTCGAAAATGTAGAACGCCTGTGTGTTGGTCTGAAACCGGAGATAAACAATTGTCTGGACCCGAGATAGTCCAAGAAACCACCAACAAGGTTCTTCAAATTCGAGAACTACTTAAGATGGCACGTGATCGCCAAAAGAGTTACGCCGATGTCCGTCATAAGCTGTTAGAATTTAATGTCGGTGACAAAGTTCTTTTGAAAGTCTCGCCATGGAAAGGCGTAGTCCGCTTCGGCAAGAAAGGCAAACTAAGTCCTCGATTCGTTGGACCCTTCGAAGTACTCGAACGAATTGGTACCGTCGCATACCGTTTGCGACTACCCGAGGAAATGCAAGGGATACACGATGTATTCCACGTCTCGAATCTGCGAAAGTGTCTAGCCGATGAATCTCTTTCGATGCCATTAAAAGATGTAGAAATTAACGAAAACTTAAAATTTATTGAAAGACCAATTCAAATCGAAGATTCGAAAACTAAGAAACTTAAAAGACGAACTTTAAAAATTGTGAAAGTAAGATGGGATTCCCGAAGAGGACCCAAATACACATGGGAACTCGAGTCCGAAATGAGAAAGAAATACCCCCACTTGTTCTCGTAAGCAATCTCGAGGACGAGGTTTATTTCAAGGTGGGGAGGATGTAACATCACGCAAATTTCGGGTTAAAATTGTCAAGTTTCCAAAGTCAAGGGACCAATTCTGCCATTTTCCAAAACTCCAGGGGCCAAAATGAAAAATCTGATTTCTTGACCCCTCGCGCTACGCGACAGGTCAAGAAAGACACCCATCGCGTACCGCGATGGCCTGTCTGACAGGTAGTGACACGTGTGCCACGTGGCACACGGTGGCAACGCCTGCCGCCACGTGTCACCACGTGGCAACACGTCTGCCACGTGTCGTCACGTGGCTCGGAGCCTGCCACGTGTTGCCACGTGGCAGGTCTAGGGTATGACTGGGCAGGCCTACGTCACGGTACGCGACGGGCCAGCCAGGGAACCCATCGCGTACCGCGATGGGACCCAATTTCAGCCCTATAAATAGCAGCTACGGGTTCAAGCCATTCTCACACCAAAACACACACACATTACTCTCTCACTACTCTCTCTCTAAACCTCGTAAAGTGTGCCATCGATCTATCTCGAAAACCGTGCCCCGTTACCTCGTTTTCCGCACCCATCATCTCGATATACGTACCACTTTCCGACGACATTCCAAACAAGAAGGAGGTGTTGTCCTAACATCCCGACGATTTCCTCGAAATGCGTGCCAAAGATTGTTGGTGTCTCGAAATGCGTGCCAAGTGAGGAATAAGAGTTTTGCAAGGAATGAGTGTTGATTAAGCGGCATTGAAGTGCTGGCCAAGTGTCTAGAGTATTTCTAAGCCAAGCAAGGTAGGCATGATGCCCGACCAAAATAATAATAAAATATTATGAAGGCTTAATGCCCTAAGTCGGAATTATACTCGATGATTATAAAAGGAAAATAAATAACAAAGAAAAAAAAGAAAGGAATATAAAAGTATATATATGTGTGATTATATATATATATATATATATAACTCTTTGTTATAAATATTATTTAAGTTTAATGTGTAAACTTAAATAATAAAAGAAAAGAATACGTTTCTTAAAGAAGAAGAAACGTCGGGTTTTATGAATAAACTAAAGGTTTACAAATTACTATTAAAACTAAAGGTTTAAAGTAAAAAGAGATTATGAACTAAAGGTTCATCGAGATAAATAAGACTAAAGGTCTTAAGCCGGATCGTGTATCCGACTAACAAAGGTTATACTCGTACTATAGGTGCGAGATAGCAAGAAGAGATCTACGGACGGTGTTGGAAGCCGATCCTATTGAAAAGGAGAATACGCCCCACTTTTATAAACTTATTTTCAAACAAACAAACGTGTTATGTGTAAAACTTTACATGAGGCTACGTGTCTCTAAAAACATTTTAAATAAGAGTATAAACCTAGCCCTCAGGCTGTGGTATACGTTTGTCTGGATCCTTACATATGTGGTATGCGGTGGGCACATCGCACCACGCCTGGTCACGACCTCCAGCCACGATGGGCCGGACCAAAGTATTTCCGAGTGAGAATGACCTTGTGTATATTTCTTAGATACCTAAGTATGTTGCTCACTCAACCTTGTGTTGACAAACTATATAACAAAAATATGTAGTTGCAACAAGTCATATGAGAATAACAAATTAACCAAATGAGCAAGTATAACTGAGATGTCGAGAAGCACAAAGGCTAACGACTGGCGTATGATCATACTAGACTAAGATTATGTTGAACCTCTCCGAATACGAAAGCGTACAAAGCAAATAAGCACATAAACAAGTAAGGTATAAGTTGTTAACACATAAGACAAAGTTGCAGTTTTATGTATAAGTATATATGAGAAATATATTTACGCATATGACCCCAAAACGTGGAAAACAAGTAAAATAGGGGAATGTGGTACTCACCTTTAAAGACTAGCAAGCGAGGAAAAACAATATAATAAGAATGTGGATGATATATCAAACTCTTCAAGGAATACTGACGAGATCTCCTATTAACGAATAATTACGGAAACGGATATAAATAACTTATGATTGCAACAATGAATCTCAAACTAGATAGACGTTAGAGATTTTGATGATCGAGTGTAAATCTTAAAAAGACTATTTATTAATAGATTTATTATTAATTTTATTCTCAAAATTTTATAATATGATTTAATTATATAAAATACTTATAATACTTAAATATATATATTTGTAAAACTTTATAGTTTATATATAGAAAGGTTTGTTACAAATACGTTTAATGTATTTATATATATTACTATATAATAGGTAATAGTTAATGATAATTAATAATATTTATATAGTTTATGATCTTTTTATAAAAACACTAGAACAATATATTTTTATACGTGATTTAACGCCCTTTTAAATATTAACGCCTTTATAAGTTTTAAATAATCTAATATATATATATATATATATATATATATAAGGGTTCAAATAAAAAGAAATAGTTTCCTAAGAATGGTAAGAACCAATAGATTTTTGACAAGTGACATTATAACATATGGTGAAAGAACAATTCTAAGAAATTATGTCGGTTATAGTGGTGAAAGAGTAATTCTAGGAAACTATGACGGTTTTTGGTAATTTTAAATCTCAACCATTGATTGACATGATCCAATGACTATGATTTATTCCTAGTCTTCCTAGGAAACTACTTCTTTTTAGTATAACCCTCCCCTATATATATATATATATATATATATACACTCACACATATATATAGTTTTTAACCGAGGTTCGGAAACACAACTAGTAAACGAGTCGGTTTTATAAAAATATTTATTCATTATTATATATATATAATATTAAAAATATGATTAAACTGATATTAAGAGCCTTAAATAAATAAAAAAAATGTATTTTAAAATTTTCACTAAAATTTCGGGCTGGGGGAGGCTCGAACCTGCGCCCCCAGCCAAGCAACCTTTAGCGCCCATATCCCTAGACAACTGGGCTAGGGTGGTTAGTTGTTTATAACCTGAGCAGAAAAATATATAAACGATTATATTCAAACCCAACAAAACCATATGAACCCTAGATCATCAATCAATTAAACTGTTGATTGATGATTCAATTAACTTTAGGGTTTATGATTAGGATATAAAGGCGAATTCATTGAGTATATATATTACCTATGATGATGTTGTTCTGATGGCGTACTATAAACAAACCCGACGGCGAAACATGGAGTACGAACAGAGGGGTAGCAGGTCGTTAAACTTCAATTAACTGCTAGGGTATGGTCGCGAGGTGGTATAGAGGGTCCAGACGAAGTTAATTGAAATATATCGATTGTTTTCGTGTTCCACAAGATCAATAGTGTGTCGGTTACGCTAATAAGGAAAAAAAGATCAATAAATATTGAATTAACATATTTAGGGTGTCGGTTAGGCCGTTTATAACAATACTAATATAATTACGAGATCACCTAACAAATATATCGCAAATATTGTGGCCCAAGATAATCAAATTTACAATCGGGTGCAAGAAAACGAGTATGGGTCGTGGATATCCGTTTAAAATGAAAAGGGTTATAGCAATATTTGCAGTTTAGTCCTTGTTGTATGAAGTTAGAAACATATAGGGTTAAAATTATTGTTTAGGGTCATTTTTGAATATACTTGAAAGTTATTATATATAATAATAATAATAAATAATAAGAATAAAATATTACTAACTCGATAAAGGTGATGTTTATTAATTAAAATTTCCCAAAAATGAAAACGGGTCGGGTAGTATAGATTTGGAAAAAGTTGTTACAATATGTAAGAACCCAATATTGCTCTTCGTTCTTTCATTAAACTATTAATTTATGTGTTGTAGAGTTGCAATTGACAACAACTAATCCCCAAATACAACAATTATCCAGGTATGTTGTGGATAATCCAAATTTCTTTTCGTTCTATGCTGATTTTAGAGTCTCAAATTTGGTGATTTCATGAATCTTGCTTAAATTGAAGCACGAGTTTCTGAAAAGGTACAGATCTTGATTCATTCTTCAAGTTTCTATAATTGAATCTTAAATTTGGTGTTCGAATGTATGATTTAACATAGGAATTGACCTATATAGATAGTTTGATGATGGCTAGACAGGTTCTTTTAAGATTCGAGGTTGTTTTGAAGTGTTCTTGAAGCGCGTTTACATTAAAAATGTAAGTATTTTTGGATGTTGTTTATTGTTTATAGAATCACACACTTTTAATAGTATTAGATAAGATGTTGCATGCTGAATAAGTTGGATTCATGAGTTTATGTGTGTGCTAAGCTCGCTCCCTTGACTTATTTTCTTTCTAACTAATGGAGGCTGCACGATGATGATTTTGGTGGTGATTTGCGAGGAGCCCAACGCTACGAGGGTTGCAGGTATGAAATGTTGCTCCATTTAAAAGCAAATAGTGATTTTAATTTAGTTTAATGGCTTGCTTATTACCTTTGGAATTCGTAATCTGATTCTAGGCACTAAGAGGGGATTTGGAGATCTAGATGACAGTGAAGATGTTATGTTTCACCCCAAAAAGGTTTTCTTTGACAATATTTGATTCTATTTCTTTACTGCTGTTTATTTGTTAAATTTCCACAACTGAAGGCTTAATTGCTAGAACTGATTATGGATGAGTTTTTATTTGAAGTTGTTAATTCATAATCTCATATACGATATTCATATTTGGCATTGAAAGTATTTGAGGACGCCCGTAACATATGTTTTCAACAGTTATTGAAGGCTGCATTTAGAGGAAATCTTGACATCTCAAAGAGTGAGTCTTAATATCCTCAATTACATTTAATATATGAATTTTCTTTTTTTGCAGTTTGCAGATGACCTGGTCATGTCAATAGGTTTTGCAAATTTTGCAGGTTTGCTTACATTTAAGTGTTCTATTTTTTATGGTTTAATAATATAGATATAAACAAAATTAGAGTCATCTAAATGTTAATAAAGTGAACAATTTAGAAACCATTAATATACAACATGGCATGGTAAAAAATGAAAGAAAATAAATTTAGATACCTTTATAATATAACACTGTTTTCTATTAAAATGTTTCTGATAAAAACCATTTTGTCTTATGTCATGCTTAATAAACTAAGCTGCTCATCTAGTTTTCTTAAAAATTGATCAGCCGGCCTGTTTAGTAAAACAAAGCTAACATATTTGAACCATTCAACATAGCAAAACCAGTTTAGTGTGACCTCTTTCCTTTTATGATCACCTTTTAAATGATACAAAATTGAACATGAAATGCCACCCAACAAATGAAATGAAAAAAAAATTAGAAAAAATAAAAACTAATTTTCAATTAAACGGTTTCCTATTGAAACCAGTTGGTTGTATTTAATATAGCCGATTCGTTTTACACAATTAATAGAACTAACATGATCGACTTTTTTTTCTGTTAATTTGTAAAATATATATCCTATCTTAGAACATCAGGGAAAGTTGTACCTCGAATGTCGTATGGCGAAGTTAGTGACTTCATTCATCTTGGACAAACCTTACCCAACAAGTGTACTAAATTCAGAGTTGGTCTTGACTCACTCACTGATCGTTTTTTCGGTTCAATCATTAACCCGTTCGGTGTAAAGTTCAGGTTATTGCACTTTTTTATAATGAAGGTCATAGTGAGGATGCTTAATGTGGTAGGAATGGGTTCACTATGCACAAAAGAGTTTTGACTTATTAGTCCTCCATCAACAACAATGGTCATCTTATTCACATATTTACCCCAAGATGATGCAATATGGACGAATACAACCGCAATATATAAACTTTGACCTGTATACATGCTTTAGACAAAGTTAGCAGGTCTACAAATCTGGAAAAAAAAAACCCACGTCATCTACCAAAGGAGGATAAAGAAGTCAGCTATGGGTAAGAGGCAGCCGCACCACCCAGGGTGCGGGCCACCCGAGAAGCAAGCTATTACAGTGAGCAGCTCTATGGAAGTAAAAAAACATGCTTGATATGAAACTGTTGGAGTTTCTTCTAGCAAGCTCTAGCATAATCGGATTGTGGTGATAAATATGGTTCAGTGTAATTCATGGTGGGTGATACCATATTTACTTTGTGTTGGTCAACATATGTGGAAGTCAAACATGTATGATACAGGTTTTAAATATATTATAAAAACATAATTTTAAGATCTGTCATTGAGAGACCCTTTCGCGGCAAGGTATAACATGGACACTGAAAGACACTCATCGTCAACCCCCCCCCCCCCCCCCGGCAAGGGGGGGGGGGGGTTCAAAATACTAGTTGTTCTATAAAACCAAACCAAACCTCAAAGCAACACAGCCATTGTCCACTTCATGGCTACCACCTATTCATTAGATGATGGGAAGCAACTTCATGTTGCGGTGTTTCCATGGCTTGCTTTCGGTCACATTCTCCCGTTCCTCCAACTCTCCAAATTCATAGCCCAAAAGGGTCACAAAGTCTCTTTTCTTTCCACCACCAGAAACATACAACGCCTCCCTACTTCCCACCTCCCGCCACTCATAAATCTTGTTAAACTCACACTTCCACGTGTTCAAGAGCTGCCCGAGAATGCAGAGTCGACCATGGACGTCTGCACTGAAGATGTTCATTACCTCAAGAGAGCTTTTGACAGTCTTCAGCCAGAGGTCACTCGGTTTCTAGAGGAAGAGTCTCCGGACTGGATTATTTATGATTTTGCTCCCTACTGGTTGCCCTCGGTCGCTGGTGGTCTCGGAATCTCACGTGCCTTCTTCTCAATTTTCACTGCATGGTTCATTGCTTTTGTGGGAAAGTCGCCCGGCGGCTTGATCAATAGTTCTGATCATCGAAAAACGGCTGAGGATTTCTTGACTCCGCCGACGTGGGTTCCCTTTCCGAGCAAAGTTTGCTACCGGAAGCATGAGGCCAATTCGATGGTGGGCCACTATTCTGTTGAGGCTTCTGAGGAGGTTTCAGATGTATATCTTGGGGATGATTTTAAAGGGATCTGATTGTTTGCTTATGAGATATTGCTATGAATTCGAGCCACAATGGCTAAGCCTTTTAGAGAAGCTGCATCAGCTACCATTGGTTCCCGTGGGTAGAGGTGCACAAATCGGTTTTTTTAAAAAAACCGGTTCGGTTATTAACCGGACCGGTTTTTTTTGGCCCGGAAAAAAACCGGTTCGATTAATAACCGGACCGGTTAATAACCGGTTTTTGTATCTGAAAACCCTAACCGGTCTAACCGGTTAGGACCGGTTTAGAAACCGGTTAATAAACCGGTTTTTTTATTAACCGGTTTTTTAATAACCGGTTTTTAGGTTAACCGGTTTTTTTTTTTTTTTTTTTAAATAACCATTATTTTTTCACAGTATAAACAAACCGGTAACTACAAGGCAAAACGGACTGACTCCATTCTTTGCTTTCGTTGTTAGGGTTCTTTGCTTGGAAGATTAAAAACACATAACTTTCATTTATAGCTTTTACATTAAAAATACAAACATTAAATCGTTATCGCATATTCGTAACTCAAAAATACAAACATTAAAGAATGCTTAGACACGATTACATTAACAACTTGCTGTTTCTTACTCATTATTTGCCTCCATGTTTGTTGTTTCTTTAACTAATTTTCTTCGCTACCCGATCCCGAGCTATTCCTTAGGTAATCGTCGTACGCGGCTTCTTCATCGGTCATTGGTTGAGTGTGTTCTTGATTGACCTCGTCTTCATACAAGCCCGCCTCATAGTCTATTTCCCCCTCGAGTGAGCGTTGATGTTGTGCCCTATCTAAAGAGTCCAAGTAATCCTTGTAGCAAATCGACATCTCTACAGCTGGTGGAGTGAGTCGAGTCCTCCTAATCGATATAACCCTGCCAGAAACAGAAAAAGCAGACTCCGAAGCTACCGTGGAAGCTTGGACCGTTAGTAAATCTTTGGCCATGGCGGCGAGGATCGGAAACTCATCCTCCTTACCTCTCCACCAAGCCAGCAAATCAAGACTTCTAAATTCATCCGGAGTCATGTGTTTCACAAAGTTGGTACCACCATACCTTCCAAGTTCACTGCTTGGGGTGTTTACCTTTTGACGTTTACCGGCGTCTTCCCAAATCATGTAGTACATCCCCGTTTCAAGGTCGGTTTGGGATTGGGATTGGGCAACAGCTCTTAACGAGTCATGAATTTGGGAAGACGACCCGTATTTTGTAAGGTAAACATCATACATGTTTGACAAGGTGGTGTTGAAAGCATTCTTTAAAGTTTGGTTATAATAGGGGTTTTGATCGTCGTTTAACTCTAGCTCATCACAAATTTTTTCTATTAAAGCTTCAACACCACCAACATTGATGCAAGGGTTTAACGCAGCAGCACATGTCAAAACAGCGGGTAGTTCTTGAAAATATTTTCTAAATTTTTCTTTCATTTTTACACCCATATCAAAATAAGGTGCACCCCTATAATGAAGTTCACTCAACTTTGTGCACATGACAGCAATTTTTGGTAAAGCAATGGGGCTTGTTAGATAGTAAACCCCGGATAAACTAGTTGTGCAAGATTTAAAAATTTGAAGGACCTCCGTAACGATCTCAATCAATAACCAGTTTCTAGGATCGTACGGTGCACATTTACCCCTACTTGACAAAATTTGATGAAACGCAATTAATGATTCTTTTTGTTGGATGGCTTTCTCAAACATATCACAAGTCGAGTTCCATCTTGTTGGACAATCCCAATTTGGCCCCAACCATTGACAATTAGCTTCTACACAAAATTTTTTGTATCTTGAAAATGTTGTATTGTTGCTAAAAACATCTCGTAACATTCTTTTAAAATTGTTTCTTTGCGTTTCGATCACGTTTAACCCATCTTGCACGGCCAAGTTGATAATATGTGCAATGCATCGGCTATGAAAAACGCTCCATCACAAATAGGTTTATACTTTAATTTTAAATGGCCAACCGCGGCCGTATTTTTGGACGCGTTATCAAACGAAATTGAAAAGATTTTATGTTCAATCTTGTATTGTCGAATGACTTTATCCAAGAGTTTAAAAATATTTCTACCCGTGTGCGGGTAATCAAACAATTGAAACGCAACGGTTCGTTTCATCATTTGCCACGACTCGGGGTCAACCCAATGAGCCGTCACACAAATGTATGAGTCGGGCGAACCATTAGGTACCGACCACACATCCGTTGTTAAGTTTACACCAGTTTGTAAGTTTGAAAAGTATGAAATTAGTTCGGATTTAGCGTTTTTCCATGCTTTAAGACAATCTCTTCTAAGGGTCGAACGACTTACGTGTTGGTAGCGTGGTTGAACATACTTTTGCATCATCTCCGTGAATTGAGGGTTGTCGAAGTGGTTGAAAGGAAGTGTTTGTTGAATCACAAAGTTTGAAAACTGTTGACGTACCGCTTCAAGGTCGTACGTAAACACCGTTCCTTGATTCGTCATCTCCGGCTGCGAACTACTTCCCGATTCGTCCTTCAAGGCCTTGCAAAAGGGCCTTTGTACATGCGCTTTTAAAGTGGAGTTTGCATCTTTGCCATAAAACTTCAAACAATGTTTGCATCGAGCTTTTTGGCTACCGTTAGACATTTCGCATAGGTCGAAATGTTGCCAAACATCTTGGTTTCGTTTCGTGGGGATGACCCGAACGACCGTTTCTCCCGTGTTCGAGGCACCCATGTTGACGGATGAAGCAGCACTTTGGGAGGCCATGATAATCGACTACGAAATAAGAGCGTATGGAGTGGTAATGTGGTATAATTGAGCGTGAGATAACAAAATAATCGCGTATGAAATAAACGTTTAGAGCGTTTGGAGTTGTATAATCGAGTGTGATCTAACCAATACCCAACCTAAACTATATATAGATGTTTGTGGAGGTAAAATGGTAAAAAAAAAAACGGTCAAAAAAAAAAACGGCTATATAGCCGTTATACAACGGAAAAAAAACCGGTTTTTAACCGGTTAACCGGTTATGGAAAAACCGGTTAACCGGTTTTTCCATAACGGTCATAAACTGGTTTATAAAAAAACCGGTTAACCGGTTTTTTTATAACCGGTTATTAAAAAAAACCGGTTTTTTTATAACCGGTTCGTTAACCGGTTTTAGCTCTAAAAAGTGTAACCGAAATACAAACCGGCGGTTTGTAAACCGGTCAAACCGGTTTTTAAAAAACCGGTTTTCTTAAAAACCGGTTTCCGGTTTAAACCGGCAAACCGGTTCCCGGACCGGTTTTTTTGACCACCTCTACCCGTGGGATTAACGCCACCCGAAGCACCAACCCACATAGGAGATGGGAAAGACGAAACATGGGAAAGACTTCTGCCTTTTTTATTTTGTCAATAAGATTTTCATCTTCATGTTTTCTTTTAGATTTTTTCATTTGATAATTAGACAACTACTAAGGCCATCCTCTTTGGAAGGGGTAACATTGTCCTTCCACGATGTCATATTACTGTAACGTATGTACTGAGGGTAATAAAGTCTCTCCCAATGTTGTCTCAAGGGGCTTTAAACCATTTTTTTACAATTAAATTAAAAGGTTAATAAAAATATTTAAACTAAAATAAAAATAAAAAGCATACAACCCAATTAAAAACATAAAATAACATACTTAATCGTCCTCATCCTCTTCCTTGTTCGCGTATATGGCTATGATTCTTTCCCTTTCTTCTCCAAATAAGCCCGCATTTTCAGTTGTACATGAGATAGATCCTCCGCGAGGAACTTGATATCATTTTCTCATTCTTGTTCCAATTGCATTTTTTTTCTCTCATCGTGCATCGTTTTATATTTTGCGTGCATTTTTTTCCTCTCTTCGTGCATCCTTTTATTTTCCTCCTTTGTTTCACTTTTAACATTGACGATCAGACCGCAAATAACTGACTACAAATTTTTGCAACTCTTATTGAAGATCAAAACCTACCACTCACGGGATATATATATATATATATATATATATATATATATATATATATATATATATATATATATATATATATATATATATATATATATATATATGAGAGGGAGTTTTATATCAGACCGCAAATAACTGACTACAAATTTTTGCAACTCTTACTGAAGATCAAAACCTACCACTTACAAGATATATATATATATATATATATATATATATATATATATATATGAGAGGGAGTTTTATATGTGTGACACTCTTTTTTTCCACAGAGTTTTCATAATAAGGTTTTTAATGAGACAACATCATCAAGCATACGTGGATTGTCAGGGGGGGGGGGGGGTTGTTATGAATACATCATAATGTGGTGCCTCTCCACACACATAAACTCCATCTATTCATTACCTTTATATTAATTCAAAGCCCTTATATATGTGTGTATCTTGTATTTGGTTAAAGACTTTAATAATAAGACCAATCTTCTTTCACTCTATTCTCTCTATTATATATATGTAATATATGAATATGGATATTGCTAAAAGGTGCATGCTGGTTGCTATTAGGCTGTTATTTCACAACATGATATATTATTTATATAAAGTATTATAGAGCTCAAAGTAGTATGGAAACAAGGTTGCCACCCTCCATGGCAGCCACGATAGTTTCTTCCAAGGAGAATAGATGAATTACGGGAAGATCTCCACGTTGCGTGATCGTGAAGATGAAAGAGCGATGGACAAGTGTTTTCTGTGAAAAGTAGTGGACTAGTGGCCTCCACACACCTCACCCCTTGTTGCGGCGATCACCACACTAAGGGGAAGGAGAGCGGTGAGCGACGTCCACACCCTTTGGTCTAAGAAACTCTTTAACCTAAAAAAGTTGTATGATTTGAATTTGAACGGAACTATATTCAAATTTTGAATTTGATCTGTGAATATTCAAGTCAAGTCAGCATTCAAATCACAAAATTTTGAATCCGTAATTTTTGAACGATAAGGTTTTAGATTTTCTAACTTCGAGTTATATATTATTAAAATATGTGAGATTTGGGCATGGGATTTTGAATAACAAACAATTCTTACATATGGGCATCGGGCTTGAGCTAGGGTTGTTAATTTTACCCGAAACTACCTGAACCCGAATTAAAGAATACCCGAAAAAAGCAAATATGAATAACCTGAACATGACCAACTTGATTCTTAAATGACTCACTTACCAGGTCACCTTTTCTCACCAAAAAAAAACTTGAAAACTCGGAAAAAAGAAAAAAACTGAACATTTATTGTCCTCTGTTGTAGATGTGTTTTGGTTTTGAGTGTTTGGTATTTGGAATATTACATTTTGAGACTTTAATTTGAACATTATCATATTACATTATCAAATGATGTTTGATTATTGATTATATATAATTCTTAGCATGATATATTTTAATGATATTTGTGAAATTTAAACATGAAAATCAAACAACCTGAACCGACCTGACCCTAAATTGACACGAACCCGAACACTCTGAACTTTAAATAGGTCGGTTATCTGGTCACTTTTCCTAGCCACAAACCAGAACAACCCCACTCGAAAAACTTGAAAAAAAACCCCCTAGGTTGAGCCTTCAAGAACTATGCTGTAAGTCTTATGTGGTGCCTAAATTCGGTGTTTTCTTCACTTTTTGTGGGTGGTTCTTCAACTCGAGAATTCAAGATTGAAAAAGGGGTTAGGAAAAGCGATCCATGCTCATATCCGATTCACTAATGACGTCTTGTTAATGTTGACGCTACGTGTGTGTGTGTTCCATTCCCAGGTGTCACACAACTCATAAGACCGGTTGTTGTGGATTTCAACAATTGTTGCGGATTCAACATTTGTTGCAAAAGTGATGTGGCGTGGCCAAAAGGTTTTAACACCACGTTGGGACTTTGACGCCCAGGCGGTAAAGGGGGAAATGGTAACGTGATAGCACCCCTTTAACAAGGAAATTATTGGGCCTAAATACTTTAACAATGAAATGTAGGGCCTTAACGTGGTAAAAGGCTTTAAATCACAATGTGGCGTTAAAAGGGTTCGTTAGTTAAAGCCCCATTGCCGAAGTGACAGTAACTTGACGCTTTAACAAAACGTTTAAAACCCCTCCACAACAGCTAGCCTACCACATGGTCTAAGGGCCTTAAGTCTGAGTGGTTAAGAGGTAACCACTAAGAGGTAGTATCTTAACCATTCAGACTTAAGGTTACCTCTTAACTATTAAGAGATAGCATTCTAATGACAATTAAAATATTAAAATCTACCAAACAGCCCCTAAATGCCCTTTAGTCAATTCTAATGTTTTCACGACCGGATCGGACCGGCGTCAACGGTCCGGTTACGCATAGGTGACTCACTTTTGAAAAACCCGGTCGGTCGAGAATGATTGAACAATTGTATCGGGAACCGGTTTGGCGATTGAACCGAATATATAGAGGAATCACCGGTGCAAAGGCTATCTGTACGTCGGATTTTCAAGTGGAATGGGGAGAGGAGTGTTGCATCTGAACATAGAACGATGGAGCCGGATTGAAAAGTGATGCAACAATGAATTCCATATTATGAGATGAAGATGGTTGATGTCACATGTTTGCTGCCGTTTGACAAATTGAAGAGGACGATCAAACAAAGAATGATATTTAGGGTTTTTTATTAACTTTAAAATGGGTTGTCTATTGGGCTATTAGTTACTGAGAAATGAATTATGAGCTAACAAACACATTTTAAACTAATGTCATATCGTCATGGCTAATAAACACAAACTCATATACATACAAAATCTGGTTCAACCGGTCCGATCAGTGAACCAGTAAGGTGTTCGGTTCGACATTTGATCCGGTTATAAAAACATTGGTCAATTTGGTATATATTCCCCAAAATGTGTTCTTTATTCAGCTTCATTTTTTTCCTGTTTTCAGCCCACATGGTTTGAATCAGGCCACTTAATAATGAATTAACCTATTATCCACCTTTTAAATTCTTTAAGCTTAATTGAAATTTGAAAGGACCACCTTTTATTCTAGTATTTCAGCAATGTTCTCAACTTTTATTCATACTTGAACTTGAAAGTTTGTATTTACATATTGATGTCCATCATCTTACTTTTTTAAATAAATTAAGAGTTAGATAAATAATTTATATCGTATTGAGATATCTATAAACCATAAAAATGTATAATAATGTTCTTGCTGTTAAACCTATACTATTCAATAGCATGCCTATAAAACATACACATCAGCTACATACACGGCCGTCAATTTTAGAGAAAGTGGGATGATAAATAATGGATAGGCCTGGCACAACTCTAACGTGAAACCTGAAGGAGTGTAGGGGCGTCGTAAACCCCCTTTTAATGGAGTAGATGGTGCTATTTTTTCATTTAAGACGAACACTGGCTAAACATCTGGAAAAATCTCATGCGGTCCGATGTCGTTAGCCCTAATCCATCTAGTGGTGCTTCACACATGCCTAAACCCGGGAATATGGCACATATGTAAGATTTGAACCCGCGGCGTCAAACAGAAAGTATCCTTAGAAGAATCTAAGGTAAAAAAAACTTCTGACCACCCCACTAAAATAGTGATCACGGAGATAAACTAAGTTGCCTATTAATTTGGGCATGATCCTGACGTCCAAAGAGCCTAAACAAGTGAGCTAGAATGGAAACTCCAACTCTAGTGAATTCGATGGTCCTTAATGATAAACCTGGCCAATGGGCCTAAGTTTTTTATGAAGATTTCTAGTCATTTAGAAGAATTTATCATTTCACATCTATGGACTATGATTGATGATGTTTCTTTGGTCGAGAATGTATTTAAAGACTTCAATTTTAAAAATAGAATGTTATAGTTTCAAATCTCGCTTGTGTTAGAAATAAAGGGTTTGTAGGTTAGGTCAGAGATTTTCTCACAAACAGTTTGATGAGGATAAAATAGAGATGATCGAGTGAGTCAGTGACACACCAGTAATCCAAATAGCCGTTCAAGGTAAAAATGATTGATGCATCTTTACTCTTTAGTTGTTTTCCGATTTAGAGCAAACTAAGCAAGACTCATCATCTCATCATTTTAGACATAAGATAACGCTTAGACGTTGAACGTAGTTATTGCATTTTGGGTAGGTTAAGGATCACCCACAGTCCTAAACATATTTTTCATTTGTTTGACTGAGCTTGTTGTTTATATGACGTCGGTCTTCGCACGACTTCAATACTCGCCGTTGTCAATGGCTATGTTTAAAAAAATGATTTATTATTTTAAACCATATCTTTATTTAAACACAACCATTTCTCAAAACTTTACAAAACTCTATATCATTTTCAACAACAATTCTTCTACAAGCATGTTATCAGTTTCTCTCTAAATCATCACTTTATATGGAGCAAGTAAATCACCAACCGATAATTAGGTAGGGTCACGAAGTTGGACCTATGAAAACGAGTTAGTGTTAGCAAATGCTTAAGTCTATGTTCCCAAAGACTAGCTTGGACCCTATAGAACAACAAACGTCGGGTTTTTGGTCACGAGTTTGTAGCTATTTTTTTCAGAAGGAGGATCAAACGATCATACAGATAGGGGTGTTCAAGAAATCCGAAATCCGAAAAAAACCGAAATCCGAATCTAAACCGAAACCCAAATAAACCGATCCGAATTCTTATTCGGATCGGATCAATCCGAATATCCGAATAAGTAATTCGGATTCGAATCGGATTCGGATATAGAACTTTAAAAAATTCGGATTGTTCGGATTATTCGGATATCCAATTAATCCAAATAAAAAACATATTTTTATTGGTATTTTCCGGTTTGGTATATATTTTAGACTATTACTTGAAGTTTAAACTTTAAATTTATGTTAAGAGTTATTCGTATTTTCCGGTTTGTATGTTTATTGTGGTTCTAAACTAATAAATGTTAGGAACAAAAAAATAAAAAAAATTTTAGCTTTATTTCGGATTATTCGGATAATTTCGGATTTTGGATATTATCCGAATCCGATCCGAATTGAATTCGGATAGATTCGGATCGGATAGGAATATTCCTAACTCGGATCGGATCGGATTTCGGATAGGGTCTAAAAATTTTCAAATCCGAATAACCCGAACCGAATAACCTGAATAATCCGTTATTCGATCCGATGAACACCCATACATACAGAGAACCAAGTGTGCTTGAAATGACAAAATACGGTGTGACAAATTAACGCTCACGGTAACGACACGTATAAAGTCATAACGAGAACCAAAAGGCGATGGAACAGGGAATACTATTTTTATCTGTTTTGTTTATTGAATAAAGTGTTGTTTCAAGTATTTATGTATTTTTAAAGTATCCTTTTATTTTATTTTTTAATTTTAATGTAATTTGTTTTTGTTTAATAAAATATTATTTATTTTATTTTTATTTAAAAAAATTAGAAAATAAAATAGAAAACACTAATTTGAGTAATAATTGCAGCCAAGTTTACCATCACAAACACTTTTTACAAAACTAGTCGTTGCTGATTAGAACGTCACACGTCGCCCAACCTCCTTTGTGTTTAGATACCACTTACCACTAGGCATGGTCTAATGCATTGGTGGTCTAAACTCTAATGGTCCCAGTTGAGTTGAACTTAATTGGTTTAATGTGATTAGGTATTTAGGTTAGGCTTGCAGTTTACTTGATTTACCTTTTTTTTTTGAAGTAGTTCAATCAATACTTTTAAGTATAGCTTCGTTTTACTAGGCAAATTATTTGTGTCAGCTTAGATTATATGTTGACTCAAGTGTTGGATACTAGGATAAGTGACTCAGAGCTACTACGGTGAAAATCAGCAGAACTTACATTGGGTTCACTGTAAGTTTAATTATTGAATAATATTCTAATTTGAGTTATTTGCTGATTTTGGGTGCTTGAATAGTAATGGTTTGAATGGTAGGTGCCGTCTAAATGACCATTACTTCACGAGAGGAGGATTCAGCATGCTTCCAAATTTATCCTAAGGTGATTTTTCTAACTTATATTCTAAAGATACGTACTAAGAAAATACTCCACAATTTGGTCCATTCCTAGATAGGGGGAAAGTTTTTGCTTCTTCTTTTGTTTTTTTTAGTGATTAAAATATAGTCAAATCTAAAAAAATAAAAATAATAAAGAAGAAAAGGAAAAGGAAAAGGAAATTTAAAAGCTCATTTTCTATATCAATATCTATGTAATCTTATAAAACTTTTCTTTTGAGGTTTAAGTTGTAATTATCTCAAAGTAACGCTTAAGACAATTTTTGTTATATTTCTATAATACTTTCAGATAATATTTAAATTTATAATACTTTCAGATAATATTAAATATTTTCTTTTTTTTTAATACTTTTAACTTTTGTAATACTTTCAGATAATATTTAAATTTACAATTAATAGTTATATTTTTAAAACTAAATAATATTTAAATTAAGTATTATCATAATAGTAACACTTAAAATAAGTATTATCTTATTGATAGAACTACAACTCGTGTCCTTAGTACATAGTTAATTTATGAATTAGATCATTTAAAAAATTCATTTTCACTTTCTGTCCTTTAAATGATATTACTTTACACTAATGACCGTTAAAATTTCAGTAAAGTATAATTATTACCTCAAATTTATTTTATAAATCTTAAGATAAAACAAAACATTCTTGTATATAGTGTCCAACTGTCCACCCGGAACATACTCTTATTAAGCTTTATAATTTTATATAATCAACTTCTGTAGGTACTTACAAAACATTTCTTGTATCATGAAAAGAAAAGGAGTAACAGGCAAAAAAAGTAATTTCAATTTCCCTATGCACTAAAACCAAAAACGCACCTTAATTTGATAATATTCATTTTTCATTTATTGTGTATGCATCCGGCTTATTATCTAAAGAAACAGATGAACGTTTTATAAACTCTAAACAATCTGCAATGGCTTCAGAGTAAAAAGAATTTGTTCTTGTGAACGACTTTAGCCTACAAACATTAAACCGGGCAGCATTCGTTTTAGATACCATGTCTCTGCGGCTCCTATCGTCACTTGATTTGCTAGAAGTCGCTGAATTTGTCATCCTCACCCCGTACAAACGTGACTTCCAAGTTTTCATTACTATCTTGAAGAAACTGAAGATCTTTGTGCATAGTCGTTGAACGCAAATTCTTTTGGAATTTAATCGAAATCCTTTGGTTCCATAACGTCTCCGGCGAATCATTGTGTAACTCAGACGACCCATTTGGTTTTCTCAAAGTGGAGGTACAACAAAAAATAGTCGTATATCTTTTGTGAATGTTTATACAGGCATATATGTCAATTGACAAAGAATAGTACAAGTTGACGTTTTGGGGAAGTTGGTGAAATATCAACAATAATTTAGTTATGCTTTTATGGGTTGGTGCGCATTTTACTTGTCTTTTGAATGCAACCCATTAATTTATTCGTCCATTTTGTATGACTTCGCTTATATGTTGCAAATCGTTTTAACATATATTAGTTAACTAGAGTTTTATCCAGTGCTTTGCGTCGGGCAGGTCAGATCGCGCATCGATTTAGTCAGATTGGTTTATATACCCGTAGTGATAGACTAATGTGAGTTCGGTTGATTAATATATAAAATATTAAAGGAATATTTAAGAAGATATTTATTCAGTCGATAAAACCGAGTCATAGACATGAAACGTTACAAATTATAATTATAACTATTATTAATAATAATTACCAATTATAATATAATTTCATACAAGTATATGCCCGTCTTTAAAATAAACAACGGAATTACAAAAATGGGGTATACCTAGTAACAAAGCAAATACGCATGTAATACAAAGTAAAAAATAAACGACCCACCTCGTCAATGTTTCAACAATTAGAACATCAATCACCAAACCAACACATAATATTGGTTAGCATCCAAAATAATTTATTTATAACCTAGAACAGCAAACTAAAGTTTATGATACCAACCACCACTTTTACTCTATAATATAGATAATTTGGCGAATTAATATGTATAAATTAGTTGTCAATGAGTGGTGTTGATGGGTTGAGTTTTTACAAATACCGAGTCGATCTATAGATATGTTTCTAACAGGGGTGTTGACGTGCTGGTTGGGTTTTCTAATCGGGTTTTGGGTTATTCGGGATTTTCATTATAGGAATTCTACTCGTTTACCGACCTAAATAAGATTCAGGTTATTCGATTTTGGGATAATTTAGTTTGGATAAAAATGACAGCCCTCGTATTGAAGGTTCACTACAACAAAAAGGGCTTTTTAGGACCTTTTGTGTGGGACGTTTGTAAAATAGAGTCCTAAAATCTATTTAATAGGACAAATGAAAATTTAGGGTCCTTTTACAATATACGGTACAGAACCGGTGTCCTAAAAAGTTATTTAATAGGATGGATGATTATTTGAGGTCGTATTATCATATAACTTAATAAGACATTTAAAATGTAAATCCTAATAAAGTAATCTATAAGACATGTAGTTGTTGGTGTCCCATTATGTAGTAATTTAATAGGACACTTTATCACTGGAGGTCTTATTATAGCATAACTTAATAGGACACTTTGTAGTTAAGTCATAAATGTTCGGTGTTATAGGACCCTTTCTAGTCGTAGTCATATAAGAACATAACTTAATAGGACATTTTACGTTATGATCATATAACTTTAACCTTTATAAGACACATAATCACTATGGTGTTATTATAATACACCGTAATAGGACATTTGATATTTAGTCATAAAACATCTGGTTTATAGGACGCTTATTCGCCTAGAGTTTTATTATAACATAACTTAACATGACACTTGAGTCTTATAACTTTAACCTTTATAGGACGCTTAATCATTGTGGTGTTATTATAATACACCGTAATAGGACACTTGATATTGTAGTCATAAAACATATGTTTTATAGGACGCTTATTCGTTAGAATTTTATTATAACATAACTTAACAGGACAGTTGACACTTGAGTCTTATAACTTTAACCTTTATATGACGCTTAATCATTGTGGTGTTTGGTACCAAAAAAATTTCTTAGGGTGGGCACAAAATAAATTGGGTAATAGAAACTGGGTTGGGTAAATGAAAACAGGGCCAACCAACCACCAATTACAAAGGCCTTAGATTTAGGTTTTTGGATTAAGAGTGATTAAACAAAATAATATAATATTATTCAAATTTAGCAAGTTAATACTTACACTCACGGACAAGATTTTTTCTACCAAAGCGTCACAATAATTTCCGATTACATTACTAAACCAACTATTATAAAAAAATAGGATAATAAGCAAAGATAAATATCTAACAAATTAAATTAAATTCAATTCAATTTTACTATTTTTTTTTTAATTTTTAATAAATTATTAAATCATGTGAAATTCCAATGCTAATTTGTAAGTATACTTACAAGCCACCGTCTTCCTTACCATGGTTTGTATTTAGTATTCACTAAAAAAAACATTTAGACCAATTTTAAACTTTTAATATCACTTACCAAAGTTAAAATAAACAGTCACAGACTCACAGGCCACTTTCCCCTCTTCATTTATCAGCAGCAATTAACCTCTTCAGTAGCACCTACTCAACCATCGCCGGGAAAACCAAGCTTCGGGTCACCTCTTCATTTTCATCATAACTTGGAAACACCGCATTCCTGCCACCGGACGGTGGGCACCGGCCCACCGTCATTAAGCCATAAATCCGCCCCTGATAACGCCGACTCGTCGCCTGGAAACTGACTAATCTGAATCAGTTGAGTACGTGCCGTGTTCATCTGATTGTTAACTTACAAAACATCAACTTCTAGTCGTTCTAGATTTTGGACGCAACCCCAGAATACTAAACAAAATAAGGTTAGTGTTTATCAGTTAGTATTGATCAATCAGGTTAATTGGATAGATATCGAATTATGTGTTAGCAAATTTACAGGATTTAGTCAATAACATGCATTCTGTAACGGATTAGGTATTCCCGTGGATTACCGGTACAGCGGTACATATACCGACCAGGGCCGAAACGGATTGCATCCTAAAACACGAACCGGTATTGGTACCGGTACCACCTAGTGTCTAAACGGATTGCATCCTAAAACATGAATCGATACAGATTTAAATCAACCGGGATGGTAATGCATGGTATCGGGATGGTACCAGTGTTGGGAACTATTTGCTCATCCCTATAATTATCTGTATATATATACTAAAAGAGATTGTTGGTGCCATATAATGGAATTATGCATATTTTTTATATATGTTTAATTTAATGTAGGATTATTGGTCGGTTGCATGTTTTCTTGTGTGCATTGCTGTTCAGATCCTCTACTTCGCTTTCTAATCATCGAGTTTAGATTCAGGTACGTCTGTTATAAGATTTTAATTAATTTTTCCCTTTGTGTTTGATGTGTTATCTGTACTTAGGGCTATTTCTTTTAAGAATTTAGTGGTTTGATTTCATTTTTATGGTTAGGGATATATTTAATGGTAGGATTTTGTTAAACCGAGGGATGATTTTTTATTTATTTTGGGTTGAAGTTTCTTTTTGGTTGTAGGATTTGGAATTACATAGGGCTATAAACAAGCGAGCTCATGAGCTACTCGAAATTGGCTCGTGAAAAAGCTCTCTTGAACCGAGCTTGCTTGAGTAAAAGTAAGCCCGTTTAATAAACGAGCCTAAGCCGAGCTCGAGGGCCCGATTCCGCTCGTTTGCACCCCGACTTTTTGGTGCCTTGTGGACAAATTTAGTTTGTTGTTTTGTGTTAGTTACCTGATAACAAAACTAACCATATTAGTTGGTCAAACCCACACCCAATTCTGACCTCAATAGTTCCCTCAACATTTGGTCTCGGTTCAAAAACTGAATTTGTAATCAGGTTTGATTTTAACCCCTGTGGCTCGGTTTAGCCTTTTTTAAACTGGTTTAAAAGTCGGATAACGAATTCGGTTTTGATTAAAGACTGAACGGTAAACCGACCTTGTAATTAAGTTTAATTTTAACGATAGATACAAATCAATATTTTCAAAACAATGATCTCTCATGTTAATTCTTAAAATAAATACTTTAAATGCACAAGCATCAGCAGACCGAGCCATAAACCACAACCTCTATAAATTAAACAAAAACAATATCCATCTATGCTAACGAATCAGCAACCGAAAACTATTACAAATAAAATGAACATGAAAAAACACGACAGGCGATATGCAATACGCGGGTATGTAGAAGAAAGGGCGGAGTGGGGCAGAATTGGGTAACTGGGTAAGATTGGTAGTATCCGAGTCGAATTGGCAGTTTTGGGATCAATTGATTTAGGGATTATTTGGTTTGCTGATGCGTGTAACAAGTTTTGGTAATATGGCCTACTAACGGGCCAACGGGTCAGTTTAGTTACAGTTTGTTTATGGGTCAAGATTTTTTGAGGCAACAGTTTACTTGGATAGTATTGGTATAATCCACAAATATTATTGGGTCAAATTCTCAAAAGGGCATTATTGGGTCAAATTTGAGCTGTGTTCCAGATTACAAAGTTGATGCATATTGTTAACAAGTCAAGGTTAATAATACAAGTCTGAAATACAGATTTTGGCTTGAGGGCATTTTTGGAAATTATCAAAATACTTGGTTTATATTCTGATGGCTGATCGTTGATTTTGCAAATGGGTCATTATTTGAGGTTTCAAGTTGAAGATAGTTGTCTATTTTTTGTCAAGTTTCATTACAAGCTCATTGAAAGGCGGTTAGAGTATATCGGATTATGGATCCAAGTTTATAGATTTTAGTAAGGAGAATTTTGGAATTTTTGAGGGTACATATTACCCATTTTATTCTTGTTATTCAATGAAGAATTGAAGATAGGCTATTTCGTTTGATGTTGGTGTCAAGTTTGACATATTGTCATCCAAAACATGACTTTCATCTCTCTCTCTCTCTCTCTCTAGGTTATTAAATGAAAATATTTTTATTTTCTTTGACCGGGTATATTAGAAAGATTGACATAGTTTTGTAATTTTGAACACCATATTTATGTAATTTGTGATTAGTTATGTAATTTGTGATTAGCTCTTGTATCTATTTGTGATGTAACTAGGCTTGATCTCGGCTTGTTTTAATTTATGAGGGCTTGAGCTCGAACTCGGTTCGTTTCGATCACTTTTTTCTAAAGCTCGAACTCCACTCGTCAGAAAAAAAATCAAGCTCGGGCCTGGCTTGTAAAATTATTTATCAATTAGTTTATATACATTTTTAATTATTTTCGTATAATTTGAGGTAAATACATGAAATGAGCCTCAGCTTTGACTTGAGCTCGTGTAGTACCTTAAACGAGCCAAAGTTTTGGCTTGGCTAAAGCTAGAGCTCGACCGGGAGTTTTGACCTGTTTGCGAAAATGGTTGTTTTGACCCGTTAACTTAATTGTCAATTCTGACCCGTTTGTTAAAATGTTGACTCAATATAACACTTTAAGATCTAATGTGACATAATAAAGCCTATCATTGTCCATTAAGAGCCATCATTAGTGTTAAAGAAATATATTGTTGATTTAAGACATATATAACTAGCTATAGTCTGTTTTAATCTAAGATGACTCAATACGACACAATATAACCAAGTAAGACAAAATAAAGTATATAATTGTGCATCATGACCCCATTTGACCATTAACAAGCTCATATGTGCACCACTGGCCCTATTTGACCACCAGTGGCCCTAACTAACGTTCAACAACCGTAATTGATTGTTAATGACTCTAAGCATCACTGGCCCTATTTGACCACCAGTGGCCCTAACTAACATTCAACAACCGTAATTGATTGTTAATGACTCTAAGCACCACTGGACCTATTTGACCACCATTGGCCCTAACTAACGTTCAACAACCGTAATTGATTGTTAATGACTCTAAGCACCACTGGCCCTATTTGACCATCATTGGCCCTAAATACAAAATAGTATATTTTGATAACTTTAAAAAATGCCCTTGAGCCAAAATTTGTATTTCAGACTTGTATTGTTGACCTTGACTTGTTAACAATATAAATATAATTTTATCATCTATTAAGCATCTAAAAAGAACTATCTTTTTAATTAAAATGATATATTTGTATATAGTTTAATTTATAAATATATAAAAATTTCATAATATGGTAAAAAAAACATGTTATAGAAAAACATAATAATTTAATTACGTAACTCTTAATTTTTGTATTGCATATTAAAAAAATTAGAAATTCCCTCCAGAGTTGTATTTCCCCAAAATTTCCAATCCTATTTCCATAATTGACGCATCTCTTTGTGATTTTAGGTTTATGATATGATCAAACAACAACCTAATTAATTAGCCATCTACAATCATCCGGCATTGGACCTTCCAGCGTCATTGAAAATAACCATTCCTATCTCAACCTCTAATCTAGTTTTTTTCTTTCTATTGGTCTGAAAATAACCAGTTTTTAATTGATTATGTGATGTGGATACTGCATATGTATTGTTTGATGAAATGCCCGAAGAAGATTCTTACAAATTAGGTGTTACATTGTCGTTGTGATTTCCCAACAATTTAAGTTAATGGCTAAACATATTTATTGCAGACCAGAAGATATGCAAGGCCAAAGCTCCACAAGACATATGAATGATTATGAAAAGAGTAGAATGTCGAGGGTTCAAGAGAACCAAAAAAAATTACAAGCTTTGGGATTGAAAAATATTGTTAAGTCTGTGACAAGTCTAGGAGAGAGTGACAAAACAAAGAAAAACAAACCAATAGATACCTACGAGAAAGTTGTAGAGTATATGCCTGAATCTGGCTTTGATTTTGATGATGATGTGGAGCAAGTTTATCAAGAAGAAGATGCTACAAAAATCTCTAAAAAGGTACTATAAAAAATCGGATGATATGTTTTCTTTGTGTTTATTCTCTAACAGTTCAACTTACAGATGCAACATTACATTGCTTCCACAGTCAATGAAAAGATGTGCTAATTTAGCACACAAACGATTCATTGCTCCAAATGTCTCCTGCGTGCTCAGATCTTCAAAATTTCATATGTAAAAGGGACGAGTGATTGATACAAGGAGAACAACAAATAGTAGGGTACTAGAGTCAGACGAAGGCCACACGAGAGGGAGATTAGTTTCAGCTAAGAGAAAGTTATATGCGGTTGACAACGATGATAACCATGGGGAGCGTGACATGATATTTCATGGTACCTATATATTTTTTAAATATTTTACATACGATATGTAGTTAGTATTAAGTCTACATTTAATTAATTGTTTTTGTTGCTTACCACTTTTTGATGAAGAGCAACATGCTAAAAATGATGACATCGAAAACATAGAATTGAATGAAGCTTATGAAGAACAAGATAATTTTGAAGATGATGGAGATAAAGATATGGATGATTTAGAAAATGCGAATGATTTAGAAAATGAGAACAATGAACTATTTGAAGACGAGCTTGAAGATCCACAACAACAAAATGAAGAAGAACATGAAGTTCCACAATCAGAAAATGAAGCAGGTTTGTTTTAACATATTATAAGTATTAAAGTGAAGATTTTTATTAACTCAGTATGTATAACAGACCAAAAACGGTTCGGTTTAGAGGTTGCAGCTTTTAAAAAATATAATTAAAAGCCGCTTTCTTAAACATACTTATGATTATCATGAAAAAAAAAGCAAATTAAATAACGAAGATAAACCGTCAGCTCGGTTTACATGGTTGTTTCTAAACCAAGAACTGAGGCGCTAAAGCCAGGTTTTCAAACCATGAACCGAACAATATAAACCTCGCATTTTGAGTCGAACATGATCTGTTTGTCGCAATTTTATTTTAGCTTTTTATTGATTTACCAGATTAATACTTTAAAGTAGGGGTGTTAACGATTCGGTTTGAAACAATGAAACCGCCCAAAACGATCATTGGTTTGGTTTCACGGTCAGGTATTTTCTATAATATTTTCATAAACAAATATAGAGAAAGTTCATTAAACTTCAACAAATATAAAGAAATAATATTTTCGTAACATGCTACCTATTAAAAAATGAACTTGAATGAACGTAAACAAACGCACATTAATGGCGTAAATGAACGAACACATTATCGGACGTTCTAAACCATAAGTGAACGAACGATCTTACTAAAAAAAGCTGAATGAACAATTTATTGTTCGTGTTCCTTCGTTAAACTTTAATCGTACAAACTAACAGTTAACAAACACATATCTGAACAAAATTTCGTGTTCGTGTTCATTTGTTAAGGAAATGAACTTGTTCATGTTCGTTTGTTAACTTTCTAGATGAACGAAAAATAACACAAACGAATATATATTAAAAAGAAAATACCCTTCCAGTTTAATTTGGTATTCATCAACAAATATAGAGAAAGTTCATTAAACGTCAACCATTTTAGTCATTTAATACCCAGAACTACCTCTGCAGTTCCTATTTCAATTTATTTAGTATTTTTAATGTATACATGTACATTGTAAATTATGTTTACTTTTTGTAGTTCGGAATGTATGTAAAAGAGTGAGAGGACCAACTCGTATGCCAAAAATCTGGGCCCAAGAAAAAGGGGAGAATTCCTATTTTAGTTAATGCACACGGACAACCTATTAATGACAAAACTAGTCAACTGACTCATTTCATGGGAACCCCTTCAAGGAGTGGAAAGTATTGCCCGATTTATAAACCATGGAATAAGGTTAAGGACGCTAAAAAACAAGTGTTGCTTAAACTCCCGAAGGTACATAATTAAAAATCTATATGTTATTTATCTTGAGTATTTGTTTTCTCATGTGACTTGTTCCATTTGTAGACAAAATTTGATATTCCAGAAGATGCTGAAGGCTGGATATTGAAATCATTTGGGCAGAAGGTGAAGAACTGGAGGGCAAGAGTTAAAGAACTATACCATGATCCGTCTTTGTCACTTCAGGAACAAATAAGTTATAGGCCATAACAAGTGCAAAAAAACAATGGAGGAGACTAGTGAAGTATTGGAATAAAGAAAAGTCTAAGGTATGAAATAGCCTTCCATTTCAAATAACATTAGTTTATTTTCCATTCTAATATTTCACTTTCCTACTGAAGACGGTAAGTGAAAAAAACAAGGCGAATCGGGCAAAGAAGAAGATTGTGCAAGTAACAGGTAAAAAAAGTTATGCTCGAGTCCGTGAAGAGCTAAAGGTGATTGTATAAGATGGTGCAATTGTTAATGTAGCATGTCGATATCCGTTGTTAATACTCATTTTATTTTTGTTCAAACAGGCATCTACGGGACAAGATCCAAGTCGATTGGAAATGTTTCGTGCATGCTTCTCCAAACATGGAACTACAAAAAATGAGGAAGCTACAAATGCAATTGTAAGTAATATGCTTATATATTCATATACATATCTTTTCTATGCGTTCTTGATGGTGTTAAAAATACATATCTTATTTTTGTTATTATATCTAATACAGACATAAACGCAACAACTTAGTTCTAATCTTCTCGAGGGTTCGACCGATAATCCTGGACCAGATGATGTTTTTTCTAAGGTAATGGGCAAAGATCGAAATGGTGATATAGTCATGTATGGTCTAGGTGTTCGTGGTTCTGATGTTTGGGGTGCAATACCAAGTCGTTCAGCATGTCGTAGAGAAAACATCCAACTGAAGTCTAAATGTGAAGAACTTACTAGTACCGTGGTCCAGTTAGAAGCCCAGGTGTCCGAGTTGAAAGGGTCGAAGGATGGTTCTAGTGTTCCACATGTTACATCGTCATCTTTCCCCATTGTAACTAGTGGACCTCCACGTTTACGGGTATTTTTCTATATAAATATTTAGTGTTTCATATTTTGTAAGCTGTCTTTTGTACTTCATCAGAAATATGTTATAAACAATAGGAACGTCACTATATTTGGCACAAAGTACATGGTCAAAAAGAGGATTAGTATGCAATTTGGATACTTTGTTAGACTTAGGATATGTAGAAGCCGCGAAATAGAGGTAAATCTTTAGCTTGTAGACTCATCCAAAAATTGATTGTAGGTTGGTGATTAAATAACAGATACATTGGGCTATACTAGAAAACAACAATGTCTATTGATATTTTTTTAGATTATTTTTTCTATAAAATGTTAGCTTGCTAGTGTAAAACCTTCTTTTTTGTAAAATGATTTTTGCACTATAATGACTCGAGTTTAATATATAACTGTTTTTTGAAAACTAAAATCTAGGTCGGAGATGAAGTTTTCCTCAAAAGCATTCTAAACCCTACTGAGTCTGTGGCAAGAGGATGGGTGAAGAGCCTGGACCCAAATGAGCAGGTTGGTGGTACAGAGATTGGACCAAAATGGTGTGAGGTAAATGTTCAAGTAGCGATAAAAATAGATGAAAAGTTGGTGAGACCATATGGGTTATTTTCAACAATTCAAGATTGTATTGGTGCATCCATCGCATGGCCTTGTCCATTCATCTCGGTATGTATTTGTTAAACTTGTGATACAAATCATTCTAATAACATGGAACTTAATGCTTATACATGGATGGTTTATTTGTAGGTAATCCGTGAGGATTGAGGACGCATGATGACTCGGGATTTTATGGTGCTTGTTTCTTTTATTGCTTTTAATTTTTTTGTTGAGTGTTACAAGAGTTTATGTTGGATAATGTTATAGCTTATTTATGTTTAGTGTTTTCGTTATGAACAAGCTTATTTAATATAATGAAGTTTTATTTCTTTCAATATTTAGATGTCCATAAACGTATCGTAAAATTGTGTGTGTTGGCGTTTAAAAAAGGGTTGTATAATATGATTTGTTAGGACTTCGAATTTTTGTCCTATTAAACGTTAGAACATTGTAAAAGTGTCATAATTAATATGTTTTTAGGACGTTTTTTAAGTTGTTCATAAGCATATTATGCGACCATAAAATTTAGTTTCATAATCTTGTTTGGGATATTAGGACCCTTTTCTTGGTACTATAATGTTCCGTCATAAGGGTCCCATAAATTATTTTTTAAGGACACTTGTATGTGTGTCAAAAGTTTACAATTAAGTAAGCACATGCCAAAACATTGTAAAAGTGTCATAATATGTTTTTATCGGGACGCTTTCTGGGTTGTTTATGAATATATTATACGACCATAAAATTGGTTTCATAATCTTATTTGAGATATTAGGACTTTTTTTCTTGGTACTAAAGTACCTATATTGTTAAATTACAAGGGTCCTATAAATTAATTTTTATTGACGCTTGTATGTGTATCAAAAGATTAAAGGTGGGTAAGCACATGTTAAAACATTGTAAAAGTGTCCTAATATGTTTTTATTGGGACGCCTTTTGGGTTGCTAATGGCTATTTTATGCGACCATCAAATTGGTTTCATAATCTTATTTAGGATATCAGGACGCTTTTTGAGTTCCGAGACTTATTACAACCCCTTTACATGAAACGCTTTTCTCATTGGTCCTTTTAAATGAAAGGTCCTATAAAATACCATTTTAGGACGCTTTTGTGCGTACTAAAAAGTCCTTTTTATTACGTTGTTGACATACAAAAACTATATTACTATAATAATAACTAACAAAAACATATGAGACGTACATTTGATTCATGTCAATATGTAACACTTTTTCGGTAAAAGTATACACTTTTAGTTTGAATTGATGGTATTTTTATTATCAAATATAACTTATGATAATTGTTTTTACAATATCTCTAGGTTATAGGCTCTTTAAACTATTTGATAAATTCATAACTAGTGAATCGCATAACTGTTGGAAAAATGGTTGGTTCGGGTCAAGTCAACGCGGGCTGACCTGATTATGATCCAGTAAGAGTTAAACCGAGAAATAACGAACACCACGCCAACTTAAGTTGTTAACTGGGCTAGACACAATTGAACACGGCTAATGGTGGTTATAGGCTTTTGGTTTGGTGATTTGCGCTAAAAGCCCATTGGGTTTAAAGGTGATTAAACCCTAATACCCTTTCTATATATAGTATCATTTATACTATTATATGAACATTATCACTAACACCAAAACCCTAGCCACCATCCTCATATTATCCGACAGCCTCCACCTCCGGCCACCGGACCTCAGGCCGCCACCCACATGCCACAACCGTTGTCCTTTGGTCACCGCAACCACCATTGCCGCCCTATATAAGCTTTCGGTGCTGTTGTATGCTTCAACCGCAAGCTGCAGTTGATTTTCCGGCGACCTTCTGTGATTCCAGCGAGCCCGTTTTTCCGGCGACCTGCTGCTACTATTAGCTGTTGCCGCTGATCTTCGCCATTCCTCTGCTGTCCTCCGTCGCCGTCTGCTGCACAGGCGCCGTCATCCGCCGCTGTCAGCCGTCGTCAAAGCCGCCGCTGAGTTGCCGGAGCAGTTGGTTGTTGTTGTGTCGTTATCCTAGCTCAGTTCGTTATCTCTCGGTGTCTCGCCCGGTTGTGTATAACCGAGGTATAAACCATTTCCTTTATTAATGGTTATTATTGATATCGTACCCGTATTAGTTGTAGCCGGATCCTCGATTGGGTTTCGGATCCATGGTTGTTCGTTTATTTCCGCTGTGCCGTTTCAATAATAATATGATTAATATTTATTTAACGAAAATATTAAAACGGGTTTAATCGTTAAACCGTTTCTCAAACCATCGTTGAAACCCAACAGTGACATCAGAGCCGCGGTTACAACGTGCGAGTGGATACCGATTCCTTTTTAACCGGATCTACATCACAAACTTTAAATCGTTTAAAGTTTTTGATCTAGATTTGATTTCGGGTAATTCTGGTTTTAGTCAAAGTTTTGTTTATTTTATTTGACCAAATTAAAACGACCCGAAACTTATTGTTTTGAATATGTAAATCCGGCCCCGACCTAATTGTGTTTGGTTGTTGAGCTTTTTATTTGACCATATGGATGGTTCAAAGTTGTAAACGGTTATTATTTTAATTTTCGGTTTTTTTTAGCCATATGGATGGTTCAAATTTGCAATAGGAAATTATTGTTAGTATTATAAATTTTGTAATAAAGAAGACCCGAAGATAACCGAGGACGAGCTCAAGGATTTTCTTGGAGTTAGTGGGAGTTCGGACAAGATGACGGGATGCACGAAGAGTCCATCTTTGTGGTTGTTTTGTGTTGTGAACCCCTTGACCCGATCGGTCTTGCTAATTGGCTCTAGCGAGACCGATCACCTCTTTTGGCCATTATGGATTCACATATTTTATTTGCTATTGTTGTTGCTTGGTTGTGTATAATAGGATTATAATATCACCAACCTAATACCAAATAAATTGAAAATAGACATTTTTTATGTTTTGCAAATTAAAAGCTTTTTGATTTCCAAAACTTATAACTTAATAGATTTTCTATTAACTTAAAATTGGTTAGCCGTATCGCGACAAACTTAGTTTTTAATAGGTTATTTAAAACTAAGTGTCCTATGAGATGAAATGGTTCATCAATTTGTCCCGATAAAAAATACAGTAAAATTTGACTTTTACTCTATTTGGTAATTCTAAAATTAATCCCAATTTAAAACCAATAGTTTTTGCCAATCCTACTACAAGTCACACTTGAGGCATACTGCGAAATTTCAAGTGTTTGGAGCTACAGCACCCACTTGTTTTCTAGCATATCCCATCAAGGTGAAAGCGTTTCGTTGACACATCCGGCCCTCTCACATGTGACCGTACTAGGACGACTATTACTTTACTCTCCTGTTACGTGCTACAGCTGTCTGGAGACTTAAAGTGGGCATAGATGAGGCTAAACGTATCTATTCAGACAATCGTTGTCTCAATAGGCCTCATAACCGAGAGTTGTGCTCTATTCACAACTGGCAATTGTTGTCAGTTTGCATAACCACTTATTAATGTTGTGTGCAACAGCTGCCTTTAATAACTTGAAGCCAGATTCTCAAGTTCCTATTTCATTAATGTTATTGGGTTACTAATAATAAGATTACAACATCGAAAATACTAATTAAATTTACTTTTGCTTTATTAATCAGATGTCGTCTAACGAAAACTCACCCTACGCCCTTAAGTCTATCCTTGAGAAGGATAAACTGAACAGTACCAACTTCATCGAATGGTACCGCAACTTGAAGCTAGTTCTCACCATGGCAAAGCGCCTGTATGTTCTCGATGGATCTGTTCCAACCGAGCCTGAAAACAACACAGCCGCTGCTCGAAAAGTTTTTGAGAAACATAAGGATGAATCGGCTGATGTCTCCTGCATTATGCTAGCCACCATGACTTCTGAGCTTGCTAAAGGCTTGGAAGACTTTGGTGCCTATAAGATGCTTGAGCAACTCAAGGGAATGTTCCAGAAACAATCCCGTCAAGAACGATTCGACACATGAAACAGCTCATTAGCTGCAAGATGGCAGAAGGGTCTCCCGTTAGTGCGCATGTCCTAAAGATGAAGGGGCACATCGATCAGCTCAAGAAACTTGATTATCTCCTGCCTGATGAGATGGCAGCGGATTTCATCCTCAACTCTCTCCCCAGCTCTTACGACCAGTTCGTAATGAATTTCAACATGAATGCCTGGGTGAAGACAGTGCAGGAGTTGCACAACATGCTCAAAACGGCTGAGATGAACATTCCTTCAAGTACCAATCAAGTTCTGATGATCCGATCTGCTGGTTTCAAGAAGCCTAAACCAAAGAACCATGGTTATAAGGGAAAAGGCAAGAAAAGGGTTACTGTTGTTGCCAAGTTTGCCACCAACACTAACAAGAAAGTTGCAAAGCCACCAACGCCGCCCTTTGAGGAGCGCCAGTGCTACAAATGCAACAAGATGGGGCACTGGACGCGAAACTGTCCCAAATACCTTGCTGAGATCAAGATGAAGAGATCCAATGGTGAAGACTCTTCTCGAGGTATTTCCATATACGTTATTGAACTTTTCACTGTCTCTAGCAACACATGGGTATTTGATACCGGATGTGGTTTCCAGATCGTTAATGTCTTGCAGGAGCCTGAGAAGTTGAGGAAACTGAATAAAGGCAGCATGGAACTCATCGTTGGAGATGGGAAGAGAGTACCAGTTCTGGCAACCGGATTATTTCATTTTACTTGTCCATCTGGCCTAGTTTTTCCTTTGAATAATTGTTTGTATGCTCCTGTCTTGACCAGAAACATCATTTCAGTTTCTTTGTTGTTTTAACAAGGTTTTAAGTTTAGTTTTAATGGTATGGCTATTTCTGCTTACTTAAATGATATCTTTTATTTTGAGGCTAAACCTCGAAATGATATTTATGAGATTGATGTTCAAACTAATAATAACGTATATAATATTTCAAAACGTATCTGATCTAGCATCAATGATACATTTCTATGGCATTGCCGACTTGGTCACATAAGCAAGGCAAGAGTTAAAAGACTCCAATCCGAAGGGATTCTTGAATCCGCAGGACCGGACTCTTTTGAGATTGTGAATCTTGCTTAGTTGGCAAACTCACCAAGGACTCCTTCACTCATAAAAGTGAATGAGCAAGAGATCTGTTAGGACTCATACATATTGATGTATGTGGACCTTTCATAACTATGTCTAGAAACCATGAAATATACTATGTTTCTTTTATCGATGATTATAGTCGATATGCTTATGTGTATCTTATGAAACACAAGCATGAAACTTTTAAAAAGTTCAAAGAGTTTCAAAACGAAGTGGAAAACCAACTTGGTAAAACCATTAAGATACTTCGATCAGATCGAGGTGGAGAGTATCTCAGCTCAGAGTTCATCACTCATCTAAAACAGCGTGGAATTGTTTCACAGCTCATTCCACCTGGCACACCCCAACATAATGGCGTGAGCGAGAGGAGAAATCGAACTTTTCTAAACATGGTTCGATCGATGATGTGTAGGACTATCTTGCCTCACTCCTTTTGGAGTTACGCCCTTATAGCCGCCGCTCGCATCGTCAATGTGGCTCCAACTAAGAAGGTAGACAAAAACCCATATGAGATATGGCATGGACGTAAGCCCAATTTGTCTTTCCTTAGAGTATGGGGATGTGACGCATATGTCACGAGTGAGTCTGATGACAAACTCGATCCCCACGGCGTAAATGTTGTTTTGGTCGGATACTATAACCAAAGAGGTTATTACTTCTTTCATCCTGATACAAATTCGATTTCTATCAAGAGGAAAGGCCACTTTCTCGAGAAAGAATTTCTCGATCGAGGAACTGGAGATAACATTGTTGATCTTGAAGAAATTCAAGAACCACAAACAATGCCGAGGAAGTTGGAGCGTCTGATCAATAAGTTGTTGCTGATACATCAGACGTAAACACGAGCGTTCACAGAAGTAGTAGGACTCCCGTACCAAATTCTAGATACTTATGGCATTTAGATGGTTCCGAAGTCTTATTAGTAGCCGAGTCTAACGACGAACCTACTAACAACAAATCTGCTGTCTTGGATCCGGAATCTGGGAATGGCGAGATGCCATGAACGCCGAGATGCAGTCTATGCACGATAACCATGTTTGGAACTTGGTTGAGCTACCCCCCGATGGTCGGTCAGTAGGGAGCAAGTGGATTTTTAAGAGAAAAACCGACATGCATGGAAATGTGCAAACCTATAAAGCACGGCTAGTTGCGAAAGGTTTTACTCAAACTCAAGGGGTTGACTATGATGAAACCTTTTCGCCTGTTGCTATGACTAAGTCAATAAGGATATTCTTTCCATAGCTGCATACTATGACTATGAGATATGGCAAATGGATGTCAAAACCGCTTTTCTTAATGGTGTAAGGCCCCGAACCGGTAGCCCTACTTTAGCGTCGGATTTACTCATAAACACAGTTCTTGCAATCAGAGTTAATTAAAACTTTCGCGGAAACGTTTACTTGAAGCATTCGTTACAAAACATTCAATCTCTTCTTTGATACTATAAAACAAATCATTATATTTAAAACATCTTTTCTTCCATCTTAAGATGCCAGCCGTTCAATCCATGCCATGTGCCATCCTCATGCTAGTTCCTTGGTCTGATCACCTGCGTGCATACTAAAAGTCAGCTACGCTGAGTGAGTTCTAGTTAATCGGACGCCACACAATACATACACATACATACATATCCGAAGATACATATCCATACTTAACTAGTTACCCTTCTGTTCTTCATACATACTTGCTACCATACATACATACATATCTACAATCACTAACCTCAGTCTACTGAGAGTACGTTCATAGTCCGCCGTCTATACCTGTACTCAAGGTCGTGAACACGTAAAAGGTCCGCAGTCCTTACCTATGTTCACCATTTATGGTACGTGCAAGGTCCGCAGTCCTTCCCTATACCATCCTACATCCACAACACGTACAAGGTCCACAGTCCTTCCCTATGTTGCCACCTAATTCATAGCACGTACGAGGTCCGCAGTCCTCCCCTATGCTACCACAACACAAATACATAGCACGTACGAGGTCCGCAGTCCTCCCCTATGCTACCACAACACAAATACTTAGCACGTACGAGGTCCGCAGTCCTCCCCTATGCTACCACAATACCATTACAGCACGTATAAGGTCCACAGTCCTTTCCTATGCTGATGCCTATCTATAATACGTATAAGGTCCGCAGTCCTTAACTACGTTGTCGTCTATTATCTGTGACACGTATAAGGCCCACCGTCCCTATCTACGTTTACATCTATCATCTATATTACGTATAAGGCCCGCAGTCCTTAACTACGCCATCACCAGCCGAGTCTATGTCTGACAGAAGCTAGAGGGATTTGCCATCCTAACTTACTATGTCGAACGTAGAACTCACATACCATTCGTGTACCTGTATACACATACCTCACATATACAATAATTACATTATAACATAAGAACACTCTAGGCGTTCCTTACATCATTCATTTAACAACCATACCCCTTGTCGATACGTGCAATATCCGAATATCGTTCACGCCCCGACAAGTATTCATTTGTAATGTTCATACATCTTCGATATATAATATTCGTACCTTTATTTTTTAACCTGACAGTACGCGCAATATCCGAAGATCGTTCGCGTACCGACAAGCAATCATTCATATCCATCACGTATATCACATATGGCATACACTTATCACTTAGGATAAATGTATTAACAAACACATTGAGTATGCACACAGCCCCGAAAACATAACAAGGAATGGGGCTAGAAACTCACCTGAACTCTGCTTCTTCCTCCGATAGTTGTAAATCCCTTCTTTAACTGAGCTCGGCTGACTGTATAAGTTACACGTATCAATACTCGCCTGATTTAATCTGGTGGCCTAGTATTAGATTACTTTTACTTATCGTTTTAATTTATTTTCTAATCGAACTTGACTCTAGGCGAAGTTAAACCTTAGGCGAACTTAGCTTTAGGCGAAGTTGTCATCAGGCGAACTTAGCTTTTAGGCGAAGTTGTCATTAGGCGAACTTAGCTTTTAGGCGAAGTTGTCATCAGGCGAACTTAGCTTTTAGGCGAAGTTGTCATCAGGCGAACTTAGCTTTGCAGGCGAAGTTCTTCAGGCGAACTTAGCTTTGCAGGCGAAGTTGTCGGCTGCAGCTACTGTTCGTCCTTAATCGTCTTCGTTTCTTAAACAAATAACTCGATTTAGGTATCCACGGAATCGTCTGACCAGCGCCTACAAACCCCAACCATCAAATCGACCTAACATCGATGTTTAAAGGGTGCGATTTAGGCATATAGGTTACGGGTTCTTTTATCAATCGATTAACCCATCAAATCGTAACCATTTTCAGTAAGTTTAGCTTTGTTGGATTCGTTTTTACCACACAAACACAGATCTATCATTTCTATACTAATCCAAACCTAAACGACAAGTTCTCGATATAAACGTACCGTAAATGAGTCAAACTACGAACACGAGCTGGTCTTGTTGCTTTGGTTCGTCACGACGATCTAGCACCAACGAGCTCAGGTCCTCGCCTTTGGATCTTGGTTCGGGTTGTGTGTGTTTTGGGGTGTGTAGAGATTAGGATGGATAAATGGATGGAATGGAAAGGATTGGGTTTAAGGGGGTATTTATACTCCCTTAAGCCCATGGACCGAAGGCCCATATTTCCTTTTTGTCCATATCTAATCACATCTAATTATCCTACTAAGTCTTCATATTTTGCTATTATTATTATCGTTCCACTAACTCGTTTATTTCACCCGACAAAATAATATAATAAATATTACTTTAGAAATTTCGGGATGTTACAAGTCTTCCCTCCTTAAAGAGGTTTCGTCCCCGAAACCTAGCTTATTTCTTTAAAAGAAATACCTTTGTAAAAGGAATACCTTTTTCTTTATAATCGCACACTTTATTGAATCACCTTTGCTTTCTGAGTTATCCTTCTTACTCCCGACTTTGCAGCCATCGAATGGTGGTAATGTGTTTTAGCTATTTAAGGTAGCTTGTCCATGAGACCCTTGATGTACCAAGACTCATCTCATCCTTCCAAGGCTTCGATTAGTACTTTTAACACTATTGTCTAAAACAACATTTCATCATAACATAATAATCATTCATAACCAAACTCAATATATTACACGTCACTGATAAACAAAAGTTTTAAACCTTAACACAAAACAAGTTCTTAAGCAAATGTAATTTAATAAAACCATTGCATGAGCAGTTATTCCTTCATCAAGTGTTCCTCTCTGCAGTTTCCCCAAGTCTTTATCCTTTCGCACCTCCCGTCCCTGATTCCTTGCAATCCCTAGCCATGTGGTCAGCTTTTCCGCATTTGAAGCACTTTGGACGATCAGGGCATTCTCGAGAGTAATGCCCCCTCTTTCCACACCGATAGCACCTGTCTGTCCCAGTCCTGCATTCTCCCTGGTGCACTTGCCCACACGTCTTACATGCATCCTTGTTCCCAACCTTGGCCTTCCTCTCATCAGTTGTTGTCACCATCTCGCCCGACCGCTTAGCAGAGGTAGCCCATTTCTTCTCCTTCTTTTCCTCCACCACCACATCGTCCTCAGCCAGGTTAGCATAAACCACTTCTGCAAGTTCAACAGCAGAGTCAAAAGTAGCAGGTTTATTTGCCCTGACTAACATGCGGACTTTTTGTGGCAATCCCCTCACATAACATTTGATTCTCTTGACCTCAGTGTCAACCATATCAGGTACCAACCTAGATAGTCGGTTGAATTCAGTAGTATACTCACGATGCGTCATCATACCGGCCTTTAAATTCAGGAACTTCATATCCGTCCTTTCAACCTCGGCATCTGCACAGAACTTCTTCATCACGAACTCTTTCAGATCGTCCCATCTCAACGCCTTGATCTCATCCCTAGTCTTTCTCTGCTCCACACTTTCCCACCAATACATAGCTTCTTCCTCAAATGACTGAGTAGCATAACCCACAGCTTGGTCGGGACGGCATTCGCTAATGCGGATAATCTTGTTCATAGTGGTTATCCATTGGAGAGTAGCGATTGCGTCTCCCAAACCAGTCAGCTTCGGTGGGTCGCATCCTTTGAAGGACTTGTAGTTACACCCACCTCGACCTCTCTTTCCATCACCAACCTCGACAGATCCAGCTTCACTCGAGTCACCCTTCCCTCCCTCACCATCCTTCCTACCATTCTCTCCTGATCCTTCAGCAATTCTTCCAGCAGATCCTTCGGGATTCCCAGTCTTCATGGCAGTAGCCACAGCTTGGGCAATGGCAGCTAGAACAGCAGGGTCAAGTTGATGTCCTTCGTTGTTGCTCGAGTTTCCTCCAGCTGCGCCTCCTTCGTCTCCGGTGTTGGAAGCTTCTTCTACCGAGGGTTGCCGGACAAGACGAGGCCTGCCACGACGTCCAGTGCGACCTCCATTTATAACAATTTCTCCAGCTCCAGCCATTAGTATTCTAAAAGGGAAAACACAAACGTCATCACTCTATGAATTATTTAGCACATGATTTGTAAAGTAAGTAGTTAATGTCGTTGATCAAGTGTAATTAACTATTTGCGTTACTCCTCAGGTTCTACATACTTCCCTTCATGATTTCACTTGTGCTTGTTTATACTCTTAAACAGTTAATCAGTTAAGATCAATTAATCCTATCCCTAACCTCCACTCATTCTTCATTTAGCAAATAAGCCAACATTAACATACACCATTTACCATACACTTTACCTTTACTGAGCTTGCTTGAGTGACACATGGCTATCTTGAACTGGCATCTTCTTTCTTTCTCATTTTAAATCTCATTCTCTGTTCGAGTCTAAGCATGTAGGATGCTTAAATCTCTCGAACTTATGCTCTGATACCAACTTGTAAGGCCCCGCACCGGTAGCCCTACTTTAGCGTCGGATTTACTCATAAACACAGTTCTTGCAATCAGAGTTAATTAAAACTTTCGCGGAAACGTTTACTTGAAGCATTCGTTACAAAACATTCAATCTCTTCTTTGATACAATAAAACAAATCATTATATTTAAAACATCTTTTCTTCCATCTTAAGATGCCAGCCGTTCAATCCATGCAATGTGCCATCCTCATGCTAGTTCCTTGGTCTGATCACCTGCGTGCATACTAAAAGTCAGCTACGCTGAGTGAGTTCTAGTTAATCGGACGCCACACAATACATACACATACATACATATCCGAAGATACATATCCATACTTAACTAGTTACTCTTCTGTTCTTCATACATACTTGCTACCATACATACATACATATCTACAATCACTAACCTCAGTCTACTGAGAGTACGTTCATAGTCCGCCGTCTATACCTGTACTCAAGGTCGTGAACACGTAAAAGGTCCGCAGTCCTTACCTATGTTCACCATTTATGGTACGTGCAAGGTCCGCAGTCCTTCCCTATACCATCCTACATCCACAACACGTACAAGGTCCACAGTCCTTCCCTATGTTGCCACCTAATTCATAGCACGTACGAGGTCCGCAGTCCTCCCCTATGCTACCACAACACAAATACATAGCACGTACGAGGTCCGCAGTCCTCCCCTATGCTACCACAACACAAATACATAGCACGTACGAGGTCCGCAGTCCTCCCCTATGCTACCACAATACAAATACTTAGCACGTACGAGGTCCGCAGTCCTCCCCTATGCTACCACAATACCAATACAGCACGTATAAGGTCCACAGTCCTTTCCTATGCTGATGCCTATCTATAATACGTATAAGGTCCACAGTCCTTGCCATCCTAACTTACTATGTCGAACGTAGAACTCACATACCATTCGTGTACCTGTATACACATACCTCACATATACAATAATTACATTATAACATAAGAACACTCTAGGCGTTCCTTACATCATTCATTTAACAACCATACCCCTTGTCGATACGTGCAATATCCGAAGATCGTTCACGCCCCGACAAGTATTCATTTGTAATGTTCATACATCTTCGATATATAATATTCGTACCTTTATTTTTTAACCTGACAGTACGCGCAATATCCGAAGATCGTTCGCGTACCGACAAGCAATCATTCATATCCATCACGTATATCACATATGGCATACACTTATCACTTAGGATAAATGTATTAACAAACACATCGAGTATGCACACAGCCCCGAAAACATAACAAGGAATGGGGCTAGAAACTCACCTGAACTCTGCTTCTTCCTCCGATAGTTGTAAATCCCTTCTTTAACTGAGCTCGGCTGACTGTATAAGTTACACGTATCAATACTCGCCTGATTTAATCTGGTGGCCTAGTATTAGATTACTTTTACTTATCGTTTTAATTTATTTTCTAATCGAACTTGACTCTAGGCGAAGTTAAACCTTAGGCGAACTTAGCTTTAGGCGAAGTTGTCATCAGGCGAACTTAGCTTTTAGGCGAAGTTGTCATCAGGCGAACTTAGCTTTTAGGCGAAGTTGTCATCAGGCGAACTTAGCTTTTAGGCGAAGTTGTCATCAGGCGAACTTAGCTTTGCAGGCGAAGTTCATCAGGCGAACTTAGCTTTGCAGGCGAAGTTGTCGGCTGCAGCTACTGTTCGTCCTTAATCGTCTTCGTTTCTTAAACAAATAACTCGATTTAGGTATCCATGGAATCGTCTGACCAGCGCCTACAAACCCCAACCATCAAATCGACCTAACATCGATGTTTAAAGGGTGCGATTTAGGCATATAGGTTACGGGTTCTTTTATCAATCGATTAACCCATCAAATCGTAACCATTTTCAGTAAGTTTAGCTTTGTTGGATTCGTTTTTACCACACAAACACAGATCTATCATTTCTATACTAATCCAAACCTAAACGACAAGTTCTCGATATAAACGTACCGTAAATGAGTCGAACTACGAACACGAGCTGGTCTTGTTGCTTTGGTTCGTCACGACGATCTAGCACCAACGAGCTCGGGTCCTCGCCTTTGGATCTTGGTTCGGGTTGTGTGTGTTTTGGGGTGTGTAGAGATTAGGATGGATAAATGGATGGAATGGAAAGGATTGGGGTTTAAGGGGGTATTTATACTCCCTTAAGCCCATGGACCGAAGGCCCATATTTCCTTTTGGTCCATATCTAATCCCATCTAATTATCCTACTAAGTCTTCATATTTTGCTATTATTATTATCGTTCCACTAACTCGTTTATTTCACCCGACAAAATAATATAATAAATATTACTTTAAAAATTTCGGGATGTTACAAATGGACATCTTTCTGAAGATGTCTATATGGTTCAGCCTGAATGTTTTGTCGATCAAAAATATCATAATAGGGTTTGCAAATTAAACAAGTTCGTTTATGGACATAAGCAAGCATCTCGCAGCTGGAATCTTCACTTTGATGAGAAAATCAAAGAGTTTGGTTTTATCAAAAATGAAGATGAGCCCTGTGTTTACAAAAAGGCTAGTGGGAGCACTATATCATTCCTCATCTTGTATGTGGACAATATACTGATCATTGGAAACAACATTCCTATGCTTAAGGAAGTTAAGCACTGGTTGGAATCTTATTTTGCAATGAAAGATCTTGGAGAAGCCGCATATATTCTGGGAATAAAGATCTATAGAGATAGATCTAAGCGGATCCTAGGGCTAAGTCAAAGTACTTACATAGACAAAGTAATGGCACTCTTCTCAATGGAAAACTTCAAGAAAGGAGCTGCTCCAATGACTAAGGGAACCGTGTTGAGCAAATCGCAATCTCCGGCAACGGAAATTGAATCTAAGCATATGCAAGAAATTCCATATGCTTCTGCGGTTGGTTCTATCATGTATGCTATGTTATGTACTAGACCAGACGTCTTGTATGCCTTGAGCATGACCAGTCGTTTTCAACAGGGTCCTGGCATTGCCCATTGGACTGCTGTAAAGAACATTCTAAGGTACTTGAATAGCACCAAAGATATGTTATTAGTGTTTTGGGAAGTGGAAGAGGAGCTCACTGTAAGGTGTTACACTGATGCTAGCTTCCACACTGACCAAGATGATTCTCGCTCACAGTCAGGCTTCGTTTTCACTCTCAATTGAGGAGCTATTTATTGGAAGAGCTCCAAGCAGAGTGTAGTGACGGATTCTACTACCGAATCCGAGTATAGAGCTGCATCAGATGCTGCTAAGGAGGCTGCTTGGATGAAGAAGTTCATCACCGAACTCGATGTGGTTCCGAGTATTCGCAAACCAATTGAGGTGTTCTGTGATAACACAGGTGCTATTGTTCAAGCCAAAGAGCCAAGGTCTCATCACATAACCAATCATATCCTAAGGATGTTCCATCTTATTCGGGAAATATTGGAATGAGGTGACATCGTGATAAGCAAAGTAGACACAGATCAAAATCTAGCTGACCCGTTCACTAAGCCGATGACTCAGGACAAGCATGATCAACATTGAGATGCTATCGGGCTTAGAGTTGCTAGTGATTTATTTGATTTAGTATTTGGATGTATGAACGTTTAAACAGTTGTACTTTTCGATTCACTTTCGATTTAATGGTTAAATGCAAACGTTGAATGATACAATTGTGTTCCTTTTAATACGTTTAATTCGTGAATATTATAATTTAAATTATCCATAGTCGGTCATATTCGTGGGAACGATTTTGAATTAAGACTATTCTGACTTTGAACTCAAGGAGTTGACTTCGAAACTCACAGACCTCATTATAAATGACGTTGGATGTAACTCGCATCAAATCATCTTCATGGATCTTGATCATAAGATATTTTGATAACAGTATGCTCATTTAGTATCCTTAGACCTGAGATACATATTGGAACTTTCGTTTACCGGGAATATTCTTTGATCATGTTAACCGCTTTTGCGTAACTGCCAGCCATAAAGGCATTGATTGTGAATATTCTGGAGTTCAGTGGGAGTTGTATGTAGTCAAGATGGGATTCTGTACTCTTACATGAAATGTAACAGCTAGACATCTTGGCGCCCTCGTTGATTCAAACTGGTAAAGTGTGAGGCCTCACCCAAACTTACTGTGTGTTTGATCGGACCACTTTGACTCAATATCGAGAGCTACAATAATTGAACACTATATGAGATTGATTTGATCCATGTCTCATAGTTCAATTGATGTCTTATACAGAAAGGATAGATGACAACAATTACTAGAAGTTCATCTTGCAATAATGTATTCCAAGATATTTTGGTTATGAATTTAAAAATGTCATAATTAGTTGGGGACAACTATGTGTAGCTAGAACGCCTCTAGCTGTCAGCGTTGTGCTACTTGATCCAAATCCGTCCAAGTGGGAGACTGCTGGAAAAAACGGTCGGTTCGGGTCAAGTCAACGCGGGCAGACCCGATTATGACCCGGTAAGAGTTACACCGAGAATAACGAACACCGAGCCCACTTAAGTTGTTAACTGGGCTAGACACGATTGAACATGGCTAATGATGGTTATAGGCTTTTGGTTTGGTGATTTGGGCCAAAGGCCCATTGAGTTTAAAGGTGATTAAACCCTAATACCCTTCTATATATAGTATCATTTATATTATTATATGAACCTTATCACTAACACCAAAACCCTAGCCACCATCCTCATATTATCCGGAAGCCTCCACCTCTAGCCACCGGACTTCCGGCCGCCACCCACCTGCCACAACCGCTGTCTCTTGGTCACCGCAACCACCATTGCCGCCCGGCCGTCGGTGCTGTTGTATGCTTCAGCCACAAGCTGCAGTTGATTTTCCGGCGACCTTCTGTGATTCCGGCGATCCCGTTTTCCGACGATCCAGATTTTGGCGACCTGCTGCTACTGTTAGCTGCCGCTGCTCTCCGCCTTTCCTCCGCTGTCCGCCGCCGCCGTCTTCTGCACAGCCGCTGTCAGCCGCTGTCGCCGCTGCTGAGTTGCCGGAGCAGTTGGTTGTTGTTGTGTCGTTATCCTAGCTCAGTTCGTTATCTCTCGGTGTCTCGCCCGGTTGTGTATAACCGAGGTATAAACCGTTTCCTTTATCTATGGTTGTTATTGATTTCGTACTCATATTAGTTGTAACCAGAATCTCGATTGGGTTTCGGATCCGTGGTTGTTCGTTTATTTCCGCTGCGTTTTTTAGTTCGTTTCAATATTAATATGATTTATATTTATTTAACGAAAATATTAAAACGGGTTTAATCGTTAAACCGTTTCTCAAACCACCGTTGAAACCCAACAATAACACATTTAATTAATTACATAAAAGCTTTCAAAAATCAAATATTTAACACTCATAACTTAATACTCCGTACTAGTTTCAAAAGATAATTAGCATAATGTTATTTTTATTCTCGGAAATTTTTAATCTAAAGTACAGTCCACAACAATTTGCAAATGATAACACGGTTTGTATTATTTGTGTTGTTTTGTGGTTAGCATTTTGTTTAGATAATTAAGAGTTTGAATAATTATTAACATGTTTATTTTTAAAAGATCTTGTGAGTTTATTTCTTGTCATTCATGTATGTTAACTAAAAACCTACCTAATTTAAAATGTGAAAAAAAAAGAAAGAAAAAACATGCGTCACCGATATCATCACCTTTTAACATTTTTTAGTATTGCTACGAGCCTACGAATAATCGAGTGTCATTACCTTTACTACAACCTCCAAGATCATCACCACCTCTACCATAACCGCTTATAAGAGAGTCGTTGTTAATCGTATCACCTTTACCATGGCACAAGTTCAAATAATATCTCTAGTGCGTGCTACTTTTATAACTACGAATGGTGTTATTATCATCACCATACCTCTAGTATGTGCTACCTTTATCACTATGATAGCGCTAGTGTTATTATCACCACCACCACTACAAACAAGTGTTATAATATAAATCTTCATAGTACACAATAATCCATAATAATCTTGATGTTTGAATTTTCATGTGTCGATATTTTCTCTTTTTTAGCGATAAACACACTCTTCTAAAATTACTTTTAAAATTCATCTTTATAAGAACGATAAACACACTCTTCTAAAATTACTTTTAAAATTCATCTAATGCCTACTTTATAAGACTTGAACTGACACTATCTTTATAAGGATGCATATCTTATGCCACTAGGCTAAAATGTTGCATGCAATGTGTCATATAAACAAACAAAACTTTGAACTTCAATTTTTGTTAATTAAAAACAATCGAACTTGATCATCGTTTTATTTACTCTACTAGGTTAGAACTAGGTGTGTTCATCGGATCGGATAACGAATTATTCGGGTTTTACGGTTCGGGTTATTCGGATCTGAAAATTTTTGGACCCTATCCGAAATCCGATCCGATCCGAATTAGGAATATTCCTATCCGATCCGAATCTATCCAAATTCAATTCGGATCGCATTCGGATATATCCGAATAATCCGAAATTATCCGAATAATCCGAAATAACCTAAAAAATTTTCCTATTTTTTTGTTCATAACATTTAATAGTTTAGAATCACAATAAACATATAAACCGGAAAATACGAATTACTCTTAACACATATTTTAAGTTTAAACTTCAAATAATAGTCTAATAAATATACCAAACCGGAAAATAGCACTAAAATCATGTTTTTTATTCGGATTAAACGGATATCTGAATAACCCGAACAATCCGAATTTTTTTAATTTCCATATCCGAATCCGATCCGAATCCGAATTAGTTATTCGGATATTCGGATTGATCCGATCCGAATATCTGAATAAGAATTCGGATCGGTTTATTTGGGTTTCGATTTCGGTTCGGATTTCGGTTTTTTTCGGATTTCAGATTTCTTGAACACCCCTAGTTAGAACCCGTGTATTACACGGGGTGGTAATAAACCATAAACAACTAAAAAATAAATATAATAATATAAATACTTGAAACAATCTTACTTTGTTTTAGTGAAGTTATTTAAAAGTTGTTCATGGATATTAATAGTCAACTGAGACGACTCTAGAACTATTTGACCATATTCTTTTCTCGTTAAATCTTTCAACTTAAAACGTTTGACACTATGACAAACCCAAAATAGAAAAACATATAATCTAAAAATGAATAAATACCCAAAATAGAAAAACATATAATCTAAAAATGAATAAATATTGAATAACTGGTCTAAAAGGAAGTATTTAAAACATAAAATTGATATAATATGAAGCTTATGATAATAGGGACGACTTGTCAAAATTGGTATGATCTAACCATATATGATATAAGTAATATACTACAGGAAACAAATGAACCAAGTGTCACAATATATGAAACAATGATGTGTATTAATTACCCTGGTTAAATCATTAAAAAAAATCAATTGATCATAAGGCCATGGGTATACTCTAACTGATCTTAACTCCATAACATCACTCATTTATCTCTCTTTCATTCCATGTCACCCAAAGAAAATAGTTTAATCCTTTTAACTTATCTCACACCTACTAATTATTAATTTAGTTTATTGTTCTTTGCCTTTTAACTTGTTAAAAACATAATCAAAGGCTCTTTTTTAACAAAATTAGCACAAATGAGAAGTGGTTTAATTCATGTTTTTTAATTCCATGTCATTTTAACGTATGTTGGGGTTAGAGTATACTCCATGGTCTAACAAACCATTTTTAGAAGTTTGTTATATTAATGACTTAGAAAGCTACTATTGAAAATTAAAGACAAAATAAATACTACTAAAATGCAAACATTGCGACGACTTGAAAAATATGATGATATGTTATATAAAGATAATTACAAAGATTAGTTATACTAACATATTCCTATCCTTATTCAATATTGATACATAAACAAAAATAACAGCAATCAACTTGAACAAATCCATTCCATCGAGTCATCTAATCCCCCCACTTCTTCCAAATCTTCTAGTTCAAGCCACACACATAGTCAAAATAAATCAGTGTTGACATATAAAAGTTAAAATAGCCTTGAGATTCACCATTCTAGGCATTTGGAAAAAGACCAAACAAAATTCACTACCTGTAGGCTGTAGCCAATTGCAGAACCTATAACCAAAACCAAACCAAATTTAGTGTAAAACAATGAACTGCCATATAAACTGAAACCAAACATATATGATTAATTCAAAACTGAAATGTTATATATTGATTATAGATCATACATTTTTGTCATAATCATACAAAAGTAAATGTTTTTTTCTTTTTACAATGAACTGACAAATGAAGAGTTGAATCGCGAACGAACACGGGCCCGAGCTGCACAAGTAAAAGCGATGAATTCGCATTTCCTGAAATCAAACTACCATTTAATGCTTTAAACATCCAAATATCCCCCTTGGCTCTTGCAGTTAAAAAAACTTTCTATGCATTTATCAATGAAAATTTGATAAATTGCACCAATAACAACGAAAGATACCCAACATTGCAACAACTCCTCTAGCTCCATATAATATAACTATTGTCTTAATTTCAACTACATCCCACTATGTTTAACAAATCTCATCTGTAAGCACAAACAAAATTACCAAAAGGCAAGTGTAACACTCATACAAAATCTCATTAGTAAATAATTGTATGAATAATATAGTAAATGAATGAATATGTTAACAATACCATCTCGTCTTGAACAATCATTTCGATGGACCAATCTTGCCCGGGCTTTGAGTTGTCCTTCAGCCGCCAAACTCTCAAAATACGGACCTTTAGAATACACTCACTGTTAAGAACATCGAGTTGGTTCAACATGATGATATTGGTTGGCTCCATCTTGCTACAAAAATTTAACAAAAACATAAATAAATTAAAATTAAATAACAATAACAATTTTAAGCGTCAAAAATTAAATATGAAAATGAAAGAAATATATGTAAACAAAAAGTAAAAACCTTGGCACAAAGCTACTCGATTTTATTAAAAAGTTAGCCTATGAAATGTACATATTTATAGGAAATGAATTAGGGTTATCGAAAATTATAGAAGGAATGTATAAATGTAATTGATTAGATACATAAAGTTAGGAAATTTCAAAAAATTTAAAAAGAATTAAATTAGGAAGGAATAGAATTGATAATGTAATTAATGAAATTTCAAATAATATGCAATGTTACAAAATTAGATTCGAAATACAATTAATATATTTCAGAATTCTTTAATTTTATGTAATGGTAGATATGTAAAATGGAATGTTACATAATGTAAAAATGTAAGTTACTAATTATATAGTATGTATTGTAATTGTAATTCATATAATGTGTGAAAATAAAAAGTTAGTAATTGTTGCAATATATTGACAATAATAAGTGAATGGTTGAATGGGTCAACTAACGTAAATTGTTATTATTAAAAAATAATAGTCAATAGATTTGTATTTTAAATCTTAAAAGCAAATGAGTGTAATTAAATCAGTGGGTCAATGGGTCAACTAAGGTGATGATAGCAAAACTTAATGATTGTTAATTAAATAAAATTTTCATTCAAATTTAGACCATAATTAAGTCAATAATTAATTCAAATATGAAAGAGGGAATATCAAATTTAAAATTTTACAAAATCCGAAATTAAAACTTTCCTTAAATGACCTGGTCATGCTTTCCTAATATACTTAATTTCCTATTGAATTTCACAAATTTAATTTAAAACTTTAAATAATATAATATTTTAACAGAATTATAATAATTTATATCGGTATCTCTATATATTATATATATATATATATATATATTCCTCGTAATCTCTATATTAAATAGGTAAATAATTAATTAATTAATTAATTTAGTATATATTTATAATATTACATTTTTGGGGGTCGGTGGTGCAGTGAAGTTGTGCATCATGGAGTGAAAATTGTACTATCTCATCATTGGACCACAATGTCCACTAACACCAACTTCCATCACAAGAGACAAAACAAATGGGTTTCCATTCTCTCTCTATGTTTAATCTTCTCTGGTTGTGTTCCTATGGTGCTCTCCTTTCTCTCCGACTGTCACTTTCAGCCAAACCGCATCAATCCGCTGGTAACCATTGTTGCCCTGCCAATGGTTGTTGCCGTATGTGGCGGTGGCGGTGATGTTGTACGCTGGTGGACATCGGTCGCCTGGTAGGGTGATGTTGTTGTCGAGTTCCATTTAGGCGACGACGATCTATCTACAACGACGATTGGCGACTTCTACGATTGCCGAATTACATTTCGGAACCCTAGGCGACTATGGTATGGCGGTGGTTAGACGTAGCTCGGTGGCGACGGAGACAACCAGAGTTTCCAGGTTTCAAGGTGACGGTGGTCCATTAGAGCTCCGCTCTCTGGTCAATGGAACCTTTGTCTTCACCCTTGCATGTGTCATAAGGTGGTCCAATGTGTGTACTTAACTGATGGAATGTACTTTGTGGGCAGAAACTTTGGGATGGTAATAGTTAAACATTAGTACATACAATAAAACTCATTATGTTATTGTAGCTTGGAACATTAATTCTCATATGAAGAGGCCCTAATTATTGCTTATTTGGGTTTCTTTTTTGTTTTAACTTCCATTTAATCTTTGTAATATGTTACTTCTTTGTAATGTGTTACTGATATCATATTGTTTTGGTGCAGTTTGCATATGCTAGGATTGTGTGTGTTTAAAGGGTCTAGATTATTGGAGTCTGAAGAAACACTAATCGACCCCGAGTAGATTATGGATAATCTGGGGGTTAAGTAATGTTTCCCACGAGAGTTAGGTCCGGCAAAGAAGGATGTTCTTCAGATGACCTGCAAAACAGACACCGTGAGCTCGTCACTGAGAAGGGGGGGGGGGGGTTCGTCCTTGTGACCACCCTCCGGCGTTAGAATCAGACTAGATTGCTCTGAATATAAGTGTATATTGAGAGAAATAGCTAGTGAAGGTAAAATACCAGATCCTCCTACCGTTCCAAGGTGTTGGAGTATTTATAGCCGAAGGTAGGTTTCCAAGCAGGTACAGCCAGCTGTAGAATATTCCTGTTCTACCAACTATGGGCTACGCACGTGCCATGCTGGTTGGTGGGTAGGCAGCGGCTGATAGTGACCGGGCCGGCTGTGTACTATTCCTTTTCCACCAACTGCAGGCTATGTGCGTGCCACGACAAGGGTTGGTGAGTAGGCAGCGGCTAATAGTGACAAACAGTACTAGAGCATGCTCCTCGTACTGTTTGTCGGTGAGCTGTCACCCTGTGATTGGTTCATGGGCTGCTTTGGTCAGATTTTGTCTATTTTGTCCATACCTTGGCAGGTATAGTACAAAAGATCTTCCAGAAGCATACGGACTGGCTCATTTGGGCGGGAGTATTCCCGCCTTGCTCATTCCTTCAGGTGACATTGAATTATTGAGTTAGTGCCTTGTGCGTGTAGCCTTGCTATTAGTGCGGGTAGCCTTCCCTAATGGCTTGTATCCGCAGCTGCGGGGACAGGCGGGGTACTTCACCATTGGGAGGCTTTCCCTGCGGGAACAGCTGGCGTACTGCGCGTAAGGTCTTCATCTCTGAGCATGGTGGGTCCTGCGGAACCAGTTGGTCCTTGCGCAAACGTCCCTCTTCAAGGTGAGTCTTGCGGGTCCAACTGGGCTCTGCTGGGACCTACCACTTCAAATCCCCCCAGTCCAATGTTCTTCTCATGAATTGTTAATAAGTGAGGTGAACTTTGGACTTAATCAAGGGGTTTTGAAAAGGATTTGGTTTTAAGGTTGTCCGTGGGGATTCTTCCCGCGGTTTCCCTAATGTCACGCAGAAATTCCCGACTTTTCTGCTTGATCTTTAGGTATGATGTGGGTAGGTGTGTAACCTCCTCGCAAGTCAGGAGCGTTGAGTTCCACTTGTGTAGATTCTCCATGAGGTTTTGGTAGTTTTGAACATAGTGATCAATTATGTTAAAACAACCAATTCCATCTTGGAGCTTCAAACAATCTAGTTCTCGACGTTCCCGCTATGCGGGGATGTTATTCCCGTTTCCGCAAGCATGGCCCAGAAGATCCTTCTTGGTTTCAATTCCCTGCGGAGTGCTAGGTATGTGAAGGGTTTCGCCTTGACACTGTACCCGCACTCGTCTTATAGTTACTTTACTTCCAAGGTATTCCTGGCTTCAATTCCCTGCAGGTGCTAAGTATGCGAAGGGTTTTGCCTTAACACTGTACTCGCACCTGTCTTATAGTTACTTGGTTGCCAATGTAAGGGGTATAGTCCCGCTTACTTTTGAATCTTTTTGAAATTCGAAGAGTTGGTGAAAGGATAAGAACAGTCCAAACTGTTGAAATGTCGTCCGACGGTTTCTTCTGACAGTGTCAGGACGTGCAGGAAGTTATGGCGACGTGACAGTACATGGTCATTCCAGACGCTTTTTCAGGCGCGTGGGCGCGATTTTTTGGGCGCGTGGGTGCGGATTTTACGGCGCGCGTCCCGTCAACAGCTGTTGCCAGCTTGCTTTTTCCACGTGTCATAGTTTCATTGCACCAGCTCTTTTCTCTCTCCTCTGCATTAAATTCATCGCATTCATTGCGATGAGTATATAAAGGGGGAGATGGTCCTTTGTAATCCACACTTTCACTTCTCTCTTCTCCTTCTAAGCGATTTCCGGCGAATATTCTTTCTGAAATCGTTCTTTACCTCCAAAACATGTCGTCTACTCATGATCCAGAAGCTATCGTCGAGGAGTCTGACTTGTATGTCGAGAACCCGACGTCTACGTCCGATAAGGACGATAAGAGCACTGCTGGCGAATGCCAGTGTGCTCTTCCCATCGAGCTTTACCGGTACATCGTCCGGAAGTTCATGCTCGAGCCGTTCGAGCCTGAGTTTCCGGAGCCACACCAGACGGTGTACGATGCCCCCAAAGGGAAAATAGGGGTATATGCCGCCTTCTTCGTCTATGGGAATCTTAGGTTCCCATTGACGAAGTTTGTATACCGTGTTCTGGATAGACACGGTGTGCACCTGACGGAGGTACACCCAATGGCGATCGCCAAGATCCGCCATTTTGAGTGGGTGTGCCTCATTCTTGGCGTGGATCCCCACGTCGACCGTCTGATGACCTTCTACTCCTGGAGGTGCATCCAAGGCTGGTACACCCTGGTCACCCGGATCAAGGGTTTGAAGATCTGCGCTACCGAGCGCAGTCTTCGGTCTTGGAAGCGGGAGTTCTTTTACATCTCTGCCCGTTTCGTCCCTATAGCGATGACATTTAAGAACGGGAGAGCTCTCCCCAGCCTTCACGCCTCCAACTACCAAGAGGCGGAATGGTTCTCCAAGATTTCCCGGATCCAGACTCCGGTTTACCGCTTTCCGGAGTCCGGGATGGTGATGCTCGGTATGAGCAGGGTGTGGAAGGATGCTGGGGCGGATGCGCCACAGATTCCCATCGTACTTGAATATGGTTTGAACCTGACCAGGCTGTTACAATTGGGGCGGATGCGCCACAGATTCCCACAGATTCCCACAGAAAAATGGGCCCTTAATGGCAGATACCCTGACCAGGCTGTTACAATTGGCCCAACAATCGCTGATCCTACGCGCACCTTACTCAAACGCTTATTACAGAAAAACGCTGACATCTTCGCGTGGACACCAGCTGACATGACTGGTGTACCTCGAAGTAAAGCAGAGCATAAGCTCAAGTGTGACCCGGCTTTTACGCCAGTCATACAAAAGCGCAGAGTAATGGGGGCGGAACAGGCTAACGCGTGTAGAACCCAAGTCAAGGAACTCCTTGACGCGGGCATCGTACGCGTTAGTAGATATCAAACATGGGTTGCAAATCCCGTTATGGTACCGAAGGCTAACAAACAATGGCGCATGTGTATAGATTTCAAAGATTTAAACAAAGCATGCCCCAAAGATTGTTACCCGTTACCTGAAATTGACCTCAAAGTGGATTCATTAGCACCGTTTCGCCTTAAATGCTTCCTTGATGCATATAAGGGGTACCATCAAATCCACATGGCTGTAGATGATCAGGACAAAACCGCATTTCGGACGCCCGATGGCACATTTTGTTATCAAATGATGCCATTCGGACTTAAGAATGCAGGGTCCACATACCAACGCCTGATAGACAAAGAGTTTCATGCCCAAATTGGGAGAAACTTGGAAGTCTACATGGATGATTTGGTCATCAAAAGCCCTGAGCCAGAAACGATGTTGAAAGACATCGAGGAAACTTTCAACACGCTCAGAAAGATAAACATGAAGCTCAACCCGAGCAAGTGTTCCTTTGGGATGGAAGAAGGGAAGTTCTTGGGAGTCATTGTTACTAAAGATGGCTTCAGAGCGAACCCTGAAAAGGTCGAAGCCATTATCAAAATGGAATCACCTAGTACCATCAAGCAAGCCCAGACACTGAATGGACGCCTAGTCGCACTTAACCGCTTTTTGTCAAACCATGCGGATAGGTCGTTCCCATTCGTGTCAACATTGAGAAACTGTTTAAAGAAAACGCACTTCCGCTGGATACCAGAAGCGGAAGCAGCTTTTCAGGAAATTCGGTCACGCTTGATCGAACTCCCAACGCTCACAGCACCAGAAGCGGGGGAGGAATTAATCATATATCTTTCTGCCACAGATAGAGCAACCGGGGCAGTCCTGCTAGTAGAGCGGAAAGGTATCCAGATGCCTATTTACTATGTTAGCCGTGTCCTAACAGATGTAGAAACCCGGTACTCCACCCTGGAAAAATTAGTCTTAGCACTTTTACAAGCTTCACGCAGACTAAGACGATATTTCCAGGGTCACCCAATCACCATTCTCACCAACTTCAAACTCGCAAACGTTCTAGGCAAACCCGAATTATCGGGACGTCTAGCCAAATGGGCAATTGAGTTGGGGGAATATGCGATAAAGTACAAGCCAAGACCAGCTATGAAAGGCCAGGTCCTGGCCGACTTTATTGCAGAAGTCCCCGCTTCGCGGGAGAAAGAGTGCCAGGAGGAGGCTCAACCCTCCCCAGCACAGGACATCAATGATGTCTGGCGACTCTACACTGATGGAGCAGCCAGCAACGAGGGTTCAGGCGCAGGGTTGAAATTAACCAACCCAGCAGGCCAAGAATACACTTACGCTATTTGACTGGATTTTCCAAGTACGAATAACGAAGCCGAGTATGAAGCATTCTTGGCAGGGCTGAGAATTGCGCGTAAAATGGGAGTGAAAAACTTGGAAGCCCACGTGGATTCCATGTTAGTAGCCAACCAGATAAACGGAACATACACGGCCGTGAACGACACAATGGCCCTGTACCTCGCACAAGGAAAAACCCTTATGCGCGATTTTAATGATTGTAAAGTCATACACGTCAAGCGTAGCGAAAACAAATCTGCGGATGCGTTAAGCAAGCTTGCATCATTAGCCTTCACCCATTTGGGAAAGGACATCCGCATTGAACTCCTTGAAGCACCATCAGTCCCGCACAAGGAAATTTGTGTCATCCAAACCGGTACACAAACGTGGATGACACCAATAATAAATTACCTTGCAGCGGGTATACTACCAGAGTCAAAAACACAGGCAAAAAAAATACGTTGTAAAGCATTAAACTATCAACTCATCGATGACATCCTTTACAGACGTAACTTTCTTGGCCCACTCTTAAGATGCGTGAGCAACCAAGATGCTGACTACCTCCTAAGGGAAGTGCACGAAGGCATCTGTGGAGTACACGCAGGTCCACGCGCTGTTGTAGCTAAGCTAAACAACGCGGGATACTTTTGGCCGGGGATGCATACGGATGCGCTGGCATACATCAGAAAGTGTAGGTCTTGCCAGCTCTACGCACCCAACACGCATCGCCCGAAGAATGAACTTGTTCCAGTCACCTCTTCATGGCCATTTCAGAAGTGGGCCATCGATGTGACATGCCCATTTCCTACAGCAGCAGGAAACGTTCAGTTCCTAGTGGTAGCCATCGACTACTTCACCAAGTGGATAGAAGCAAAACCCTTAGCCCAAACAACCGCAAAACATATTAAAAAATTTATTTGGGAATTTATTATTTGTCGTTTTGGACTTCCACAGACTTTGGTGAGTGACAACGGCACCAACTTTGCTGACAAGAAGCTACAAAAGTGGCTAGAAGAACTTCAAATCACCCACACCTTTACCTCAGTGGCACACCCGCAAGGTAACGGTGAGGTGGAAAGAGTAAATAAAAGCATCGTCGAAGGCATAAAGAAAAGACTCCTGGAACACAGATCCGGCTGGATAGACGAAGTTCCACACGTCCTTTGGGCAAACAGAACGCTGAAAAAGGCCAGTACGGGAGAAACCCCGTTCAGCCTCACTTATGGCACTGAAGCCATGGTCCCAGTCGAAATTGGTTTGCCCTCACCAAGGGTCTTGATTCAGCCAGAAGACAATGATGCGGAAAGACGGTTAGACCTTATGCTAACCGAGGAACGCAGAGACTTAGCCGCAGCGCGTGAAGAAAACTACAAGCGACAAATGCAAAAGTACTACAACACGCGGGTAAAACTCTGCAACTTCAATGTAGGAGACTACATATTGCGTAACAACGAGGCTTCAAACCAAGAGCGCCCAGGAAAACTGGCACCGGTCTGGGAAGGACCGTACATTATCAAAGAAGTTTTGGGAAAAGGCGCATACCGGCTCGAAAGGCTCGATGGCACTCCTATCCCAAGAACATGGAACGGAGCTCAATTACGCAAATGTTACATGTAGATCAATTCCAAACTTGTAAAGAAAAGGCCTAGAGCCACTTCTAATGGAAATGATTCTCCTTTCACATTGTGTTGATAGCCTTACCTTTATACTTATGAACTTCCCACGCTGATATGCCGGTTTTAACCGCATAAATATGGGAAGAAGTAAGTCGTTGCGTGTGGAAGGTGGCAAAACCCGCATAAACACATAAAACGGTAAAAATTTCTAAGGAAAACCTTCACGCAGGTCAGCTATAGGTGAAGTTTGGTCATCCCAACAAATGAAAGTGACGGTCCTACCCGCACAATCATGATAAAGGAAACTGAACATTGACCTATTGGCAACCGCGCGTCGAAAGGTTAACTTATTCAAAACACTTAAAAAATTTCAAAGGAAAAGATGAGGAAAACTTCCACGCAGGTCAGATATAGGTAAAGTTTAGCCATCCTACTAAGTGAAAGTGACGGTCTTATCCGCACAATCACGAAAGAGGAAGCAAAACTTTAACTTATTATCTGCCACGTTGAAAAGTTAACTTATCTAAGTACTAAAGAAATTGCTAAGTTAAAACAAAATATGAGCGAAATAAACAAGGCAAGGCATTAACAAATAATTTTTATTCCATCAACATTCAAACATTACAAGAATTGCTGGGTACATACCCGCATACAAGATTATAAGTCTACAAACATAAAAATCTACTCTAATGGTGGAAAGGGATCTAAAGTATAAAGCTTCAGGACCACTCCCACTTGGACCCGCATCATCAGTAGAGTGTGGCGGTTCAAGACCGAAGACTCCGGTTCAAAACCTTAAATCAACAAAGAAGACGGAGCATACCGTAAGGGATAAAGTTCAAACCGTATTCAAGTACGATGGGAATCTGTGGCGCATCCGCCCCAGCATCCTTCCACACCCTGCTCATACCGAGCATCACCATCCCGGACTCCGGAAAGCGGTAAACCGGAGTCTGGATCCGGGAAATCTTGGAGAACCATTCCGCCTCCTGGTAGTTGGAGGCGTGAAGGCTGGGGAGAGCTCTCCCGTTCTTAAATGTCATCGCTATAGGGACGACACGTGCAGAGATGTAAAAGAACTCCCGCTTCCAAGACCGAAGACTGCGCTCGGTAGCGCAGATCTTCAAACCCTTGATCCGGGTGACTAGGGTGTACCAGCCTTGGATGCACCTCCAGGAGTAGAAGGTCATCAGGCGGTCGACGTGGGGATCCACGCCAAGAATGAGGCACACCCACTCAAAATGGCGGATCTTGGCGATCGCCATTGGGTGTACCTCCGTCAGGTGCACACCGTGCTATCCAGAACACGGTATACAAACTTCGTCAATGGGAACCTAAGATTCCCATAGACGAAGAAGGCGGCATATACCCCTATTTTGCCCTTGGGGGCATCGTACACCGTCTGGTGTGGCTCCGGAAACTCAGGCTCGAACGGCTCGAGCATGAACTTCCGGACGATGTACCGGTAAAGCTCGATGGGAAGAGCACACTGGCATTCGCCAGCAGTGCTCTTATCGTCCTTATCGGACGTAGACGTCGGGTTCTCGACATACAAGTCAGACTCCTTGACGATAGCTTCTGGATCATGAGTAGACGACATGTTTTGGAGGTAAAGAACGATTTCAGAAAGAATATTCGCCGGAAATCGCTTAGAAGGAGAAGAGAGAAGTGAAAGTGTGGATTACAAAGGACCCTCTCCCCCTTTATATACTCATCGCAATGAATGCGATGAATTTAATGCGGAGGAGAGAGAAAAGAGCTGGTGCAATGAAACTATGACACGTGGAAAAAGCAAGCTGGCAACAGCTGTTGACGGGACGCGCGCCGTAAAATCCGCACCCACGCGCCCAAAAAATCGCGCCCACGCGCCTGAAAAAGCGTCTGGAATGACCATGTACTGTCACGTCGCCATAACTTCCTGCACGTCCTGACACTGTCAGAAGAAACCGTCGGACGACATTTCAACAGTTTGGACTGTTCTTATCCTTTCACCAACTCTTCGAATTTCAAAAAGATTCAAAAAGATTCAAAAGTAAGCGGGACTATACCCCTTACCTTGGCAACCAAGTAACTATAAGACAGGTGCGAGTACAGTGTTAAGGCAAAACCCTTCGCACACTTAGCACCTGCAGGGAATTGAAGCCAGGAATACCTTGGAAGTAAAGTAACTATAAGACGAGTGCGGGTACAGTGTCAAGGCGAAACCCTTCACATACCTAGCACTCCGCAGGGAATTGAAACCAAGAAGGATCTTCTGGGCCATGCTTGCGGAAACGGGAATAACATCCCCGCATAGCGGGAACGTCGAGAACTAGATTGTTTGAAGCTCCAAGATGGAATTGGTTGTTTTAACATAATTGATCACTATGTTCAAAACTACCAAAACCTCATGGAGAATCTACACAAGTGGAACTCAACGCTCCTGACTTGCGAGGAGGTTACACACCTACCCACATCATACCCAAAGATCAAGCAGAAAAGTCGGGAATTTCTGCGTGACATTAGGGAAACCGCGGGAAGAATCCCCACGGACAACCTTAAAACCAAATCCTTTTCAAAGCCCCTTGATTAAGTCCAAAGTTCACCTCACTTATTAACAATTCATGAGAAGAACATTGGACTGGGGGGACTTGAAGAGGTAGGTCCCAGCAGAGCCCAGTTGGACCCGCAAGACTCACCTTGAAAAGGGACGTTTGCGCAAGGACCAACTGGTTCCGCAGGACCCACCATGCTCAGAGATGAAGACCTTACGCGCAGTACGCCAGCTGTTCCCGCAGGGAAAGCCTCCCAATGGTGAAGTACCCCGCCTGTCCCCGCAGCTGCGGATACAAGCCATCAGGGAAGGCTACCCGCACTAATAGCAAGGCTACACGCACAAGGCACTAACTCAATAATTCAATGTCACCTGAAGGAATGAGCAAGGCGGGAATACTCCCGCCCAAATGAGCCAGTCCGTATGCTTCTGGAAGATCTTTTGTACTATACCTGCCAAGGTATGGACAAAATAGACAAGATCTGACCAAAGCAGCCCATGAACCAATCACAGGGTGACAGCTCACCGACAAACAGTACGAGGAGCATGCTCTAGTACTGTTTGTCACTATTAGCCGCTGCCTACTCACCAACCCTTGTCGTGGCACGCACATAGCCTGCAGTTGGTGGAAAAGGAATAGTACACAGCCGGCCCGGTCACTATCAGCCGCTGCCTACCCACCAACCAGCATGGCACGTGCGTAGCCCATAGTTGGTAGAACAGGAATATTCTACAGCTGGTTGTACCTGCTTGGAAACCTACCTTCGGCTATAAATACTCCAACACCTTGGAACGGTAGGAGGATCTGGTATTTTACCTTCACTAGCTATTTCTCTCAATATACACTTATATTCAGAGCAATCTAGTCTGATTCTCACGCCGGAGGGTGGTCACAAGGAGGAACCCCCCCTTCTTAGTGACGAGCTCACGGTGTCTGTTTTGCAGGTCATCTGAAGAACATCCTTCTTTGCCGGACCTAACTCTCGTGGGAAACATTACTTAACCCCCAGATTATCCATAATCTACTCAGGGTCGATTAGTGTTTCTTCAGAGTCGTAAGCGTGGCTATGACTCCTGATCCAGGCGCTGCTCAATTTTTGGGCGTAAATGCTTAATTTGCTCTTTGAAATTGTATTCAGCAGCTTGGAGATGGAGTGGTTGTGGCAATTGTCTTTTGTGGTTGACAACTGTTGACGGTACTCAAAACTTATCTCAATGATGGTCAACGTAAGGTTATCTGAGATTTTTTCAAATATAGACTCGATGGGTTTTCCGTAGGTATGTTCGAGGCTATGATTAATGAGCCGATATTTTATTCACTATGGTTTGCGCTATGGCCTCGGCTACCTTGAGCCGTGATTTTGTTCCCTACGGTTTCGGCTATGATGACGAGCTTTGGCTCATCTGAGCCGCAATGAACTACACTATGTTTTGGGCTATGATGACATGCCTCGGCTAATCTGAGCTGTAGTTTTATTCCCTATGACTTGAGCTATGATGACGGGCCTCGGCTCATTTAAGCAACGATTTTACTCACTATTGGCATAATGGTCTTCCATAATTGGACCACACCGCAACGCGGGGGGGTTTTAATACTAGTTATATATAAAAATAACACAGGTGGTGAATAAAATCAACCAAAAATATAACAAAAGTGGTGAATGAAAACAACCAAAAATATTAAAAATTTTAAAAATAACTTTTTAATATTTCGAAATCAAACTATACCTACGATTTTAAAAGATTGCATTAAATAAAATATTTTGTCTTGTTATTTAATTAATATAAATTTACACTTTTAGCTTAATGTATTAGTAATCTTAAAATATTACATTATTACATTATTATTTAATTATTGAAGATGAATAATTAATTCAAATAGGAGCAGGGAATATCAAATTTAAAATTTTACAAATCCGTAATTAAGCCTTTCCTTAATACACTAGGTCATCCTTTCCTAATATCCTTAATTTCCTATTCAATTTGTCAAATTTAATTTAAATATTTAAATAATATAATATTTTAACAGAATTATAATATTATATATCGGTATCTATATATATATATATATATATATATATATATATTCTCAATAATCTCTATATTAAATACGTAAATAATTAATTAAATTATTTATTATATATTATATATAAAGTTAACATAGGTGGTGTATAAAATCAACCAAAAATATAACAAAGATGGTGAATGAAATCAACCAAAAATAATAAAATTTTCAAAAATAACTTTTTAATATTTCGAATTCAAAGTATACCTACGATTTTAAAAGATTGCATTAAATAGAATATTTTGTCTTGTTATTTAATTAATATAAATTTACACTTTTAGCTAAATGTAATATTAATTAAAATATTACATTATTACATTATTATTTAAGTATTGAAAATGAAAAATTAAAGATTAAAGGAAAGAAGAAATATAATAATTTAATAGCATTGATGAATCTTAATTTAATATATTTTTGATTTATTTTATTACCTTGAAAATTAGAGAAGGCCTTGATATAAATGAAAACTATGAGAATCAACTAATAGGAAGGGGATATATGGACTTAAAACTTATTACTTTAACAGTATAGTTAGATTATTGATGGAATTAATTTGCACGAGATTAACTTTATTTGACCAAACCCAAAGGCAATGCACTTAAGGTGTATTTGTAACATGAATGATTAGTTGGAGGTGATAGAGAAGAAAGTGTGAAGAAATCTTTTGCTGACTGCATGCATTTATGATGTGAGACGGAACAAAAAAGAAAATAAAGAATATTGGAGAAGAAAGAGAATGAGTATAGATGGTGATGTAACATGCATTTAGAATTGAGGATAGTTTTAGTTACATTCTTTTATAAAGCCTATAAATCGTCCACTAATCATATTCAAATTAAAATAATTTGGGAGTACTTTAAATATTTGATCAGATGATTTAGAAGACAACCTACAACCCTTATGAAAAGAGCATACCATAACTTAGATTAAAGATGGTCCTTAATAAAAGGGGAATCAACACAATAAAAATGCTACGGCTCTTTGTGAAAGAATATGACTTTTAAGGAACTAACCTCCCCAAAATAGTAAACACCACATGATGTATTCACTAATATGGACTATCTACATCTCTAGAGCTTAAAACACTCACGAACACACCCAATCAGCTGACGCATCAAATTTTCACTGATCTTTCGAAAATACTTGTTTCCTCTTCATCTGTACAAACATATATTACAGTATATAACATTATTTGTATATTATTATAATAGGCTCATGAACAGGTCGATTCATATATATACACAAAGTTTCGAACAAAATAGGTTTCAATGTTTCATATTCAAACATTATAAGGTTTCCTTAAGTTACCCAACCGATTGCATAATTAACAGATTATGACAAGTAGGACTGGCTGACTGCAAGAGGACATAACGTGAGCTAGCCAATACTCTCCTAAATTCAAGCAGTTGACAAACACCTTTGAGAAAATAAGGTTTTACGTACTTTGGTCACCAAACAAAGAACTAGTTGAATGTGGTTTAGTGAACGCTAACCCTCCACGTTTATTGCATCCTACCGAGTTCAGGTAGGATGGTGTAGATGGAAAGCAGCCACAGGTATATTGTGCGACAAGAGTTTCCCGACTAAACTAAAGGGAAAATTCTATAGGGTGGCAGTTAGACCTGCAATGCTATATGGAACAGATTGTTGGGCCATCAAGAAGGCACAAGTGCGGAAGATGGAGGTAGCAGAAATGAGAATGCTACGTTGGATGTGTGGGCACACAAGGCTAGACCGAATAAGAAACGTTGTGTTTCGCGAGAGATTAGGGGTGGCGAACATAGCAGACAAGATAAGAGAGTGGAGATTGAGATGGTTTGGACATGTAAAGAGAAGACTGACGACGAATCCTGTTAGATCCGTAGACAACATTACTATAGAGGGGAGGAGGGGTAGAGGACGACCGAAATTGACTTGGGATGAGAGGATTAGGCATGATTTGATAGACCTAAACCTCTCCGAGGACATGGTTGAGGATAGGAATTCGTGGAGAAGTAGAATTAAAGTTAGGGATTTTTAGAGAGAATTGAATACCTTAGGGCTTAGACTTAACTTATTTAGGTCACATACCATAATGGTATTTCCCTTACATATATTATTATTATTATTATAATTATTATTAGCTTTTATATAACTGTTAAACTGTGATCTTATTATTAATATTATTATAATTAGCAGTAGTTTTTATATAGATGTTAAACTTTGATTTCCTTTATTTTGCTTCATACACATGTACTTAGAGCCGAGGGTCTCTCTGGAAGCCACCTCTTTATTCCTTTGGATAGAGGTACGGTGTGCCTACATCCCACCCTTCCCAGACCCTACTTATAGCTTTGCTGTCGGTGGGATTTTACTGGGTATGATTGATTGATTGATTGACATAGTATCTCACGAATGTTAGCATATAGTTAAATCATTATGAGAAATTTTTTTTATAAGAAATTAATATTTAGAGTAAAGTTTTAGACTTGGTTTACATGTTATAGGCAAAAGATCCAATACAATAATACTTTAACGTATAATAGGTACGCGAATCCTTTTTTATCACGAATCGATTCATGAAATCACATCCAACATCTCAGAATCGTCCATATATATCCAACTAATCATTGGTTCACCGAAAAAACAGTTTTGAATCGTTTTTGAGCGTTTTAGGTTTTGGCTAAGCGTTTTAAGGTTTTGGTTGAGCGTTTTTTGAGCGTTATTAGGTTTTGCCTTTGAGCGTCTCGCGTACCTATCGTACGTTAAGTCATTATTGTACAGTATCTCAACCCACATATTATAATCATTTTGTGTTTCACGTTATAAAAAAATGATAACAACCGGGACAAATCGAGTTAAAGTATTTTTATCTTTCTTTTAAAAAAATCATATTAATATTTTATTAATTAGTTTTCTTTAGACCGGCTAGCTTACAAACCTTCTAAACATACTTTTAAATCTACACTTTTATCGATTAGGGGACTAGAATCCTGAATCATCTGGAGAGAAACCAGGGCCGGCCCTTCGGGGTGCACTACAACAAAAAGGGCCTTTTAGGACCTTTTGTGTGGGACGCTTGTAAAATAGGGTCATAAAATCTATTTAATATAACAAATGAGCATTTGGGGTCCTTTTACAATATACGCTAAAGAACCGGTGTCCTAAAAAGTTATTTAATAGGATGGATGATTCTTTGGGGTCGTATTATCATATAACTTAATAAGCCACTTAAAATGTAAATCATAATAAAGTAATCTATAAGACATGTAGTTGTTGGTGTCCCATTATGTGGTAATATATAAGAAACTTTATCACTGGAGGTCTTATTATAACATAACTTAATAGGACACTTTGTAGTTAAGTCATAAATGTTCGGTGTTATAGGACCCTTTCTAGTCGAAGTCATATAAGAACATAACTTAATAGAACATTTTACACTATGGTCATATAACTTTAACCTTTATAGACACATAATCATTGTGGTGTTCTTATAAAACACTGTAATAGGACATTTGATATTTTAGTCATAAAACATTTGTTTTAGTTCCCAACCCACCGTCTGACTAGCGACTGATTAATGATTTTTACAAACAACACTGCGTCAGGGAGCTTAAGTTTTATCACCAAATAAATTATGGTGGGTTAAAGTCTTAAACTTGGAGGTTTGAGAAGTAACCTTCTAAATATGTTGGAGGGGTAAATTGTAAAATGTTAAATGAAAACCAAGTATCAGATTTTGGTGGGCATAGCCCACGTTTTTCATCTCTGGTTCGGTGAAGGCATCAAGAATCAAGGGGACTTCATAATTTCCAAGTCTTTTTTCTTTTGATGATGCATGTTGAAATTAAAGCTAGATCAAGAGAGTAACGTATGAATAAACCAATGTATGAGTATTTAACCCTTGTTCTTATGTTAGTGAAGATGAGTTTATACATGATGCAATTAGTGTTATAATTGTCGAAATGAAATTGATATTTTATGTGGTTTCTTCCATCTTATGAACGCGCTATGCATATAAACTGAATTAAGTGTTAATGTTGTTATGTGTGTGATGAAACTTGATAATCCTGGGTATTATATCTCATATCCATAGTTAAGATGTTAATGCTTTGTTGTGCACGCAAAGTGTTTGATAAAATGTCTGAACCAAAGTTTTGATAGATTTTATAGTGTTTTTACATCTTTTGACTTATATCATTGTATATGATGTCCCTAGACTCCTATACATGTTTGAGTTGAGTTAAAACCAGGTATACGAGGTCTTTTATGTTATTGGTTCAAAGTGGGGAGAACCCTAAACATGGTTTCGAAGCTTTTAGTTCAGATTTTTATCTAACTTTAAAATATCATATAAAATCAACCGGGCATCCGTTTGAGGATTTCTTTATACGAACGGAAATCCCCGAGTGTCTACTTTTTGCATAATTTTAGTATAAAAGCAGACATGGTCTGAAGCTGGGTCAAAAGCACAATTTTGTACAGACTACATATGCTGAATATCAAGTGAGCTGTGTGGATTTTGTATTCTGTCCGGTGTTTAGAAATATTGTATAAAATCAACTGTAGCTCCGATAAAGACATATTTTATATGGTTGGAAAGCCCTACGTGTCTACTTTTGATAGGAACCGAAAAAGCAAACTTTAATTTATTAAAAAAACTAAGATAGTTGGCCCGATTCGAGAGGGGCTAGTCTCCAATACAAAGAACCAAGGTAAAATCAAAGTACATATAATGAACTGAATGAAAAGGTAAAACAAAGTCTGCTATTTATAATATTGATAGACATTCATGACCTCCTGATTTCTTGCTTGCAGACTGATTCTTTCCCCACTTATTATTTTGACCACCATAAGTTGTTCCATCCCATTAAATGTATTGACCACTAATTTTGGGATTGAATGGGTCATCTAGAATATTTCCAAAGATAAAGTTAAGACCCATCTCATGCTCAGCTGGCTTGATCTGCTTATGTTTTCTTGAGTAGACTTTTAATGGTATTGTATCATTACTACCCGCCGGGTAAAACGCCTTGTCCTCAAGGAGAAAAGAGGGGAATTGGGTAGTTAAAAGATCATAGTTCTCCCATGTGGCTTCCTCCATTGGAAGCCCGTTCCATGAAACCAGAAGCTCTAAGACCTGACGACCTGCCTCGTAGACCCATCGGTGGCCAACCACAGATTGTGGTTGAAGATCAAGCTCCCAATCCCGAGTGAGTGGTATTGGAGCAATGGGAGTAGAAGTAAAAGAACCACGAGCGGGTTTCAACATGGAGACGTGGAAAACAGGGTGAATCCGGGCCTCTGATGGTAATTCCAACTCATAGGCAACATGTCCCACTCTGCGTGTGACACGGTAGGGTCCAAAAAACCTTGGGGATAACTTTTCAAATCGACGTTTAGCTAAGCTTTTCTGTCGATAAGGTTGAATCTTGAGAAACACAAAGTCACCAACCTGAAAAGACACGTCACGACGTTTTGAATTGGCCTGAGTTTGCATACGATTTTGAGCTTTCTGCAAGTTAGCCCTAATGAGCTTTAACATATCGTCCCTGTCAATTAACTGCTGTTCCAATTCTGCATTTTTGGTTTCCCCCGCAACATACGGGGCTAGTGGGGGAGGTTCGCGACCATAAACAACAAAGAATGGGGTGGTGCCTGTGGAGCTGTGGTAACCGGTGCCCAAGCCAAGTAAGAGCTCCATTTGGTCGGTTGTTCATGGGCGAAACACCATAGATAGGCTTCCAAACAGCGGTTTAACACCTCAGTTGGCCCATCTGTTTGAGGGTGATACCTGGTGCTGTATTTAAGTTTGGTGTGAGAGAGACGAAACAACTCTTGCCAGAAGTTGCTAAGAAAGATAACATCCCGGTCAGATACAATTGATCGGGGAAAACGATGTAAACGGATAATCTCTCGGTAGAAAACGGTGGCCACCCCTTTGGCAGTAAACGGGTGAGATAAGGGTAAAAAATGGCCATACTTGCTTAAGCGATCCACCACCACGAGTATCGTATCATATCGGTTGGAAGTTGGCAGCCCAACTATAAAATCCATCGATATGTCTTCCCATATTCGGGTTGGTATTGGCAGAGGTTGTAACAATCCGGCTGGGGACAAAGTCTCATACTTTTGTTGCTGACACGGTAGACATTGTTGTACAAAAAGACGCACATCTTGTTTCAACTTAGGCCAATAATATTGGGCAGAAATACGTTTCATGGTTTTTAAAAATCCACCATGACCCGCCATGGGTGTTGCATGAGCCTCGTAAAGTATCTTTTGTTTTAACTCAGAAACATCAGGTATAAATACCCGATTTTTATAAAACAGCAACTGACTAACCAGGGATAAATCTGAGCAAGAAGTGGGCTCTGACGCCAGGAGATTTATGATATTAGCTGTATAAGGATTAGACCGCAACCCAGCTTGGATGTCTACAATTTCTGGACAATATGAGATAGCCAGAGTAAAAAAATCACTGGAATGTGGACGGCGGGAAAGAGCATCAGCACCCCGATTTTCTTTTCCAGCTCGATGGGTGATTGAGAAATCGTATGGAATGAGCTTAAGTAATAACCGCTGCTGCTCCGTAGTCGTGATTCTCTGTTCTAGCAAGAATTTCAAGGTGTAGTGGTCGGTGCGAATAAAAAAATGGCGACCCAATAAGTAATGACTCCATTTTTGCACTGCCAACACCAAAGCCAACAGTTCATGGTCATATGCTGACTTAAATCGATTTGAGGGGAAAAACCCTTGCTGAAATATGCCACTGGATGGTCGTCTTGAGACAAAATGGCACCGACACCCTCGGAAGAAGCGTCACATTCTACGGTGAATGCTTTCGTGAAATCTGGAAAACGCAGTATAGGAGTGGTGGTGAGAGCCTGTTTTAGCTTGTCAAAAGCCTTAGTGGCTTCGTCTGACCAGAGAAACCCATCTTTTTTAGTAAGGGCGTTAAGTGGTCTGGCAATCAACCCATAGTTCCTGACAAATCACCGATAATACCCAGTTAGGCCTAGAAAGCCGCGAACTTCGCGCACAGTGGACGGTGTGGGCCAGGATTGAACGGCTTGGATTTTTTCGGGTTCAACTTGAACTCCTTTAGAAGTAATCACATGCCCCAAAAATACCACCCTAGACTGCCCGAAGCAACATTTCGATTTCTTGGCAAAAAACTGATGAGTTTGTAATAATTCCAGGGCCTGTTCAAGATGAGTAAGGTGTTGTTCCATGTTACTGCTGTAAACTAAAATGTCATAAAAAAAACCAAAATGAAACAACGCAAATAGGGGCGAAAAAGGTCATTCGTTATAGCCTGAAACGTTGATGGGGCGTTTGTTAGGCCGTTAGGCCGAAAGGCATAACCTTGAATTCGTAGTGCCCTGAATGGGTTCGAAAGGCTGTTTTTGATATGTCTTGCACATTAACCCGGATCTGGTAATACCCTGAGCGCAAATCAAGTTTGGAAAATACTTTTGCCCCGTACTATTCATCCAACAACTCATCGATGTTCGGAATTGGGTATTTATCCGCAACAGTGATCTTGTTTAAGGCACTAATCCACACACATCCGCCATGAGTCGTCTTTCTTTTTTACCAGCAAGACCAGACTCGAAAAAGGGCTTTGGCTGGGCTGTATGAACCCGGTTGCTAAGAGTTCAGCAACCTGTTTCTCGATTTCAGTTTTTTGGGCATATGGGTATCGGTATGGGCGAATATTTGGTGGGGTGGAGTTTGGAATTAAAGGAATGGAATGAGTGTGGGATCGAAATGGGGGTAAGGTTTGGGGTTCCTCGAAAACACTGGTAAAACGGGCGATAAGAGGTTGAATGAGATCTGAGATAATAGGTTCAGTGGTGGGTTCAATGGCTAAATGTTGGAAGCTGGAAGATTTTTGAGGACCTGATGATATACCTTGTAATTTGTGCTTTTTCCCGTCGATTGTAAAAATCGTAAACATCTCTTTCCAGTTAGCTTGGACAGTATTCAGGGTGGCTAACCACTGAATGCCTAAAACCAAGTCAGCCCCTCCAAGTGAGAAGGGGTAGAAATCCTGCACTATTTTTAAATCATTGACCTGCAGTGCCAAGTTCTTGCAGATGTGACCACAACGAATAACGTCACCATTCCCAATCTGGACGCCGAATGGTGCTACGGGTTGGTTTGTGAGTGTTAACTCATTTACCAGCATATCCAAGATAAAATTATGAGTGGACCCCCCATCTATCAAAATAAGAATTTCAGTTGAACCAATCATACCGTGTATCTTCATAGTAGTGGGGTGTGGCTTTCCAAGTATCGCATGAAGGCTGATCTCAGCTGTTTCTTCCTGAACCTCATCAAACATGTCTGTTTCTGTTGTTTCTGTTACAGGCTCTTCACCTATTCTCTCACCAGCTTCAAGGACCTTGAAAGTACCGACTTTACACCGATAACCATGACTATATTTGTCCCCGCACTTGAAGCATTCTCCTTTTAGGAGTCGGGCCTGTCTTTCAGGATCTGTGAGTCGATAGTTGGATTTGGAATCAGATTTAGATGGGATGTTAGAGCCAGATGAGTAGGTGGAAGGGGTAACTGGTTTTGAATCAGATTTTAACTGAGAGCTCCAGGTAATTTTCTTATCGGGACAGGAAAGGTTGAGTTTGGATTCAAACTCAAGAGCCAGGCTCACCGCCTTGTAAACTATTCGGGGTTTGTGGATTCGAACATCTACCTTTAACTCCTCCTTGAGTCCATTTAAAAAAACCCCAAGCAAACAATGATCGGGCCGATTGGAAACCCGGGCTGAGCGTCGCGCAAACTCTTGTCGGTATTCCTGGACCGACCCGGTTTGTTTGATGCTACACAAGTATTCATCTGGGTTCTGGAATTCGGGTGGCCCAAAATGCCTCTGCATTTCTCGAACAAGATCTTCCCAGTACGCCATTTCTGCTTCAGCCGATAACCAGGAGTAAAGATCCAGGGCGTCACCTTCAAGATGCATCGCTGCTACATCTACTTTTTCTTCATCAAGCGTATTATAGAAGAGGAAGTAGTTTTCAGCCTTTAGCACCCAGCCTCTCGGATCATCCCCACTGTAAGTTGGGAATTCAATTTTGTGGTAGGGTCGGCGGTTAAAGCGGGACTGGCTGGTGTCCCCATCTTCATGCCGGGATCCACTACTGCTGGATTTCTCTCTCTAGTTTTGTTGACGTTTGAGAGTAGCAATGTCCTCCTTCATGGATTCCATAGACTCCAACCTTTCAGCAATCACTGCCAATTGGGCGACAATTGGATCGGTATTAGCGCCGCCAGCTTCTGATCCTCACCGAGTCTGCACCATATTCGATTCCCCAGCAATGGAACCAAATGATAGGAACCAAAAAAGCAAACTTTAATTTATTAAAGAAGCTAAGATAGTTGGCCCGATTCAAGAGGGGCTAGTCTCCAATACAAAGAACCAAGGTAAAATCAAATACATATAATGAACTGAATGAAAAGGTAAAACAAAGTCTGCTATTTATAATATTGATAGACATTCATGACCTCCTGATTTCTTTGCTCGCAGATTGATTCTTTCCCCACTTATTATTTTGACCACCATAAGTTGTTCCATCCCATTAAATGTATTGACCACTAATTTTGGGATTGAATGGGTCATCTAGAATATTTCCAAAGATAAAGTTAAGACCCATCTCATACTCAATTGGCTTGATCTGCTTATGTTTTCTTGAGTAGACTTTTAATGATATTGTATCAACTTTCTATATAACTCTAGAACAAATAAGAAAATATGGTTGTTAAGTGAGCCAATCAACTGTTTACAATAGCTGCACAGAAACGAGATGCATAGAAATAAGTTTTATGACAATATAAGTTAATGACGAATGATTGTACACCTTTGGGTTAAACTTGGATTGTTGATTTGTAATGGTATATCGTACCTATTGAATGTTGGACTTTGTGAGCATTGTATATTGGATGTCTTATGAAAGAGTACTAATGTAGGGTGATTTTACTATCCACATTATGTATTCTAAATATCTGAAAGTTGACTTGTTAACAAGCTAGGTTCTAGGATAGCTTGGAAATCAGTGGATCAAACAAACGAATTGTAATCAAGCTTCTACGGGCAAAGGTAAGTCTAACTTACATTAAATCCTTAAATAGTGGGTTAATTATCATTATCATAATCGTACTTGTTTTAAATCTAAAATAAGAGTTTTTGAAGTATTTGATTAGCATAACTTTATATGGTGAAAACAGGTCGTTCCGACCCATCTAAAGGATATCTTACTAAGTTTAGCTTCAAACTATGGTCACGTGACTTTTCGACCTAGTTAAAAGTATTTGGGTTATTTAAACCTCGAAAGTGAGAACGGGTCTTTTCTACCCGTTACAACTTTAAATGAACTTAGCGTGTAATTATAACAAGATCTTACACCATATGCACATATGAAATACAATTGTTTTGGTTATTAACCAGTCAACGATGTCTTACTGATAATTCATCATCCTAAATAGATAGTTTGTTGTGGTTATTTAAAGTAGTAGGTTTAAATGGAAATTCGATTCCTTAGTTTGTAATAATAATTCAACTGGTATAATTACAATTGGTATTACCCGTTTGTGAGTTTTGTGATTTTAGATTGTGGATACAACCATAGGTGCAGTTGCAATTATTAGTGAGTTGGAGAAATAAAAATATTGTAGAAAGTGTTGATTTAAAACTTTAAAGATTACGGGAAAGTATATAAGAAGCATGTACAAGAGGTTCAAGACCAAAGGGACGGTTAAAATACAGGAAACAAAAAAATAAAGAGAGAAGGAAAATATGGTGACGCAGATCCGTCGCTGATGTAGTCTTTGCTGGCAGCAGCGTAGGTGACGCTAGAAATGGAGATTGAACGCGAATATGCCTTGAGCTATGCCGTGGTGAACGCTAGATCAGCGTAGACTACGCCAAGCCCAGCATAACATACCCTGAGCTTGTTTTTATTGGATTTTTAATTGCTTAACTGATTTTTTCTTAGTAAAGTTATTTATATATTGATTTAGTAATATTAATACTAAATTTGGTACTAGTATGCCTTAGGTAAAGATTGTATCTTCGCTCGGGATTGGGATGAAAATACAAAGATCAAGTCCTGGAAAAGAAGATAAGTTCTTGGATGAGAGAGACTTGATGGACAAGTAGATGAGATGATGCGAAGACACTAGGCACCTAAGTGTATTCTTGTCGTGTGCAAATATTTAAAGGTAAAGCTATGTAGGAGACATGCTTGTGTAAAGGTCTCGGATCAAATTATGTCTTTGTATATGTCAAACGGTCATTTTCCAAACAAATGTGTGAATGTCAACATGTTAAAAATAGTTTTGTGAATAAGTGTGGCACGAGAGGAAATGTTAACTTTAAGATGGTCTCTTAAAGGTTTAATAAAAGGAAAAAAAACATACTAAAAAAATTGGGACCATTTTCGCTTCGCAACTTCATTTATACTTATATGAAAATGAGGGTGTTACATGGATCGTTGAGTATGGTATGAAAGCAGTTTGAGTTTTGTTAATCACGAATGATTTTAAATATTAATATGACTCGAGTTTAATAACTGTTTGTTGAAATCTAAAATCTAGGTCGGAGATGAAGTTTTCCTCAAAAGCATTCTAAACCCTATTGAGATTGTTGAGGATGGGTGAAAGCTTGGACCCAAATGAGCTAGTTGGTGGTACAGAGATTGGACCAAACTGGTGTGAGGTAAATGTTCAAGTACTAATAAAAATATATGAAAATTTGGTGAGACCATATGAGTTATTTTCCACAATTCAAGATTGTATTGGTGCATCCATCGCATGGCCTGGTCCATTCATCTTGGTATGTATTTGTTAAACTTGGGATACGAGTAATTTTATTAACATGGAACTTAATGCTTATACATGGATGGTTTATTTATAGGTAGTCCGTGAGGATTGAGGACGCTGGATGACTCAGGATTTTATGGTTCTTGTTTCTTTTATTTCTTTTAATTTCTTTGTTGAATGTTACAAGAGTTTATGTTGGATAATGTTGTAACTTATTTATGTTTAGTGTTTTTGTTATGAATAAGCTTATTTAATATAATGAAGTTTTATTTCTTTCAATAGTGATGTTTATACACAATAACTATTAGGGTTATATATGTTGATGGTCTTTTTATTGGGACGCTTTTTGAGTTGTTAATGGATATATTATGCGACCATAAAATTGGATTAATAATCTTATTTGGGATATCAAGACTTTTTTTCAACCTATCTCAAAGAGTTGAAAGTAAAGAGGGATGCGGGGCAAACCTCGGGTACGACTTTCATGATTCATATTGATCTTAATGTTATTTTTTCTAACACATGGGTATTGGATACCAGATGTGGAACTCATATTTGCAATTTGTAGCAGGAGTTCAAAAGAAATAAGCATTTCAAGAAAGGAGATACAAGTCTCTTCATGGGCAATGGAGCAAAGGTTGATGTCGAAGCCCAAGGAGACTATATTTTGAAGCTTCCAAATGGTTTGGAATTTGTTTTGAAAAACATTTTGTATGCTCCTAGTTTGACTAGGAACATTATCTCCGTTTCTCTTTTTAGACAATGTTGTTATGATTTAAAGTTTGTAGATAATGGCATTTGTTTTAATTTTATGGTTCTTGTTTCTTTTATTTCTTTTAATTTCTTTGTTGAATGTTACAAGAGTTTATGTTGGATAATGTTGTAACTTATTTATGTTTAGTGTTTTGTTATGAATAAGCTTATTTAATATAATGAAGTTTTATTTCTTTCAATAGTGATGTTTATGCACAATAACTATTAGGGTTATATATGTTGATGGTCTTTTTATTGGGACGCTTTTTGAGTTGTTAATTGATATATTATGCGACCATAAAATTGGATTAATAATCTTATTTGGGATATCAAGACTTTTTTTCAACCTATCTCAAAGAGTTGAAAGTAAAGAGGGATGCGGGGCAAACCTCGGGTACGACTTTCATGATTCATATTGATCTTAATGTTATTTTTTCTAACACATGGGTATTGGATACCAGATGTGGAACTCATATTTGCAATTTGTAGCAGGAGTTCAAAAGAAATAAGCATTTCAAGAAAGGAGATACAAGTCTCTTCATGGGCAATGGAGCAAAGGTTGATGTCGAAGCCCAAGGAGACTATATTTTGAAGCTTCCAAATGGTTTGGAATTTGTTTTGAAAAACATTTTGTATGCTCCTAGTTTGACTAGGAACATTATCTCCGTTTCTCTTTTTAGACAATGTGGTTATGATTTAAAGTTTGTAGATAATGGCATTTGTTTTAATTTTATGGTTCTTGTTTCTTTTATTTCTTTTAATTTCTTTGTTGAATGTTACAAGAGTTTATGTTGGATAATGTTGTAACTTATTTATGTTTAGTGTTTTGTTATGAATAAGCTTATTTAATATAATGAAGTTTTATTTCTTTCAATAGTGATGTTTATGCACAATAACTATTAGGGTTATATATGTTGATGGTCTTTTTATTGGGACGCTTTTTGAGTTGTTAATTGATATATTATGCGACCATAAAATTGGATTAATAATCTTATTTGGGATATCAAGACTTTTTTTCAACCTATCTCAAAGAGTTGAAAGTAAAGAGGGATGCGGGGCAAACCTCGGGTACGACTTTCATGATTCATATTGATCTTAATGTTATTTTTTCTAACACATGGGTATTGGATACCAGATGTGGAACTCATATTTGCAATTTGTAGCAGGAGTTCAAAAGAAATAAGCATTTCAAGAAAGGAGATACAAGTCTCTTCATGGGCAATGGAGCAAAGGTTGATGTCGAAGCCCAAGGAGACTATATTTTGAAGCTTCCAAATGGTTTGGAATTTGTTTTGAAAAACATTTTGTATGCTCCTAGTTTGACTAGGAACATTATCTCCGTTTCTCTTTTTAGACAATGTGGTTATGATTTAAAGTTTGTAGATAATGGCATTTGTTTTAATTTTATGGTTCTTGTTTCTTTTATTTCTTTTAATTTCTTTGTTGAATGTTACAAGAGTTTATGTTGGATAATGTTGTAACTTATTTATGTTTAGTGTTTTGTTATGAATAAGCTTATTTAATATAATGAAGTTTTATTTCTTTCAATAGTGATGTTTATGCACAATAACTATTAGGGTTATATATGTTGATGGTCTTTTTATTGGGACGCTTTTTGAGTTGTTAATTGATATATTATGCGACCATAAAATTGGATTAATAATCTTATTTGGGATATCAAGACTTTTTTTCAACCTATCTCAAAGAGTTGAAAGTAAAGAGGGATGCGGGGCAAACCTCGGGTACGACTTTCATGATTCATATTGATCTTAATGTTATTTTTTCTAACACATGGGTATTGGATACCAGATGTGGAACTCATATTTGCAATTTGTAGCAGGAGTTCAAAAGAAATAAGCATTTCAAGAAAGGAGATACAAGTCTCTTCATGGGCAATGGAGCAAAGGTTGATGTCGAAGCCCAAGGAGACTATATTTTGAAGCTTCCAAATGGTTTGGAATTTGTTTTGAAAAACATTTTGTATGCTCCTAGTTTGACTAGGAACATTATCTCCGTTTCTCTTTTTAGACAATGTGGTTATGATTTAAAGTTTGTAGATAATGGCATTTGTTTTAATTTTATGGTTCTTGTTTCTTTTATTTCTTTTAATTTCTTTGTTGAATGTTACAAGAGTTTATGTTGGATAATGTTGTAACTTATTTATGTTTAGTGTTTTGTTATGAATAAGCTTATTTAATATAATGAAGTTTTATTTCTTTCAATAGTGATGTTTATACACAATAACTATTAGGGTTATATATGTTGATGGTCTTTTTATTGGGACGCTTTTTGAGTTGTTAATGGATATATTATGCGACCATAAAATTGGATTAATAATCTTATTTGGGATATCAAGACTTTTTTTCAACCTATCTCAAAGAGTTGAAAGTAAAGAGGGATGCGGGGCAAACCTCGGGTACGACTTTCATGATTCATATTGATCTTAATGTTATTTTTTCTAACACATGGGTATTGGATACCAGATGTGGAACTCATATTTGCAATTTGTTGCAGGAGTTCAAAAGAAATAAGCATTTCAAGAAAGGAGATACAAGTCTCTTCATGGGCAATGGAGCAAAGGTTGATGTCGAAGCCCAAGGAGACTATATTTTGAAGCTTCCAAATGGTTTGGAATTTGTTTTGAAAAACATTTTGTATGCTCCTAGTTTGACTAGGAACATTATCTCCGTTTCTCTTTTTAGACAATGTGGTTATGATTTAAAGTTTGTAGATAATGGCATTTGTTTTAATTTTATGGTTCTTGTTTCTTTTATTTCTTTTAATTTCTTTGTTGAATGTTACAAGAGTTTATGTTGGATAATGTTGTAACTTATTTATGTTTAGTGTTTTGTTATGAATAAGCTTATTTAATATAATGAAGTTTTATTTCTTTCAATAGTGATGTTTATACACAATAACTATTAGGGTTATATATGTTGATGGTCTTTTTATTGGGACGCTTTTTGAGTTGTTAATGGATATATTATGCGACCATAAAATTGGATTAATAATCTTATTTGGGATATCAAGACTTTTTCCTTGGTACTAAAGTACCTATAATGTTACATCATAAGTGTTCTACAAATTAATTTTTAAGGACCCTTGTATGTGTATCAAAAGATTAAAGGTAGGTAGGCATATGTTAAAACAATGTAAAAGTGTCATAATATGTTTTTATTGGGACGCTTTTTGGGTTGTTAATGAATATATCATGCGACCATAAAATTGGTTTCATAATCTTATATGGGATATTAGGACGCTTTTTGAGTTCCGAGACTTATTATGACCCCTTTACATGAAACGCTTTTCTCGTTGGTCCTATTAAATGAAAGATCCTATAAAATAGCATTTTAGGACGCTTTTGTGCGCACTAAAAAGCCCTTGTTGTTGTAATGGTGGCTGGGTGGTCGACGGCCACAGGCCCGACACCCCGCTATGCCCAATTTTTTTTTAAATCTGTATTTTTATTAAAAAAAATATGTACATGTAATGTTTAAACTCAATTACATAACCATTAGTTTGGTTTAGTGACAAAGGGGTATTACTCCCAACCAAAAGACTATGGGTTCTAGTCTCATTTGAGACATGTTTAATATTATATTTATACAAAAGTTTTTTACAGAACCCAAATTATAACCAGATTAACCAATATAAAATTAAATTGTTAACCCAACAAAATACTTTTTTTACTTAAGGCTTAAAAAAAATTTCGCCTTCGGCCCATAACTCTTTTTGTTTTCTCGTAGCCGGCCCTGAGAGAAACGTATATATATTTATCATACACCTTGATATCACTAAACCACAAGCCCCTTCAGTAGTAGATTAATTAGTTGACTTAGTTAAGATGATAACCCCATATTCCTTTGGTTTGTAACCAATATTTTAAATCACTTGTAATGAAATACCGACGAGTCATAGTATTGTTATTTCTCATTGTATTCACTTATGTGATGTGTCTAAACTTCCTTGTTGTGTATTTGAGGGATGTTATTTCTCCGGGTAAGCAGACTCTCTCATCATCCCTCAACCAGCTAAGCCACTAAAGGGTGGGGGAGTCTTGTTGACGTCACTTATACTACCCAAGCCACATCACCAACTCATCACGTTTCATCTTGTCGCTTATCTTTTTTCTGTCACCCAACCCAACCATGTCGATCAACATGAAGATGCCACACAATATTTATCTTGCGGTAACAAGAGCTTCCACCCTCGACCTAATAGAATTAATAATAATAGAAATGGCCAAATATAGGAGTCGTTGTGCAGTATCACACATGTATAAATTAAAGAGCATCACTGTTTGACTGTCAAGCATGACGTCATCAAATATCAATTCTTTGTACAGCGTTGCGGCCATTTTCATAAATTGCATATCGAGAGTAGGATGAATGATAAGATAGAGGCGGAGTTTCTCATATATTCATAATCACTAGAGTTCATGATTTGTACGATAATTGTGGTTTTAGAAGGTGGAAATAATTTTGAGATATTTTTGGTGTCAGTTTTAAGCGCGAACACATGTTAATTTTTAGTATTAGTTTATTCAGGGCCGGTTCCGAGAAAGCAAAAAAGTTTTGGGTCGAAGGTGAAATTTTTTTGAGCCTTAAGTAAAAGGAGTATTTTGTTGGGTTTAAACAATTTAAATTTTATATTGGTTTATTTGCTTATAATTTGAGTTGTGTAAAAAACTTTTGTATAAAAATAAGATTAAACATGTCTTAAATGAGACCATAACCATAACTTTTTGGTTGGAAGTAATACCTCATTATCACTAGACCAAGCTAGTGGTTATGTAATTGAGTTTAAAACATTAAATATTAAATATACATGTTTTTAATAAAAGCACATATGTTTTGGAAAAAATAAATTGGACCTAACGCGGTGTCGGGTCTGTGACCGTCGACCACCCAGCCACCCTTAAAGGCCGGCCCTGAGTTTATTTTAGTATTTTTCTAGTCAAACTAGCCATTAAGCACTTATTAATAATTTTGTTATATTTTTTATAATTTTTTAACATGCTAGTTATATTTTTTAATATCTTTTTTTTGTTTCTTTTTTATATTATGATTTGGATTTTTTTTTGTTCCACATAGGCCCAACTAATCAATCTGCTATTCGTTCGATTATACGGATCTTGCAGTCTGAACATAGGCCTGCATCACGGTTCCGTTGCGTCCTAGGTGTCTGTTAGGCCATGAATTTTACACTGAGGATCCTTTATCCTTGACTGTCTTATGGATACTTTATCCTTGAAATATATGTCAGTATATAAAGGATCGATGATCCTCGGTAATACTTGTTTACTAATGATTGCATTTAGTATGGTGTTATGTTAGACATGTATAACAACTTTAAGACGTACTTGTACGCGTTATCCTCACAGAACATCCTCTAGCTGGAACGTGGATCCAGGATCCTGCTTCAATATAGCTGTTAACGGACGAACTTATGTGAAGAAGAACGTGCAAATATCAACAACGGCTATAAGACTCATTCTTCCGCTTATCTCGCTACTGGATGGCTAATGGCACGTGGTCAAAGATCGTGGAGCGGCTAAGTGGATGACTTCCGGAGAGATAGGAAATATTGTTATTGTTATTATCTTATAAAAACGAGATATGATCGAGTAGGTAAACACATGTACTTACACACACACTAGAGCAGAAACAAGCATTCTCTCTACACACTAGCATACTTTGTAATCTCGATCATATACTCCACCGCAATTGTAATCACCTTTTTATTATCAATATACTTGACGGTGATAGTTTTCACCGTCCGGGGGTTTTTTGTGCCGGAGACCACGATAATCATATACTCATCGACCAAAGGTTACCTTATTGATCCTTGAGTGAAGTGACTTGACCAAAGATTAGCTTATTAATCCTTGACCGACGTCATTTCTCCAAAGATCACCTCGATAAGTTTTGACCGAAGTAAGACTATCTTGGTTAAGGGCTTTTTCCCTCGTGATCAAACCTTTGTGTTCATTAATCTCACGCTTATACAATTGTCATTATCAAGTCAGCACCTTACCTCACATAACAGATTTGGATACTTGATTCTTAGTTGATTTTTTTCCAAAACAATTTGGCGCCTACCATGGGGCAATTGGTGCTATAATCCGTATTACTCTCATCAATTTTTGATTTTTCCATAACCTAAACACTCGCAATGGCCTCTCAATCCACCTCTGCATCGTCAACCATGCCATCATCGGTTTCTCTCTCATCAAGGACTTTGCCACCAATGCCTCCGCCAATCACGGGAGCATAACGAACTACTAATGCTGGAAGTAAGACGCAACTACCAATCTTTCAGAGCTCGAAAACCGCTGTTGCTGCTGCCCCGGTGGTTAACACTAACAGTGATGTTTCATCTATGTTTTCGCAGGTTAAAGCATATATGGAGCAGCAGAACAAGACCAACCAAAGGATCCTTTGTGAGATAGAAGATCTTAAGAAGACTAACAGGCCAGCAGAGGATCTCACTCCCCTGATGCCTAGGATGCTGGATTTCACCTCCCCAGGATCCGTGGCTCAGCTTTCACAAGGATCATCCATCCTTCAACAGGGGTCCATGGGTCAATAGGCTCAAGGATCCTCAATGTTTCAGCCAGGATCATCCATCCTTCAACATGGATCCATGGGTCAGCATGATCAAGGATCCTCACTGTTCCAGTCAGGATCACACATCCTTCAACAAGGGTCTGTGGGTCAACAGGCTCAAGGATCCTCGCTATTTCAGCAGGGGTCGTCAGTCATTCCACCAGGATCTTCTGGGTTATATGTTCAAGGGTTCTATAATTCTCAACCTCAAGGGTCCTTCTTTCAGAATCAAGGATCATCAGGAATCCAGCACCTACGATCCTCCGAAGTCCATGATGGCGACATAATCCCCATGCATACCATAGCTTCTAGAGGACCCACTCCGATTGCTGACTCCTATTATCCCAGATATTCGTCTGGAATATCAAACTCTACCCAGTAGAGAGGTAACTGGTACGATCTTATACCTTTAGATACTAACGATGTTCCCATGCAGGATTCATGTATCAACCAAGCCATAGCCAAGGAGTTACGGAAGCTAAAGGATATGATATCCAGTGTCCCTGGAGTGATACGTCCAATTCCTGAGATACCGGGGGGAAGTCACAAATTATCCAGATTCGCTCCGCCTATATGTGATGCTGAGATCCCGAAGCGGTTCCAAACTCCCAACATGAAGACGTATGATGGGAGCACCGATCCTAAGGAACAGGTTGCCTAATATAGGGAAATGATGGAAATTAATCCTGTTCCTGAAAGACTCAAGAAGGCTTGCCTTTGCAAAGGATTTGGAGCCACACTAACGGGAGCTGCACTAAAATGGCTACTAAGTCTCCCTCCCCTTTCTCGGTTACATCTTACTCTCATTTAGTTAATTTGTTTAACACTCAATTTTCCTGTAGTCGGAAATTTGAGAGGTTAACCAGTGATTTATATCGTGTTATCCAACCTAGTGATGAATCCCTTAGGGATTTCGTTAACAGGTTCGGCAAGGAAGCTCTAGAAATCCCAAACCTTGATATGACTACTGTTGTTGAAGCATTCAAAATGGGAATTCAAAAGAGCTCCCCTTTTTATGATGATTTAGTGATGACTCCGTGCAAGACATTAGATGAAGTCGTAAACAGGGCATTGAGATACATCCGCTTAGAAGAAGATAAAAAGATCCAGGATCGTCTCGCTGGACAAACAAAACAAGAAACTCCCGAAAAGAATAAAGGATCTTGGAATAGGAACAACAATTCGAAGCCGTACGCCAAGTTCAACAATCAGAACGTACGGGCAGTTCAAGAAGGATATAACGATGAAGACTATCCTTGCATCTCCGACTATTGTTTCTCTGTAGATACTCATGGCTTAATTTGTGCCATGAAGGATCTGGGAGAAAAAGCAAGGTGGCCCCGAAAGAATGAGAAGGTTGTCGGCTTCAATGACAAGTCTAAGTGGTGCGCCTTCCATGAAGATTTTGGCCACGCGACAGACGAGTGCATCGGCTTAAGGAAAGACATTGGATACCTCCTGAGCAAGGGTCACTTTAAAGAACTCTTGGGAAGGAAGAAATCCAAGATCCAGGATCCTGAAGATCTTCCACAGAAAGCAACACCACCGCCGCCGGATGCCCATGTGATCAACTTTGTCTCCAGAGACTACGAATTGTTTAGAGATTCTTGTGCCATAGGAGAAAGTCCCGTAGAAGAATTCAAGTTGGATAATGAGAGAAGACCACTCATCCCCACCACTCGAGTAACTGATCAGAGAATCTTTTTCAATTCAAGGATCCAGGATCCTCAACAGGACAAGCTGGATGTGGGGCAGTCAATTTCATTTCTGGAGGTTCAGACATATGTGGAACTTCTTTCTCTGCAGCAAAAAGATTCGCCAAGGAGATCAAGATGGATAACGGGGATCATCAAATAGTGTCAACCACGTTAACAACAGACAAGAGAATCTTCTTCGATGAGGAAGACAAGCTGAACATTCAGGACCCTCATCATGACGGTTTGATTATTACTTTATTTATCTCTAACCATTATGTACGCAGGATCCTAGTGGACGGTGGCAGCTCGGTCAACATTATCCAACATGATGTCCTCAAGAAGATGAACATCCCGGATTCAGAAATCATTCCTAGAACATCGGTGCTAGTCGGTTTCAGTGGTGAAACCAAAAAGACATTGGGGGACATCAACCTTCCGATTTATATCGAAGGGTTAAATTCATACCAAAAATTTTGTGTTATAGATATCCTTTCCTGTTGCAATGATATTTTAGGTAGGCATTGGCTCCATGGAATGAAGGATGTAGCTTCAACTTATCACCAATGCATCAAGCTACCTACTCCTTGGGGAGTTGTGAAGATAGTGGCTGACCAAGCGGACTCTAGGAACTATTATTCTTCATCAATGAAGCCGGCAGCCAAGCAAACTATAGCATAGCAACTACATCAACATCCTAGGAACGTAAAGGTGTTTCTAGGATCCAGTATCCCCAGTAAGATTGAGGAGGCTATGATATCCTTCTTAGGGCGAAGAAGATCTACCTTTGCCTTCAAGCACTCGGACATGACAGGTATTTTAAAAGAGGTAATCACCCATAACCTCGGCCTGGATTTAACTGTTAAACCCGTCCATCAGAAGCGGAGAAAATTCGCTCCTGAGAGGAACAAGATCATACAAGAAGAAGTTGAAAAACTTCTTAAGACCGGTATGATCAGAGAGGTTCAATATCCTCGATGGCTAGCTAATGTGGTCGTTGTTTCAAAAAAGAATGGAAAGTGGAGGGTGTGTGTCGATTTCACGGATTTAAACAAGGCATGCCCCAAGGATCCTTTCCCATTACCACATATAGATGCCATGGTGGATGCAACGGCTGGAAAAGAAATGCTCACCTTTATGGATGCTTCCTCTGGATTCCAACAAATTCAGATTGAACCATCTGATCAAGAGGATACAACATTCATGACTCCAACCGGCATATATTGTTATACTGCTATGTCGTTTGGACTAAGAAATGCAAGAGCGACGTATCAAAGACTAGTCAACATGATGTTCAAGTACCAATTGGGCAAGACTATGGAGGTATACATAGATGGTATGGTGGTAAAGTCGAAGAAAGCATAGGATCACCTCAGGGACCTTGAGGAAGCATTCAATATCCTAGACCACTATAACATGAAACTGAATCCATCCAAATGCCACTTTGGTGTTAAGGATGGAAAGTTTCTAGGATATATGATCACAAAAAGAGGAATTGAAGCAAGCCCGGAGCAAATCGAAGCCATTATCAATCTCAAGTCTCCTGCAAATGCCAAAGATGTCCAGAGACTCACCGGAAGAATAGTGGCTTTGAATAGATTCATCTCAAGATCCTCTGAGAAGTGCAAAGACTTCTATGATATCCTTAGAAAGAACAAGAAATTTGAATGGACTGAAAGGCATGAAAATGCGCTTACAGCCCTAAAGGATTACTTATCCTCAGCTCCAGCTCTGATGAAGCCTGTGGATGGAGAATCCTTGTATCTATATCTTGCTGTCTCAGGAAATGCGGTGAGTGCCGTCTTGGTAAAGGATCATGAAGGTGAACAACATCCTGTATACTATGTAAGTAAAAGTCTTCTAGATGCGGATTCCAGGTATTCTCATTTAGAAAAGTTAATTCTTGCACTAATTATGGCTTCTACTAAATTGAGACATTATTTTGAAACTCATCCTATTATTTTAAGAACTAACTATCCTGTAAAGAATGTTCTTAGAAAACTAGAGTTGTCAGGTAGAATGGCTAAGTGGGCTGTGAAATTAAGTGCATATGATATCCAATACGAGCCAAGAACAGCAATCAAGTCTCAAGCACTAGCGGACTTTGTGGCTGATTTCACTAGTGATCTACAAAAAGAAGCTGACTTGGAAGTACAACAACTGGAAAAGACCAATGATCCTTGGATACTCTTTACTGATGGAGCATCCAACGTGAGAGGAACAGGATTAGGGATCCTACTGAAATCGCCACAGGGGGACATATTACCCCAGTCCATAGCTTGTGAGTTCCAAGCAACAAACAACGAAGCAGAGTACGAGGCTTTAATCGTTGGTTTGCAATTAGCTAAAAACATAAGGATCAAGTATCTTCAAGTTTATGTAGATTCTTTATTGATAACTAACCACTTTAATGGCTCGTATGCTGTTAAAGGTGAGAAACTAATGAAATATTTAGATGTTGTGAAGAAGTTATCGAAATCCTTCGAAATATTTAGTATTACACAGGTACCGAGGGAAGAAAACGCTGGGGCAGATGCCTTAGCAAAATTAGCCTCATCTCTGAAGATTCCTGAGGATTTGAAAATCCCAATAATCCACATTCTCATGCCAGCAATAGGAGAACAGCAAGTTGGAGAGATAACGAATGATAAAGAAATCGTGCTCTGGGATCCTTTATCCTCAAATAACAGAGGATCATGGATCCATCCTATCAAGAACTATATTCAGACTGGAGAAATTCCAGCCACAGAAAATCCCAAGTCCTTCAAACTAAAGGTATCCCAATATATTTTGTTAAACGATATGGTATATAGAAAATCTCTTGCAGGTCCATACTTGAGATGCATTGAGGATCCTGAGATCCAAGAATTACTCAAGGATTTTCATGAAGGAGATTGCGACAATCACACAGGTGGAAGAGCATTATTGTCCAGAATACTTAGAACTGGATACTTCTGGCCAACAATGAAGAAGGATGCAGTGTAGTATTCAAGGACATGTGATGCTTGTCAAAGACATGCGAATATCCTTCATCAACCAGCGGAGCCTCTATATCTTATATTCTCCTCATGGCCTTTCATGAAGTGGGGTATGGATATTGTAGGCAAGCTACCAAAAGCACAAGGTGGAAAAGTCTTTATGCTAGCTATGACAGACTACTTCTCCAAATGGATTGAGGCAGAAGCATTTGTACAAGTCCAAGAAAGGGAAGTAATATCTTTTATTAAATGAAATATTATAACTAGATTTGGTATCCCCGCTGAAATTGTTTGTGACAATGGTTCCCAGTTTATCGGGAATAGAACTACTAACTTTGGTGACAGTTTGGGCATCAAAATGATTACTTCCACTCCGGTTCATCCTCAAGCCAATGGTCAAGCAGAGTCTAGCAACAAGATCATCATCAACAATCTAAAGAAGAAGCTAGGATCCAAGAAGGGAAAATGGGCTGAAGAACTTCCTTATGTTCTTTGGGCAGATAGAACTACACCTAAAAATGCAACAGGCCAGACACCCTTCTCTTTGGTGTTTGGATCAGAAGCAGTAATTCCCACAGAAATGGTGGTTCCTACAGCAAGGACAAGCATCCGTGATCCTTAAGCCAATGAAGAAATCCTTCTTGAAGACTTGGATACTATAGAAGAACTCAGAGACTTGGCCAAGATCAGGATGGCAGCTTATCAACAAAGGGTAGCTGGGGCATATAACAAAAATATCAGAATCAGAAGATTTCAAGAAGGAGATCTAGTATTGAGGAAAGCCTTCCAAAACACAACAAATTCGGCTGATGGGAAGCTAGCGCCCAAATGGGAAGGACCTTATCAAACTGAGTCAGAAGCAGGAAAGGGGGCATATCATTTGCTCACAATGGAAGGCAACAGGTTACCAAGAGCATGGAATACCATCCACCTCAAGAAATATTTTTTCTGATCAGGATCCATTATCCTAAGAGAATATATTATCCAGAAAGAGGATCGAGGATCCTTAAATCGGTAACATCTTTCTGATCAGTTATTCTTTTGAATTATTATTGTTAATTTAAGGATAAAATTCTTAACACTTTATCTTTTCCAAGTTTTGAATAACCATGCAGGAATATAATGATTCATTTGATGTCCAAGAGGTTGGCCACCTCTCCTTTGCATTTGAGGTACTATCTTATTTCTCTTGGCCTAGCCCACGTTTGGATATGACCTCCGATTGTCTTATCCCCTAAGGTTTAAAGGTTTTCACCTTTCTCACGATCGCCAGTTGCGCACGCTATCCAACATATAGTTCGGGGCAGCGGGACCAGTACACGCTTAGTGGCTGACAATTTCGTTGTTTCCGGCTATATGGAGGATCCTACGAATTATGGTAGACGTACCATACCTCCGGTTTATAACGTTTTCACGTTATCTCACGTTTGGGCTAAATCCCGGTTCGGGCGAGACCCCAGTTAACATCCGTATCTTTGGGCCAGTCCCCAGTTTGGGCATGTCCCCAGTTTATTGGGCTTGTCCCCAGTTACACGGGCTTGTCCCCAGTTACACGGGCTTGTCCCCAGTTGCACGGGCTTGTCCCCAGAATATATGTTGGGCTTGTCCCCAGTTTGATGGGTTTGATCCCAGTTAATAATATGAATTATTTGCAGCGGATTTTCTAAGTTTTTCTTGAAGATCAAGAAACTAAGGATCCCGGATCCTAAAGCTACTTTTGTAAGGAACATTAAGAGTTCAATACTTCTAGTAACTTAGGTCTATCTAGACCTTCTGGTATGATCTTTAACTTAAGCATGATATTTGTTGCAATAAATTTGGATATTCCAGTTGGAAACGCTATTCGTTTAAAGATATTTGATGACTAAAATCTTTAGCTATTTTCGGGATACTTTATCCTAAAATTTGCCCTTTAAGGAAATTTTTTCTTATATGAATTTTATTAACTATTAAAGATGTCTTATCCTAAGATTTGGGCTTTAAGGATATTCTATCCTAAACGATTTTTAAGGATTTTTTATCCTAAAAACCTTTTACTTAAGAATCTTTGTCAAACTATTAACAATGCTAAACTTATATTTAACAATGCTAAACTTATATTTAACAAGTTTTTGAAAATAAATAACAAGTAAATAGTCAAAAGATTTATATATTAATTAGAATAAGCCCCAAGGACTTATCCAAAATTCTTAACCCGGACTTCACCATATGAAAAGATGGACCATCCATCCGGGTTAAGTGAAAGTTACTAATAGTTCATAAATTGTAGGGAAATTAAAAACAGGGGCAACAAAGGCTTCATCCCCACAAACAAAGGATCCCTCCACCTTTGTCACCCCGCAGATTGTCTTAAGGATCATGGATCCTTTATCCTAAATACTATTGTTTATTACAGACCATAGTACTTGTTCATAAAAACACCATAAAAGCAAAATAAAACGGGCTTGGGCCTTGTCTTTTGTATCCTTCATCGCCCTTTCATTCGATTGTTTCCGCCTCCACCGGTACCTTGTTCCCACCTTCAACTTCATCCAGACCCTTCACACCGTTTGTTCTTGCTTTGCCCACTTCAACCATCATAGCTTCAGTCTCATCCTCGCCTCCGTCCAAGTCGATCAGAGCCTACTTCCATTCTTTGATTTCCCACGAAGACTTATCAAAAGATGGATCATTGGCTTCGGTAACCAATTTGATTCTGGCCTCTAGGACCAACTTGGCTGCCCATACCTTCGCCTCTTCGGTAGCCCGGTTGATTTCGTCCTGCATCTGGACGACCAGGGCAGCAGCATGTGCCTCAATTTCTCTTTTCTCTTTCGTCATCTTCAAGAGGGCCTTCTCCTTAACAGCAGCCGTTGATCTCAGCGCAACGAGGGTCTTTTCATGCTCTGCGACAGTCTTCTCATAGTGGTGTCGGGCAGAATTGACGGCCTACGAATGAAAGCAGGATAAGTTTGGGAAAATGCATGGAATAATAAAAATCGATGAAGATAAAGGATCCTTACAGTAGAAAGCATGTCCAGAATCTGCTTCTCGGCATCAAAGGGGTCCTCTGTATCTGAGCTCTTATTTCTCTTGGATCCAGACTTTGTTCGAGTTGTGATCGGGCGAGGCTCGGACGTAGGGGTTGATTTCGGGGTCTTTTTCTCGGTAAGCATGCAATCAATATCCTTGAGAGAGAACTTGGAAGCAGACTTTCCTGGATTCGGGGCACCTGTAAACAACGGATAATAGATAAGTTTTAAACTCTTAACATTTTTCTTTTAATATTAAGAGTTATTATTATGCTTACTTGACATAATGTATTCTGAGTTTGATCTTTGAAAAGCTTCAATAGACTTTGCTTGAAAAGTCCTGATTGCAGAATCCAGTGACAAAAACCTCTTCACTCTATTTTCAACTCCTAGAAGATCAGCCAGCAGATCGAAATTTTCTACTACACAAATAATAAAAGTTATTAGCACAAGAATAAAGTATCCTATCTAGGTTACCTAAGGATCCTAGATCCTACCCTTTGGTATCCACTTTTTGGGAAGATTGGTTCCACCCGGAATAGAATCTCGTCTTACGAAAAAGAATTGGTTTTTCCAGAAGGTATTATTAAGGGTGACTTTGAAAATGGGATTTTCTTGGTGAGGTTTCGATTTGAAGATAAAGCGTTTGGAACCGTGGGTAACAAGATTGTACAGATATGCTAATTCTGCTAGGCCGAACTCGACTCCCTCCTCTATGGTTATTCTTTCTATGGTATGAAGAACTTCCCACAACATTGGCGCGGCCTGGATATAAAAAATTCACGCTAAATTGAAAAACCTTTGAGTAAAATTGGGGAAAGGATACTTATAACCTATGAGAAACGGTTGGGCCGGAAAGAAAACCCAGTTCTTTGAAATGCTGTCGCTACGGGCTACGGAATCGAAGGGTCGGAAACCGTATTGGCTGGGAAGTATGATCGGATTGCATCGATATCCGAATCTGTGAATTTACAGACTTCGGAGGAAGGTGATTGAAGTATATTTTGTGAGTAAAGGTCATCATGATGGAAAAAAGAAGAGGAAGAAGATGTAGAAGCAGTAGACATGATTAAAGAAAATAAGAAATAAAGGTAGGGAGGATACCTGATGCGTCGGATAAAGGCGTGTTTATAATCAAAGATATAGGGTGGCATATATAGACGGTTATAATTAACCTTGAGGGCTAAATGGTAAATATTCTGGCAAAACCGTCCCATCTATCAGTTCTCCCAGCAGGTTTGAATTTCAAAATGACAGCTGTTTCGCACAATCACCCGCCATTTTGGGGGCAATTGTTAGGCCATGAATTTTACACTGAGGATTCCGGCCCAACCGTTTCTCATAGGTTATAAGTATCCTTTCCCCAATTTTACTCAAAGGTTTTTCAATTTAGCGGGAATTTTTTATATCCAGGCCGCGCCAATGTTGTGGAGAGTTCTTCATACCATAGAAAGGATAACCGTAGAGGAGGGAGTCGAGTTCGGCCTAGCATCACAGTTCCGTTGCCTCCTAGGTGTCTGTTAGGCCATGAATTTTACACTGAGGATCCTTTATCCTTGACCGTCTTATGGATAGTTTATCCTTGAAATATATATCAGTATATAAAGGATCAATGATCCTCGGTATTACTTGTTTACTAATGATTGCATTTAGTATGGTGTTATGTTAGACAGGTATAGCAACTTTAAGACGTACTTGTACGAGTTATCCTCACAGAACATCCTCTAGCGGGAACGTGGATCCAGGATCTTGCTTCAATATAGCTGTTAATTGACGAACTTATGTGAAGAAGAACGTGCAAATATCAACAACGGCTATAAGACTCATTCTTCCGCTTATCTCGCTACTGGATGGCTAATGGCACGTGGTCAAAGATCGTGGAGCGGCTAAGTGGATGACGTCCGGATATATTGGAAATATTGTTATTGTTATTATCTTATAAAAACGAGATATGATCGAGTAGGTAAGCACATGTACTTACACACACACTAGAGCAGAAACAAGCATTCTCTCTACACATTAGCATACTTTGTAATCTCGATCATATACTCCACCGCAATTGTAATCACCTTTTTATTATCAATATACTTGACGGTGATAGTTTTCACCGTCCGGGGGTTTTTTGTGCCGGAGACCACGATAATCATATACTCATCGACCAAAGGTTACCTTGTTGATCCTTGAGTGAAGTGACTTGACCAAAGATTAGCTTATTAATCCTTGACCGCCGTCATTTCTCCAAAGATTACCTCGATAAGTTTTGACCGAAGTAAGACTATCTTGGTTAAGGGATTTTTCCCTCATGATCAAACCTTTGTGTTCATTAATCTCACGCTTATACACTTGTCATTGTCAAGTCAGCACCTTACCTCACATAACAGATTTGGATACTTGATCCTTAGTTGATTTTTGTCCAAAACAGTGTCTGTATTTTCGGACTTTTTTCACACAAGAGCGTTAGAGGTTTTCTAAGGTCCTGTTAAGATCATTTAAGCTAGATGCTAACGTGTTCTCTAGAGGCTCCGCCTTGCTAAAGTTAAGCTACCCCTTTAAAGCATTTATATTGAAATTGTTGGGAAAGAAATGGTTTAAACTTTAATCAACCTTAATGTTTTGATAATAACTTAAATAAGACGACGTGACATAAAATAATTCTAGTTTATCATTGATAACTATATGTCACACACATGTCCCTTTATACTTGATTGTAACATACTAGGAAAATCTAACATCGACCGTGGACAAGAGAGATCCTTAGTTCATAAGTAAATGTCATGCCTCTTAAATCACCAACACATTCCAGGCTTAATGGTAGTGAACGAGAGGAGAGCTCCACAGTTAAGCATGCTCAGATGGAAGTAGTAGAAGGATGGGTAACCTCTTGGGAAGTCTCCACCTAGGCAGCAAAAACAAATACGTGAGCTCTTCGTGGGCAAAGCAGACAATATTGGTGGTGCGAGGGGCCGGATGTTAAAAGTGGTATCAGAGCCACTCTTGTGCCGTTCGGGATGGTGGGGCAAACCTCGTCAGAGACGGTGAGTCCCTGGGGTGTCCTGAGGTACACCTTAGGAAAATCTCACATCTTGGATGGGATGGTGAGGGTAACCTCATCGAGGAAGATGAGTCCAAAGGGGGGTGTTTGTAACATCCTAGGAAAATCTCACATCGGCCATGGACAAGAGAGATCCGTGGTTCATAAGTAAATGTCATGCCTCTTAAAACACCAACACGTTTTAGGCTTAATGGTAGTGGATTAGAGGAGAGCTCCACAATTAAGCATGCTCAACTGGAAGTAGTAGCAGGATGTGTGACCTCCTGGGAAGTCTCCACATGTGCAACCAAAAACAAATCCGTGAGCTATTCGTGGGCAAAGCGGACAATATTGGTGGTTTGAGGGCCGGATGTTACAAGTATTTGTCACACCCCCCACTTGAGGCGGAAATGTCGGGCCACGAATTGATTGCTCACAGCTCATAAGGTACTATGACAATATCTAATTTATTTATTTATATTCACTCAAGTACACATCGTCTCAACTTATTACCAATAAATCCAAAATAAACAAATCAAACTTAGTTGTATTTTTATATATAACCTAAAACCAATCTATGCGATCTTCAATCTTCACTTTGTCTTTTTATATGTAACCTGTAATATGCTTGTGTGTGTGTGTGTGTGTATTGTCAACACGAGGTTGAGTGAGAAAATCACCAGTTTCAACCCTAAATATAATATAAGATAAAAACTGCAAATCAATAATGAGTATCAACAACTAAATGAAAGCAAGTAATTGGTGTCAATTGAGCTGGTACTGGCCAGAATCCAAACAGCGAGTCAGGAGTCGGGTTTTGGTCAGCACAATCAAAGTATCAAAATATACATAAAAGTCTTCTGGCCCGAAAGCTAATTTTGACCAGAAGATAGAGAAATCGAATAGTCAATCTTGTTGACTATATTGCCCTTAAACGGGTCGGAGTCCAAATGACATTGTAAATCCTCAGAAATTTATGTGTGGGCAAAAGAACTTGTTTATCATGTTTAATATCATGTGTTTTACTTATTTATATGTATCGAACACGGTTACTTTGATTGGTTTTATGATTGTAGTTGCTTGAAGCTTAAAGGAAATAATCGGGAGCTTAAATATGTGTTTTGGAAGCTTTAAGATAGACCGAAGGAACGTGAGTGCAATACAAGCGAGATAGATGAAATTTGGTTGAATCGGAGTTGGCGTACCATACGCCAAAATCAGCGTATGGCAGAAGTTTGGAGTATGGCTTTGTCAGAGTTAGCGTACTGTACGACAGACTTGGCGTATCATACGCCAAATGACGGCCTAATACGAAATTTTCTAAAAATTCACTATAAAAGCCATATGTTTTAGGGTTTTGAGAGAGATCTTTTCCTAGCCGTTTTTGGGGTTTCTAAGGCTGATTTTGGACCTCCCTAATCATCCCAATCACCTCTCTATTCATGATTCCTTCAACCGAATCAAGATTTGAAGCTGCTATCTCCATGAGGCAAGGCTAAATCATTGTATTCACTTTAGGCTAGGATTTTGTGTAAACTAACTTTAATCAGATTCTATGTTTTGAATGATTATGAACTTGATTGAATGTCTTTAATCTTGTTTTACATTAGAATTGATTGTTTAAACAATTTATGATTTTGATTATCAAACTTTGTATCACTTTTCTGGTTGTGTTCATCACACGTAGGATTTGCACTTATGTCATTGAACCAATAATCGTTAGTCATTTCTTACACTTGATTTTCATACATTAAACTGGTAATTGGGTAAACCAGGGTTCAGTTGTGTCAAAAATTTGGTTAGGTTATCGTTTGTCATCACAACCCAACTGTTAGGTTTAGTAATTACTGCGCAATTAATTCCTATGAATCTGTGATTAGTCGGTCATCACGTTACCTGAACCTGAAAGTGAATCGTTTTCTCATTATTGTTTACAACTTTTCCAAGTAATCGTGCGTTCTTATAATCATCTTTACAAAATGCTTGACATCGACTGTTCGCTTTAGTTAATTAATTAATAATCATGAACTTTACTTGCACTTTCCACTGATTCCCTATGGAGATGACCTTACTTATCCGTACTAGTTATAGGTATTTAAGTTTTATAAATACTTGTTTTTTATTAGAGCATGACATCTACAACAAAATGGCGCCGTTGCCGGGGAATCAACGCGCAAAGTGCTAGTTTACCTTAGTTTTTAGTTTTTGTTTTTAATTTTTCTTCTTTGATTTTACGCAGGGTGTTAGTTATTGTGTCTGTGCAGGTAACTTCACAAGTTGATGAAGACGGGATATTCCCGTGAGAAAGAGCCTCTCCAGTTTATCCCGAAATCGAGAAAACAGCAAGACGAAACCGAGCAGCTCAGAAACCTATACTAAAACCCGAAATCATAACACCAAAAGAAGCGACCATGAGTAACCGAAACCGAAGAGACCCAAATGTTTACCAACCACATAACCAAGAATAACCAATCCCACAAAACCAGAACGTTAACCATGACAAAAACCGCAATTTGTTTAACCAAAGAGATGTTAACCGTAATCCCAAAAACATGGATGGCAACTTGTCAATCAGATCCGCCCCCGTAAACCGTCAAAGACACGATGATTTGAGAGAGGAAAGACCCGGGGTTAATCGTGCTCGTGCACGAGTGGAAAATTGGCAGATATGGGACGACCTTGGTTTCGATGCTGAAGATGAGGAGGAGTTTAGAGATGAACAAGGGGGTCGATATCAACAACAAGATCTCCGTGATGACCAAGAGATTAGACAGCATCATCCGGAAAATCAGAGAGATCGTTCTCCAAGACGGCAACCAAACCATGAACAGCCATACTATGATTTTGACGATTGAGTTCCAAGGGCATTTGTTCCACCACCAGTCAGAGGCTTTCAAAGCCACTTCATTCCACAAGTGGCTACGAATCCTCTATCGATCATCATTGTAGTCAGAAGTGGAAGAACTTTTTCGGTAAGGCAGAATAGCTTGACGGGATTACCTACATTTCATGGAAAGGCTACAGAAGAACCATACCTACATTTGAGTGATTTCAACTCGATATGTGCACTCATATCGAGTCAAGGTTTTACTGCGGAAGAGGTGAAGATGGTAGCCTTCCAGTTTAGTTTGAAAGATGCGGCAAAGCAATGGTTTTTATCGTTACCATCAGCTAGTATTTTCACTTGGGGAGACTTGGCACAACAGTTTTTAGACGAGTATTATACTCCACAAAGAATCACAGAGGCCCGCAACAACATTCGGAACTTTCAGCAGATCACCGGTGAAACTTTTTATGAATCATTCCAAAGGTTTAAACGATTGTTGAGGACTTGTCCACATCATGGAATTGCCTTATGGGAATTGATAAAGGCATTCCACGATAGAGTCTCAAATGATGATGTTCGTGACCTCCAAGCCACCACGAATGGATCTTTTCTTGCAAATGATGAAAACGAGGATTGGGGACATTTGGAGAGACATGCGAGTAATTCAAAGAGACAAGCGCAGTCGAACAGGATGTCAAAAAGGTCAGTGGTAAAAGCAGTAGAAAGTCATAGGTCATATGATAGAATGGATAGACTGGAAAAGAAGATGGATAGGTTGTTGGTTTCAGGTGTACAAGGAGCCGGAAATTCGGGAAAAACGTATCCGATATGTGAAGGTTGTGGTGAATTAGGACACGAGGTTGCGAGTTGTGGGGTTGTGCAAGATGAAGAAACTGAAGAAGAAGAGGTCAACTATGTGTAGGGAGAAAAGAAATACAATAATATGAGCTCAAATACTTATTATCCGGGCCTCAGGAATCATCCAAACTTCAGTGGAATTCCGAACACGCAGCAGAATCCGAATTTTCATAGTAGTTTTTAGAAGACAGACTATCAGTCGAACCAGAAGCGGTATGGTAATAGTTCGAGTAGCGGGCAGAGTGGGTACAATCAGAGAGATTCTAGGGGTTATAACAATAGTTATCAAAAGAACTATCAGCAGGGGCAAGGAAATTTTTCGGGTAACAAAGACGAGTCTATGAAAGACGTTATGGATTTTTTGAAAGAGATGAAGAGAGACCAAGAAGCTCAAAATAAGGTTTTAAATCAAATGAAGGCAGATAAAGAGAATAAGGCATTGAATCAGAGGTTGGAGCTCCAAGAGAAGGCAAATGTTGCAAGAGATAAACATGTGAGTCAATTGGCTGAAGAATTGGCAAGCCTAAAGAGAAATCCATCTAGACTACCGAGTGACACTTTGAAGAATCCGAGCCATCAAAGTAGTAGTTGGTCAAGCTCCAAAAATGAACACGTCAGTGCCATCACAATCGAAGATAGTGTGGAGAACGACACAATTGAAAATTTTGAAACGAGGGCACCACTCATCTCTATTCAAATTGGTGAGTTCAAGACCACCAAGGCACTTGTTGATTATGGTGCGAGTGTGAGTGTTCTACCGGGGAGTGTGTATAACCGGTTTGATTTTGGACCTTTACGAGAAGTTGATACCATCTTGGTGTTAGCCGATTTCACTCGAAGACAACCCCGTGGGAAGCTGACTGGTGTTGCGGTAAAGGTTGGTGATTTTTACTACCCTGCGGATTTCTTGGTACTTGATTATGCATCAGCTGAGAAGGAACAAGAACCCCGTGTGATATTGGGGAGACCGTTTTTGGCTACTTCAAATGCTCAGATTAACTGCCGAGACGGAACAGTTTGCATGACCTTCGGTAACCGTAAGTTAATTTTAAGTATATTTTTAGATTCATATGATTATTCTTTTGAAAATAGGTCTTGTGCTACTAATGGGTGTCTTCCCCGTACATGTGAGGATGACACCAAAAAGGAGAAAAGTGTTGTTTTTGACAGGTCTAAGCGTGAACGAGAGAAGGAAGAGTTAAATGCATTAGATGTAAAAAGTGGAGCAGCGGTAAGTTCAACAAGCAATACTAAGATGGTGATGGAAGTGGTGGTCAATGAGGAAAAGGATGGAACAAACAAGAAGAAACCACCAAAGAAAGAGAAGGTAAATAAGCCACCAGGATTCGAGAATGAACATAGGAGGTTGGCATGCTTTGGGCCAATATGGGAAGCATTAGAGCTACCATTGTGTTGGAGAAGTAAGAATAATGAGGTGGAGGAAGGTAAGCACTCCATTAGACCACCATAACTGCAAAATGAGGTAACGGTCCGGCTGAAGACCTTAACAAAAACTTAACGCTAACCGGGAGGCAACCCGACCTTTTGTTTTGTTTTCTTTATTTTTGTGTTTTCTTTTTCCGTGTTACTTTTTGTTTGTGTTTTGTGGTCATAGTAAGCTTTAAGTGTGAGGAAGCTCTTGGTGGTTTTGTCAAGATTCGGTGAAGTAGATATTGTCATATCATAATTCAGAAAGTACGGGTCAAGGTTGCAAAAGTACTCATCAGTATGACCCATTTGAGATAAAAGATTTGAATTAGGTGCATGTGCTTCTTTCTTTTGCTTTATTTTTTTTAAGTAGTTTAAGTTCCGTGTACCACACTCGATTGTTAAATGAAAATATACATTGGGACAATGTAAAGTTTAAGTGTGGGGATACGGGAAAGTATTGAGGAAAGAGTTTTTGAGAAAGTGAAAAACGTAAAAAATGTCCCAAATTTTTAATTTTTTGTAAAACAATGGAAAATGATAGAAAAATTGGGAATTGTTTTACAAAACTAGTATATATATGAGATAATAAAAGACGGAAACACACTTAACTTGGGATGTATTGGTAGGCACAGCCGATAATGCAAGATTTCTGAAAATGTATTAATATACCTATAATTAACATCATTAAGTCTTGTGGGTTCTCATCTTAGGAAAATGAAGAAACTGAAATGTCTTAGTTAATAAGCACCACTATAGGTTAAAACCTTGTAAATTTTCGGATTTGATCTCACTTAATCGGCACACAAGTGTGGCGCCCCCATTAATTCATCAAAATGAGCATTAAAAGCTAATAATTGAGAAAGATCCAATAATTTAATGTGTCTCCCTCTGGGATAGTGACTTGGAGATGACATCTATGGATGAGGATCAAAAGAAAAAAAATGTGATTAAGATCCAACAACCTATGTGTTTTCCCTCGAGTTGGCAGCTTGACGGATAGGCCTCTGGGTGAGGATTAATATAGAGTTAAGGAATAAAAACTAACAGCTTATATGCTTCTCACTGGGCTAGCAACCACGGTGTGAACATCCATGGGTGAGGTTTAATATATAATTACATGCAAATGCTCAAATTATTTATCCATTTATCCATCTGTGAGGTTAGATTTTAACATTTACAAGTTTTTGGGTTATAGTGGTAGAAAAATCTTTTGGATTTCATATTTCCTTTGACATATCTAAAACAAATTAGGTGGATTGCAATTCTAGATGTGGTACCCCTAGATTAGATGTTAACTTGAACTTAAAAGCTAAACATGATTAGGGGTCTGATTTGTCAGCGGTTGGGTTTAAGTGGATAGCAATACTGGCAATCACAGTTTTTGTGTTATCTGTCATTAATTAAAATAACCTAAGTGTTTTGTAAAGACAATTTCTAATTCTGATTCCATTGTAAATCTTTTTCGGGACGAAAAAGGATAAGTGTGGGGATTTGATGTGTGGCCAAAAGAACATGTTTATCGTGTTTAATATCATGTGTTTTACTTATTTATATGTATCGAACACGGTTACTTTGATTGGTTTTATGATTGTAGTTGTTTGGAGCTTAAAGTAACTAATCGGGAACTTAATTATGTGTTTTGGAAGTTTTAAGATGGACCAAAAGAACGTGAGTGCAATACAAGCGAGATAGATGAAATTTGGTTAAATCAGAGTTAGCGTACCATATGCTAAAATCAGCGTATGGCAGAAGTTTGGAGTATGGCTTTGTCAGAGTTAGCGTACCGTACGGCAGACTTGGCGTATCATACGCCAAGTGACGGCCTGATGCGAAAATTTCCGAAAATTTCACTATAAAAGCCATATGTTTTAGGGTTATGAGAGAGATCTTTTCCTAGCCGTTTTTGGGGTTTCTAAGGCTGATTTTTGACCTCCCTAATCATCGCAATCACCACTCTATTCATGTTTCCTTCAACCGAATCAAGATTTGAAGCTGCTATCTCCATGAGGCAAGGCTAAATCACTGTATTCACTTTAGGCTAGGGTTTTGTGTAAACTAACTTTGATCAGATTCTATGTTTTGAATGATTATGAACTTTATTGAATGTCTTTAAACTTGTTTTGCATTGGAATTGATTGTTTAAACAGTTTATGATTTTGATTATCAAACTTTGCATCACTTTTCTGGTTGTGTTCATCACATGTAGGATTTTCACTTTTGTCATTGAACCAATAATCGTTAGTCATTTCTTACACTTGATTTTCATACATTAAACTGGTAATTGGGTAAACCAGGGTTCAGTTGTGTCAAAAATTCGGTTAGGTTATCGTTTGTCATCACAACCCAACTGTTAGGTTTAGTAATTACTGCGCAATTAATTCCTATGAATCTGTGATTAGTCGGTCATCACGTTACCTGAGCCTGAAAGTGAATCGTTTTCTCATTATTGTTTACAAACTTTTCCAAGTAATCGTGCGTTCTTATAATCATCTTCACAAAATGCTTGACATCAACTGTCCGCTTTAGTTAATTAATTAATAATCATGAACTTTACTTGCACTTTCCACTGATTCCCTATGGAGACGACCTTACTTATCCGTACTAGTTATAGGTATTTAAGTTTTATAAATACTTGTTTTTTATTAGAGCATGACATCTACAACAAAAATTGATTAAGGTCTTTTGAAAAGGAGATAAAAACCTACAATATTAAAACACAACTTACCCAAAACGAGGATTAGAACTAAGAGAAATATGTGGTCAACGAGGTGTTGAACACCAAAGTCAACTAGTCTTGAATGAAATCGATTAAATCTTGAAGAATTTGATGACGGGGAATGGAAATTTCGTGGGATATGAAGAAGATGGATGGAAGTCAGTAGTTTTTAGGGTTTAGAGAATAACTGGTTTAAATATTAAAGACTTAAATTCGTTTATTAGGCAATTAACTTGTTTAGGCAATAGAAAATTCGTTTAATGACGAAATCAACTTATTTAAAACATAAAATTTATTTTTATAAAATAATGAATGAATATAGACATATTATAATATCATATGAGTTATCTTAGGGTTTAAGTTTCGTTAATTAGGTCGGTTTAGGGAAGATTTCACAAAATTAGTCCATGTACTTCCAAAAATGCATTTTAAGCAATTTTAAAGGTTTCTAAGTATTTTTTTACAAGTTTAAAAGTTATTAAAATATAAAATTAGTTAATCCAAGTTTAATAATAATAAATACAAGTTTTTATTAATACGAAAGATTCAAAATATAATCCCGAGTCGGGTAAACAAATACGAATTCAAATACGAAAAAATCTGAGAGGTTACATTGATTGATAAGCATTAATCATAATTAAGCAACATAAAATTTAATTAAGACTACACACATCCAATATCAAACATGTCAAGTTTATGTCTACTAAGGGTTAAATCAAAGATTCAACACCAACATGAAGATGAAGAAATTACAAGATAAATTTATTGAAGAAAAATTAACAACTTATTTAAGATAGTTTCTTAGTTTTTATAAACTAAATATAAGTTTATAAAAATATATATTCAAAGATATTTGCTTAAATATCAAATATTTAAAAGACTTATTCTACTCCAGGTAAGTCTTTTATAAACCTTCATGCATAGAGCAACCAAATATGCCGGAGAGGCAACTCAATCTCAAATGTGGAATGGGTTGAAGTTTATAAAGTATGTTTAACCAAATTGGTGAAATACTTTGGTTGTGTCGTATAGAGAAGTGAGAAGTGATTGGGACATGCTGTCATATGTATTGGTCAACATTAGAAACAAATATCAAGACAATGACCACACATAATGTCCATATTGGCAAAACCAATGTGAAATGGACTGGCCGTCCACGGTCTCTTGAAACGACCGTCGGGCCACTAAGCCTTGTCTCTCACATACTTCTCTATACATAGAAAACTTATTAAAACTAAGTCTTCAGCCCCTTTTCTCTACAACACTAATACACACTTCAAAAATAATATCTTCCATTATTCAAGTCCAATAAAACTTCAATTATACAGAGAGGAGATTAAAAGTGTAGAGCAAAAAGAAAAGCTTTCTCAAGCTATCCAATCAACCATCTTACTTTTATTTTGGGGATCAACACTAGAGGTTATTCTAGTGTTTTGATAAGGAAGGATTCATCATTAGTTGATGATTTGAGAGGGGAACACACTATCTTGACATAGTGTTGTTTTGGATTGGGTTGATAATTCTATCATGATATAGAGTTAATTAGTTGTTAGGTGAAGACTCATTATCTAAATATATCGAGATTATAAGAAATTGTAAAGCTATGTACTTGGTGTGTGTGATGACGAAGGTTACCACTTTATTTGAAGAGTGAGATGATTGTATTGGTGATACCTACGTACCATTCTAGTGAGACAACTAGTGAAGAAAACTCTCGATCGGGGAGAGAACGTAGAGTGAATGTAACATCCTGTTTTCTAGTTTCGGTTAATAAATGAAAATACGAGTTATTATGAGTCGGGCTAGTACTGTTGGGTTAAATGGATATGGGTTATGGACTTGGTTTATGAAGGAAAGAAGGAAAGACCATGGGCTTAAGCCCATGATCCATAATTATATAAGCCTTAATTACCCATTTATTCCATTCATTCACACATATTCCATACACCACCAAAACACATACTTAAGCTCTCTCTCTAGTTTCTCTCTTTCTTTAGCCGAAAACAAGAAGAAGAACCGAATCCCGATCCAAGGTAAAGATAGTATGATATCGTATGAACTCAAACCCGTTAGATTTAGTGACGAAACGACGAGCCGACACCCTCAAACCGTCAAAGTCACGAGATCCGGGTGGAATATGGTATAAACCGAACCTAAGATGAGCTTAAGGGTCACCCTAGCTCAAATCTGGATCGAACGGGACGAAAAACGATGGTAAAATGATCGAGATCTCGCTTTTCCGGTGAGATCTCGGTTTTCCAGCAATGGCGGCGCCGGAAAAGGCAGGTACGGGGTTAAGGCGTCAGAGAATGTTTCTGACATTCTCTGACCTAACCCTAATTCGTTAACGGGGAGTTAACGAATTAGAAGCAATTCGTCAAGTGATTCGTTAATGGAAGCTTAACGAACTAGCCTTAGTTCGTACCCAAATTCGTTAAAGAAAAGATAACGAATTAGCCCCATTTCGCTATGACCATTCGTTAATAGAGATAACAATTAGAAGGTCCAATTCATTACATGGACTGGTTCGTTATATGGACTGGTTCGTTATATGGACTGATTCGTCAAAGGACCAGTTCGTTAGAGGGTTCAATTCGTTACAAGGACCAGTTCATTATGATAACCCAATTCGTTAAAACCAAAGTAACGAACTAGAAGTTTAGCAAAGTGACAGAACAGTCCCTGGACTTAGAAAAGAATGAAGTAATTACAAAATAGCCCTTGAACTTTATTAATTTATAGAAGATACCTTAAAGGATTAAGAGGTTAACAATAATAATAACAATTAAAATCCTAATGGAAAATGTGTTAAGACAGTTAATGGAAATAGAATTTTTCCAAGCTGACCTGGCAGCTCGACCCCATCCAGGGGCTCTGCCCCTTGGACCCTGCTAGGGGTTGCCGCCCCTAGAACCCCCGCTGCCAGGGGCGCTGACCCTCGGACCCCCATTCGTTGTGGGTTATAATTAAACTAGAAATACGATATGTCTGGTGATAGTTATTAATACGCGTAATTGTTATACAGTTAGCCGTGCACAACTAAAGAAAGGAATAACCATTAACGGTGAACGTAATCGAGCTCAGGTGAGTTTCTAGCCCCATGTCCTTGTTATTTTTTCGGGGCTGTGTGCATACTCAATGTGATTGATTAATACACTTACCTTAAGTGGTAAGTGTATGCCTTGTATGATTATGTATAAATGAAAGCTTGACGGTGCGTGAACGATCTTCGAATATTGCATGTACCGCCATGTGGTAGTTTAAAGATATGATTGTTATATATGATGTATGAAT